>NC_081557.1:248547420-248561110 GCF_022355385.1 Mustela nigripes | reverse complement strand
CAATTCAATCAAATAAGGACTTACTGAAGATCAACGATATCCCCACTTTTGTTCTAGATGCCAAAAAAAATTTCAGAAAAATATAAAACAGCTTACAATTTAAATAAATACACATAAAACAGTAATAAATAAAGAAGGCTAAATTGAGGAGATTTTTAAGGGACAAGGGAGCTCAGAGAAACAGAATAATGAATAAAATCCAGGAAGCACAAGAGAATAGATAACCACAAAGAATGATCTGTACCACAAAGAATGAATAATAAAATAATATTCATGTATCATGTAATATTCCTTTATTTTTTCACAGTATTTTGATATTATGAAAACCATTCTTAACTCAGTACAAAAACAGGGGGTTGGCCAGATTTAGTCCAAGGATATAGCCTAGCTATCAAGTATTAAAAAAGATATTCTGGACCTTCATCTTTCAATTTCTCTAAGTTTTTGATAACATTTAATGATGCGACATTTGAGTATTTGTAGAACTTTTTAACCTACTGACACTTAGGGCCTAGAAGAACACCAGGTCTGTCTCAACTTTAAGGTGCTTATGTATCACCCAGAACTCCTAAAAATGCAGATTCTCATGCAGCGAGTCTGGGGTAGGACCCAGATCCTGCATTCCTTAGAAGTTCCCCAAAAGCAAATGCCCAAACTTTTGGTCCCTGATCCATACTTTGAGTGCTAAGACTTAATTCAACCAAACACTCTAAGGAAAGGCAATTCAATCAAATAAGGACTTACTGAAGATCAACGATATCCCCACTTTTGTTCTAGATGCCAAAAAAATTTCAGAAAAATATAAAACAGCTTACAATTTAAATAAATACACATAAAACAGTAATAAATAAAGAAGGCTAAATTGAGGAGATTTTTAAGGGACAAGGGAGCTCAGAGAAACAGAATAATGAATAAAATCCAGGAAGCACAAGAGAATAGATAACCACAAAGAATGATCTGTACCACAAAGAATGAATAATAAAAAAGAGAAAGGGAAAGCTTAAGACAACATTAGCAAAGGTAACTGGTGGGTCTAGAGTGTCTGGCAAGAAAATAGTTGCAGAAAGCCAACTGGTTGGAAGGGGCGGTATCGGAAGTCATTACTTAAATTATATGTTTATTTTGGGAAGCTTGGAGAACTGTTAATGGAAATGGAGAGGAGATTTGCCAAACAGCCCAATAAGACATTTCTTGGTGGTGCTCTAGAGGCACCTCACAGCAAATCCCCTAAAGGTTTGGCCTCTTGCAGAGTATTCCTTTAGGAACATGATTAGTTATCCTATGTTATTATGGTTGAGTTACAGTAGAAGCCAAGACTTCAGCCATTTACTGTGGGAAATGACATACTTCAACTTTTCAGTGCTAAGTATATTTATCAGGGCTGCCTCTCCTAATAAGAAGGGATTTAAGTATTGCTCTCTGTCATTTAAGCAAATTTTTGCCTGACATCCCACTTTTAGAAACTGCTTATTTTAAATTAAGACCATGTCTCTCAAATTTGGAATACACAGCAGTATACAGAAAGTACAGAAAGTTACATAGCAAAAAAGAATGGTGCCTCTTCCTGGCATGTCAATTGCATTGATTTAGTGAAAGTAAAAGTTTAAACAATTTAACGCAACCCAAAATGTTATTTTTATAGTAAACAAACATGGATATATTAGGAAATAGAATGCAAAAGCCATATGATTTCTTTTTAAATGATAAATCAAAGTCTTTTAAAGAAATGTGGGGCTTGAACATAAAGCTTTAGGCTTCACTTTGAGACACGGTGAGGGTGTGAATTCACTCCCTCAACCTTCAGGAGTTTTTTGGTAAAAAACCTCTGAAAAGGTTTGGATTGATGTCTGTCTCTGAGTACTACATAAGCAGCTGAAGATAAGGAACAAGAACACAGATAACAATTTAGCTGGATCTCAAAAAAACATCCTGTGAGTGAGCAAGGCGTGAAGTGAAAGTGAATGAAATTAGTACACAGTGTATCATTTACATAAATTAAAATACATTCAAATAAAAAATACATAATCTACAAAAATGAAAGGACACATGTTTAAGACACTAGAGTGGGTACTACTGAAGTACAGGAAATGGAAATGTTAAAAAACTAAACAAATAAGAGAAAAAGACCTTGCATGTGTAATGAATTAAATATTACAATTAAATCAAACCTCTGCACTTGAGGCTCAAGAACTAGTGGGCTACATCATCTGCAATTATGAAGCTTTTCTTTTTAATTGAAGGTAGTTTTAGATATCTGCCATTCAGAGAAAGTTGTGAGAATCTGAAAAGATAGCACCAGGAAAAAAGAAAAAGAGAAGAAAGAGGAAAAGAGAGAAGATACAACAAAATAACTAGAACTTATTTGTATATGGGCTAAATCTTTCCTGTGCATGATCTGAGATTAAATTCTATTTTATTATCTCCAGTTGACAGATGAGGAAACTGAGGCTTAGTTAGAGAGGCCACAGCGGAAATTGAAGATCACCCAGTGCAAGGGGAAGTTTTAAAACTTCAATCTGTCTGCCCCATGATCCAAACTCCTAAACATTGCTGAACACTGATTAGTGTGGGAATTATCTCGAAGGTCTCCACCAGGGTGGATTTATGGACCCAGAATAGGGAGAGGATTGCTAAAGAAGGGCACATAGAAGGGATATGGAGGGAGACAATGGGAAGACACTGAAAAAACGTTTTCTCACATCGTTGTCCTTAGCCAGTCTTGAACTTTATGATGGCTTTTCAAGTTCAGCTATAATTCATATACAGTTACTTATGAGCAACTAAACATCATTATTTCTTCAGTGCATTCATACCAAACATTTTTACAGCAACCCCTCTTTAAAAAAGAAAATTGAGGGGTGCCTAGGTGGCCCAATCGGTTAAGCTCTGCCTTCAGCTCAGGTCCTGATCCTGGAGTCCCGGGATCCAGTCCCCTGTCGGGTTTCCTACTCAGCAGGGAGTCTGCTTCTCCCTCTCCCTCTCCCTCTTCAACCTGCTTGTGTTCTCTATTGCTCTCTCACTGTCAAATAAATACATAAAATCTTTTTTTAAAATGAATTTGAGACCATGTGAGAAAAACCTCGGTCATTTAATTGAGAAAATAGATTGTTTTTACTGTTTTCATGGGGATTTTTAAGAACAAGTGCTTGAGGCTAATACTCAACGTTCAGGGTGCCCAGCCTTTGGTTTTGTTGTTTACAATCGCTCCTTAAGCTTGGAAAAATAGCTTAGTGTCTATACTTCCATTCCTAAAATTCTTTTTTTTTTTTTTAAGATTTTATTTATTTATTTGACAGAGAGAAATCACAAGTAGACGGAGAGGCAGGCAGAGAGAGAGAGGAAGGGAAGCAGGTTCCCTGCTGAGCAGAGAGCCCGATGCGGGACTCGATCCCAGGACCCCAGGATCATGACCCGAGCCGAAGGCAGAGGCTTTAACCCACTGAGCCACCCAGGGGCCCCCATTCCTAAAATTCTTAAGCAGAGAAATTATAATCACTTGTTAAGAGAAGGAAAGGGTCAGAGAGTAAGTGTTTGTATGGTGCTTTGACAAAGAAAGTGTTGTGTATTAACACTGTCTGCCCAGAGCTCCGGGAGCATTTTCTTCTCTCCCACTCTAACTATGCCAACCTCAACCCCTGACGCGGAATTTCAATTCCTTGTTAATGATGACAGCCACTTCCGAGAATCTACCTGAAAGACCACCATGAGGTCTCTCCGTTTTTCAAGAGAATCGATAGTGGTTTCACTGCTTGTGATGTAGCTTCAGTCACAGGGCAGTGGCGTGGGATTCAGCAGAGCACTTAATTAATTAAGTCAGGCATGAGTCTCCATTTAAATTCAGTTTGTGGGTTTCTGCTTTATCTATGTTAATAATCACATCAGTTGGTCCTTCTAAAGAATGTTTTATTGAAACCTCTCCAGCATGCTCATCAAACAATTTTGGCTTGAATGTGGGGTGGTGTTTTTTTGGAAGGGAGAGTCATTCTTCTGTTTCTGTTTTTGTTGCTAATGAGCACCATTTGATATCCAAACGCCACATGTTTTCTAATTTTTTTGGAAAAAAAAATTTACATTGCCTAGAATAAATGGTATAGAACTCCTTAAGATTTGAGAACTGCTAAAAATGTCTGTTTAGAAAGCCTAACTTTCTAAACTTGAAGAAGAACAATATCTAGCAATGAACAAAGGAAGGGTAGCAAATACCGTTTTTTCAAGTTGTTTAAAATCTTTGACACAAATCTTTAAAAAATCATATTTTTTAATATTTCTATGCTAGAAAGAAATACAAGGCACATTTAAAATTCTTTGATTGATAGTGACATTTTATTCACAGTGTGTCTATGATTTACTTAAAAAATTTCAGACTTCTTAGAGTAAAAACATGAACTAAAGGCCGGGATATACTCAAAACAAAATAAGTTCTATTTTTTAGTAATATGTATGGCCAAAAATAATACTTAATGAATTGCATTGCATGAGAATATTAACATTCAGTATTTCACAGGAAAAAAAAAAAGGCCAGCAGATTTTGAATTGACACTTCTGAAGCATTTGTTACTTCTGTCAAATGTGAAGTGAACAGGGCTAATCATAATTAAAGTTGCACATTTAGCTAATCCAAGAACATCATTCTGAAATAACAAATCAGTAGTTCATCTGTCTATCTCCTGTTTCCCCAACATCTTACACATAACATCACAAGTGCTTCAAGTTGAGCAGAATGGAAAGCTATTGGCAATGACTGACATTTATGCATTAAATATCTACACACATAAAATAATTCTCCCATTATTTCTTTAGTGACTCAACCTTTCACGTCAATTTGCTTTCCTTAATTGCTTTTTTGTTTAGTTTCCAGGATTTTTTCAAGCTATTCATAGTATAAAGCAATGTTTGAAGATGTTTGTCATCTTAAATGCTCCTTTTTTCACTTGTTTAACACTTGAAAGCAGAAAGAAATTTGGACATATTAACTAAACTGTGTGGTTTTAATAGATTTAACTAAAAGGACATTGCTTGGGGACTTAACCATTCACTCATCCATTCATTCATCCAAAAAAATTTTTTTGAGCACTCACTATGGCATTATACTAAGACAATAAAACGTGATTCCTATGCTTAAGGATTTCCATATCTAGGAGAAAAAAATATGTGAACAATAATTACAATGAAGTCTGTTTGTGTCATATTAGACTTGTACATAGCATAGGAAATAGGAATGAAAATTCTACCAGTTTTAGGAGAAATGGTTAAGAGGCTTTTGAATGTAATAACTCAACCTATATATGTAGTGTTTTTTCCTAGGATATAAAAATACTGTTTTTCATCCTCTCACTTAAGATTCAACTCTGACTTCAGAAAATTAGATTCTAAAAGAGAAGATTATAAGGAGTTATAACACTCACAAAGAACCCTCCCAAGGAGGTTATTGCAATTGACCTTTCTACTTTACCTTTTTGACATCCCCAAATAGTTTTTTTCCATTAATTTGAAGATAAAAAAAATGGCCCTACCTTCAAGATCTTCAGTTTAGCTGGAGATTCCTACACAGCTATTCATAATATATTTATGAATGCAAAGAAATAGAAAAACACAAGGGAGAAATATACTTTTTCAGGATGAAAAGACAAATGTGAGTAATTTGGTAAAGCTAGAATATAGATTACATGAGAAGTAAAAATGTGAGATGAACCTGGGATCTTGATTGCCAGGGTAAGAGATTTCTACTTTACTCCATAGTTATCTAGGAACAATCAAATGTTTTTAATGACTGAAGCGATGTCATGGTATGCTTTAAAAAGATAATTTAAGTGGAAAACTATAGGGTAAATGGAGGAATTAAGAGTGTATGAAAGCACAAGGAAGCTCTTGTGATAAGGCACTAAAAAAGATCAATACAGTAAGGACAGAAGAGTAGAGAATTTGAGAGACACTCCTAAAGGAGTGAGGGTATCTGGTGGTGTTCAAAGAGGTTGATGCTTCCTTCCAATTCAGGTTTAGAGATCATTCAGGTAGACCAGAAGTCTCTGTAGCTGAGCCAGTTCCTGGTGGAGTAGGATTAATATAGCACTCAAATAGAAATGATAGGAAAATGATAGGAATTTACTCTACAGAAATGGCCAGCACTTCATGGTTTTGAGGAAACACACAAAAAATTATAATAGTAACAACTACTCTCCTGAATGCTTGTGATATCCTGGATACTATGTTAACTGCCCCATGTACATTATCTCATAGAATCCTTAGAATAAAAGCAAAGAAGGAATGACTCACCCCCTCATTCTACTGATAAGAAAACCTATGTACAAACAAAGAAATGACCTGTTAAAATCCCATGCTAGCACACACCACAGCTGGACTTGAAAACCTAGATCTGTCTGACTCTAAAACAGGGATTGTCTGTGGACCAAATCTGGCTTCCTGCCTATTTTTGTAAAGTTTATAGAAGCATAGTCATGCCCATTCATTTATATGTCGTCTATGACTGCTTTCATACTACCTCCGCAGAGTTGAATAGCTGCAACAAAAACTAGATGGCCCGCAAAGCCTAAATTATTTACCATCTGACCCTCGACAGAAAAAGTTTGCCTATCTCTGCTCCAACACACTCACTAATAACCATTAAACAAATATGTATTGAGCAACATTTATGTTCCAGAAACGAGGCCAAACACTATTCCCTATAGCCACTCAGGCAAATTACAGAAGTGACAACAGGAATGCTCCTGATTCTATAAATATTTGCATGTTAATAAATTGCCCATCTCGACACTCCTCATCTTGAATGTCACTGCTAGGCAGACCAGACCATAGAGAAAAGTGAGAGCAGTGGTTTCACTATTGCTCCTGTCCTTGGCCCAATACATGCAGCAAGCCCTTGAGATTTGCAAGAGATGCCACCCAAGTACTTCACAGATCCTCGACTGTCGAACAGAGCTTGGCAAAAATTAAATTGCATCATGTATGACTGAACAAGCAAAATGACTCCTTTAGATCAATAATGGTCCTATAAAAGCAAGGTTACCAATGAATTTGGTAAGTAAAATAAAATTAACAAATTATATTCTGCTTTAATAGGATGTTGCCATGGGACTGTCAATTTCAATAGATCAGAAGTGCCTGTCCTTAGCAAAGTGAGTGTGAGTGGATTCTGCCAAGGGTCCAATTTACAAGGAACTGTTCAGAGCCTATTTCCTGACTCTTACACCCTTTGCTCATGAACTGTTCACCCATTCCAAGACATGGTACAGGAGAGGGAGTGGGGAAGAGGGGCTTTGGTGAGGGAGAATGCTTCAGACAGCCATGTTGTCCCTCTTCTCACATCACATGAGATGCCACTACCAAGGACCTAAAAGGAGCCTCTAAAAATGACTTGAGGGAAAGAGTCAAATCTAAACACTGACCATACCCAGAGACCACAAAAATAATACATTAGGTACCAAGCTCAAGTTCAGTACAAGAAAATTCCTGCCTTCTATTCTATATGTCATAAGTCACTCTAACCTAACACAACAGCAACTTTATTATGCTCATGGATTCCGCAGGTCATGAAATCAGAAAGGGCACAGTGGGAATCACTTACTTCTGCTCCATGATATCTGGACCCTCAGCTGGAAAGACTTGAATAACTGGGGGGATTTGAAATGTTATTTCTGCTACATGTGAACAAGACAGTCAAAAACCTTCCAAGATCCGAAGGTACTGCAACTGTACCCTACCCCTGAATGGGAAGATTAGCAAAGAATTTGTGGCCATGTTTTTAAAACTCCCACACCCTTTATTTTCCTCTCTCTCCCCATGCATGCTTCCTAGATGGGCCTGAAACTTTCTTTACTCAGCTGGGATAGGAGTGGGGAAAGAGAAAGAGAAAAGGGCTGCCCTCCTCTCCTATTGTAGAGGGACCCGTTCCCATGCATCTGGCTGAGGGAATATAAAAGGTTTGACTTCAAACAGGTTCAGGGTTTTGATTATTATCAAGAGCAGGATGTTCTAACTTCTGAAGTGAAATGGTCCATTAGCCTAGAAAAACAAGAAAAGCTGGGGAACATCACCAAGTTTTCATCCAGAAATAAAATTTATAGCAGAAGTGAGAGATAAAAATAAACTCATGCTTTGGTCATATTTCAATAAGCCTTTTTCATCAGTTTGGTTACATATATCATTACTAAGGTAATATGAACCATAAGCTTACCTGAAACTATAAAACTGCAGAGTGATTATGATAGATCATGATGGTACCTGTTTAGTACATGCAGTCTGGGAACGAAGAAGACCACACCGAAATCCATCTACCTTTATAGCAAGATGAAATCAGGACATCGAATTTCAGCAGGACCCCCGACCCTGTGGCAAGTCATTGGTATAAAAAAGTGGTGAAATAAAAAATACAGAAGTTAAAGGAGACTTCTGAGAGGCAGAGATTGAGGGATGATCCAAGGGAGCACTAGCTAGAGGAAAGAACATGGCGACTGGCAGCCTTTTTCTCCTTGTACGTCAGTCTCTAAGACCCCCGGCAGTTTTGACTGGAGAAGTGACATGATGTGATCAGTGTTTCAGAACTGTTATCCTGGCTGCTGTGAGGAGGGAAGTGGTGGTGGAGGGGGTAGGGGGAGTTATCGAGGTGAACAAAGAAGGAAAAAGTGAAGGAGTCATGGGAATGGTTCAGGGGGAAAATGATGGTGGTTGGCAATAAGGTGGTAGCAATGGGCATGATGAGAAGTGATGATAACGAAAATACTGTGACGTAGACGGAATATGGATATACATTGAAAAGAGAGCTAAAGGACTATGGTGATTGGTCAGATGAATGGTGTGATGTGTGAGACACTCTTTAAGAAAGTATTGAATGTGGGATAAGCAATTGTATCACTCCTTGGTGGGTGAAGTCAGTCTAAGATTTGGCACATGTGAAAATCCTTAGGTAAACCAGTTCAGTTAATAATAATATTCATAGCAATGAATATTTTCCTAGTAGTTTTACAGGTTAGAGCACCATCCCATAAATCCCTTCACTTGGTCCCTGAAATAATTCTGACTATACTCATTAAGTTCATGCCAAATAAATAAATTTTAGCCTTCAGTATAGAACATAGAGCCAGAAAAATGATTAGCAAGTTTTGCTTTCTCTCTGCCTTCTCTCAACATGATATTATTTTCCCTGAGTTTGAATCAATCTCTCTCTCTCTCTCTCTCTCTCTCTCTCTTTTTTTTTCCAGCTTATTCCAAACATCCCTCTCAGGACTTTTGTAGTTATTAGCATTTCTCACCAAGTCTTGCTGGACTTCAGCCTTCCTGACCCTGTTCTTTAGATGTGGGCCACTCTTTTGTGTTTGTCCTTGGTATGTGCCTCTTTTGTACATGATCATTTTATGTCTAAGCTCAAAGAGCTCTCTATACAGACACATTGATCTCTTTCAATGTTTCCTCAACTTCCTTCCTGAGATCAACTATGATTGTACAGTCAAAAAATCTTGTCTTAGAACCTTTCATTTCTATTTATTATATCTGCCCATAGACACCTTCAATATTTTCTCCAAGGTTTGAGACACTGCCTTCTTAAAGTTGTGGGGTATTTTTTAGTCTTATTAATTCATTGTTGAATTAGGTAACATATCGTTAGCTTTTCTCAAAATTACATTTCTTTGAGAAGATAACAAGAGCACATTTTACTATGTATATAAATATTTCTGTTACTTGTTTCATTTTTCTTATAGTTTCTAACAAACAATTACATTTCCTCTAAAAGATATCATTGGATTCTATTGTTAACTGGTTAACAACTGTCAGATTCCAAGTTTGCTACTTACATTGACACAATAATACACACACACACACACACACACACACACACACACACACCGTTAAAAGCAAAGACTTTAGAGAAATCAAACTGATTTTCCAAAACTAGCAACATTACTAATCAGGATAGCATTCAAATAATTGTAATATTTCTTCTCCCAGGCTTTCTTTCTACATAACGAAGTTTTTGTTTTGCTTTTTAAGATAAGCCATTTTGAAATAATGTTCTACCCCTAGTAGAGTGCTAACAAGGGTGTCTGCTCTTGCATTCCAATCTCATTTCAACCTTCGTGAAACTAATTCAACACTCAGAATTTAAGGTTTCCTTGTTATCGGCTTTCATACCCAAAAACTCAAGGAAATTCTGTGACCAGTGTTAAAGATCACATGTTCCAAAATTACATTATATGCCCAAACTTCCTTTATCTTTTATTCAAATAAATCACTTAAAATATTTTTATCCCTAGGTATTTTGTTGCTCAGTTACCTCTTATATTTGTTTTTGGTTTTTTTTCTCATGTTCTTTTTAGATTTTAATTCTTTCCTATGCTCTGGGAGATTCACATGTGTTTGTACTCATCCTTTATCCACAAATAAAAAATTTTCTAATTAGTCCTTTGAGTTCAAGAACTTGAGATGCTATGTCAATAAAGCAACTGAGATACATTAATTTTTCAAATCCTCCCTTTTTTATTTTCTCAGAAATACTAAAAAAGGTAGTTGTGAGTTCCTGTGCTTTCCTCAAGCAGATCTCCAAAAGAAAACAATGTCACCTAAAAGATGCTTATTTTCAAAGTTACAATTTGATATTCCCTAGGTACATATATATGTGTATACATACATATATCTAGAATATTATGGCTTTGAGTTTCTAAAACCTAGTAGTAACACATTTTTGCGAGATTTTCTTTCCATTTATTTTGAAATACAGTAAAAATAATTTGACAGAGAAACTAAATGATCTTTTAAAAAAATATCTTCTACTTTTATAGTTCCCTTGAAAAAGGGCAAGTTATAGATAGGAAAAACTTAATAACCAATAACTCAGGATTTCTGCTCTCTTTCTGAAGCACAACTGTCATAAAAATATACTCTGCACTTACAGATACTGTGAGTAATCGATTATAAATGACAAAGAGGAAAATGGATATACTCCCTAGCCAAGCATTTTCATCATTAACAATAATAGAAATGTTTCCAACAAGCCCTTGGGAATTTCTAGTACTCAGAATGTGAAAATAATGGCTCATAGATGGGGCTTACCTGGCAGGAAAAGGGCTAGGATTTTTTTTTTTCTTCTTAAATGATGATTACATAAAAACGGCTCAAATATTCATCAATGAAACATTTGTGAAAAAAAAAACAGGTATATTTCCTGCTCATAGAAACTACGTCAGGAGACAAGCTGCTGTTTCAGGTATAAATAAATAAATAGAGTAAGTAAGTAAGTACTTTGCTATAGACATTCATGGTATGAACCCTTTTGGGCTAAGTAACCATCCTAAAAACATAGTGCCTTAGACTTAATTATGGTAGCGTTCTCTCTGCTATAGGTCAGTTCCTAGATAATTTGACTCCCATTCAGTGTTTTGAAACTAAACCCATTCATTATCTCTGTGACAAAAGAGAGTTTGGGGCCAGAGGAAGAAATTGCATGCTCAAAAGTTGCGAGGTTAGTTTCCAGGAAGTTCTCTACCTCTTGACCTCCTCTTCCAACTCCTCCATGTGACCTCAGTGACCTGCACTATCTCTCTAAGACTCAAATACAGCAATAAGGACCATGTTATTTCTCCTCTAAATGACAGCATGAGTAAGATGAAGGTTTAGGGTAGAAATGTTGCTCTTACTCAACTATAGTTCCTCCACACATCTTTTAGTTCAGGATCTCATCATACTCAAACTATTGAGAACCCAAAGAACTTTTGATTATGTGGGGTATAGCTTTGGAGATTTACTATGTTTATAATTAAAACTGATATTTTAAAATATTTTTTAATGTATTAAAGCAATAAATACACCACTTATCAATATAAATTACACATTTTTATGAAAAATAACTATATTTTCCTCAAAAGAATTAGTCAAATGAGTAGCATTAGTTTACATTTCTGCAAATAACCTCAACATCTAGCTTGCTAAAAGACAGTAGGATCCTTATATTTGAATTCTGTCAGTTGTAATATCAGCTTCTGTCAGATACTTATGAGAAATTGAGAGTGAAAATGGGCAAAAAAGATCTTAGGATTATTATGAAGATAGTTTGATCCCACAAACTCCCATAGAGATCTTTGGAATCCTCAAGGGTCAGTGGATCACATTATGAGAACTACTAGTCTACAGAAAGTCTAATACTATGGAAATAAGATTGAGAATTCAAACTGCCTGTGGTAGAACCAGGAAGTCAGAGACAAACGATCTCTTCAGTTGAAGGAAAATGGGAGAAATTTTAAAATTATCTGCAGGAATACAAGTTGACAAATGACATAACTTTTTTTTTTTTTAAAGATTTTTTATTTATTAATTTGACAGAGAGAAATCACAAGTAGACGGAGAGGCAGGCAGAGAGAGAGAGAGAGAGAGAAGCAGGCTCCCTGCTGAGCAGAGAGCCCGATGTGGGACTCGATCCCAGGACTCTGAGATCATGACCTGAGCCGAAGGCAGCGGCTTAACCCACTGAGCCACCAGGCGCCCACAAATGACATAACTTTTTAAAGTATGGTAGGTAATAATGATCTACAGCTCATAACGGACCTGAAGTTGAACTTCACTTAACTGTGGAGACTTGCTTCTTATTAACAGACACAAGCCTCTACAAGCTTACTGACAGGTCAGTGACTCAAATTGTAGAACATAAGACCATTCAAGTTACAAGGGCCTACAGAGATCATTTTTTATCATCTTTAATTTTTTTCATTTTAATTATAATAATATTGGGACCCAGTCAGAGTAGAGACTTTAACAAGATAGAAGAATTCAAGTTTCCTAGTTTCCAGTTAAGCATTGCTTTATTCTGTATCATGCTTCAGTACTGAAAAGTAACATTTCAAATACAGCCAGCAGTAGCTAATCCAAATTTTCTTAACACTTGAAGGTGGGGTAGTTATTGACTTCAAACGTTTAATAAAATCTAAGAATTCATTCCCCCCAAAAAAATACTCAAGCACATACACAGAGATCCCTGAAGCCCAAGCATGAACTAACCAGGGCTCAATGTAGCCCTAGTTAAGAACCTCCAGTCCACTTTAAAAACACACAATTCTGGGATCCACACATTTGGGAAGTGAAAAGTTAGAAGGCAAAATGTAATGAAAGTTATAGGAGCTAATCTTATTTATTTAATGGGCCAAATTTTCTTAATTTCATATGGATTAACACAGTATCAAAATGACAAATGATTCACAAACATTTTATGTGCCTACTAAATGCCAGGCCTTTTTCCTTGGTCTTAAAGATAAAAGGTGAGAATAACAGACATATTTTGTACCATGATGGAGTTTTCAGTCTAGTGAAAGAGACAGACATTAAATAAGAACACAATATATCTCAAGAATAAAATTATTAAACCTTTCCCATTTAAACTCTCAGCTTCTATAGCTTCTCCTGCATTGCATCCTAAGACGCTCAGATCATACCAGCATGACCTCAAACACCATCCACCCACCATTCCAAAAGCTAATTAAGACCATATTTTAGGGACGCCTGGGTGGCTCAGTTGGTTAAGCAGCTGCCTTCGGCTCAGGTCATGATCCTAGCATCCTGGGATCGAGTCCCACATCAGGCTCCTTGCTCCGCAGGGAGCCTGCTTCTCCGTCTGACTCTGCCTTCCACTCTGTCTGCCTGTGCTCGCTCACTCTCTCTGACAAATAAATAAAATCTTTAAAAATAAATAAAT
>NC_081557.1:248377514-248547320 GCF_022355385.1 Mustela nigripes | reverse complement strand
CGCCTGGGTGGCTCAGTTGGTTAAGCAGCTGCCTTCGGCTCAGGTCATGATCCTAGCATCCTGGGATCGAGTCCCACATCAGGCTCCTTGCTCCGCAGGGAGCCTGCTTCTCCGTCTGACTCTGCCTTCCACTCTGTCTGCCTGTGCTCGCTCTCGCTCGCTCTCTCTGACAAATAAATAAAATCTTAAAAAAAAAAAAAAGACCATATTTTAGCCACCATGTGGTCCGTGGTACAAGCTAAGAAAGTAAATTATTTTTTTCTTTCAAGTATAATGATTTATTTGGCCATAGAGCAGTTCTTTAGAATGTTTCCCATCAAGACAGGCCTATGGCTGTGTCTTCCTTTATGACAAAAACCTTTCCAAAAGAAATCTTTGCAATGCAGCAACGCAGAAGAAGCTGACTTCCCTGACTCTCTTTTCCTAAGACTGGGGTCTCTCCATGCTTCATCTGGTAGCAGAGTGATGCGATCTGAAAGGCCAAGATCAAGATATCAATCTAGAATAGTACTGTCCAATAGAATATTCTGTGATGATGGAAATGCTACCAGACACCAGTAGCCACCAGACATATGTGGCTATTAAGCATTTTAGGTATGGCTAATGTGGTTAAGAAAATTAATTTTAGAAGCGCCTGGGTGGCTCAGTGCGTTAAAGCCTCTGCCTTCGGCTCAGGTCATGATCTCAAGGTCCTGGGATCAAGCCTCGCATCGGGCTCTCTGCTCAGCAGGGAGCCTGCTTCCCTCTCTCTCTCCGCCTGCCTCTCTGCCAACTTGGGATCTCTATCTGTCAAATAAATAATTAATTTAAAAAAGAAAAAAATGAATTTTAAATTTAATTTAAAAATTAAATCTTATTTAATTAAAAAATAAATTTTATTTGGTTTTTTAAAAATAAATTGTATTTAATTTTTAAAAATTGAATAGCCACCTCTGGCTAGTGGCTACCAGGTTAAATAATGCAGAGAAAGGGAGAACATTGAGGCCTAATTTCAGTCTGTTTTAGGCTATAAACATAAAAGGAGTCCTTTTGGTTCATAATATTCTTTCCCAGCTCACAAAATCTATATTCAATTTCACTATGGAATATTCACTACACAGATCATATTCTGGGCCATAAAACAATCCACAATCTATTTTAAAAATTGAAATAATACAAGGTATGAAATTCTCTGACCATAAGAGAATTAAACTAGTAATGAGTAATAAAAAATATTTGTAAAATATTCAAGAATCTATAAATTAATATATTGCTAAATAACTCATGGATCACAGAATATCAGAAAATACCTTAAAGTAAATAAAAATGAAAACACAACATATGCAAATGTAGAGCTAAGGGGGGCTTAGAGTGAAATTTATAGCATTAAATGCTTATATTAGAAAATGAGGTTTTTAAATCAATAAGTTAAGCTTCTACTTTAAGAAGATGGAAATAATAAGAGTAAATTAAACCTAAGCATGGAAAAGGAAGAACATAAAAAGTAAAAAAAGTCTCTAAAATTGAAAACAGTAGGGGCACCTGGGCAGCTCAGTGGACTAAAGCTCTGCCTTCAGCTCAGGTCATGATCCCAGGGTCCTGGGACCGAGCCCCACATCAGGCTCTCTGCTCAGCGGGAAGTCTGCTTTCCCCCTCTCTCTGCCTGCCTCTCTGCCTATTTGTGATCTCTGTCAAATTAAAAAAATAAATAAAAAATTTTAAAAATTTAAAAAAAAGAAAGAATGACAGGATCACCAGCATCATAACCAGTTCAAAAGTTAGTGGGAAGCTGGATTACCCTCCCTTCCAATTGCCTGAGATATGTGAACAAGGTTATCTTTTTCAGGACAGTGCAAGGAAAAGGTAAACAAAAGAATCATGAACCTTCACTGCGTAAGAATTAGGAAAAGCATGGTCAGAGAGAGAAGGTAAATAGAAACATTCCTGATCCATCGTCTTGGGATGAAGCAGTCTACCCTGATGCTGGCTAATTCTCTTCCTGGTCAATTTGACTTTGAGGTCTCCAGCATTAACACATGACTACAGACACATGTATGGTTCTTAAGCTTTCTTCAGTTGTGAAATACACACCCAAGGCTTGACACCTTGTCATCTGACAGTGGTCACTCATCAAGAGTACTTAATCTCACTTTTGTAAAAGCATCAGAAGAAAACACGATCTATGAATAACAAAAGATTTTTTACAAAAGCATCAGAGAAAAACACTGTCTATAAATGACAAAAGACTTACAAATGCCCATGGTTAAAGTTCTGATAAGTGTTCAATATAAGGGAATGGAGAAGGAAATTTGGTTATTTCTGTGGCATTCAATATTTTAAGATAATAACTGGAAATATGACTGATATAGCATTATACCAGGACATATCAGATTTTCCAGAATTTCATACAATTTCTAGAGCACTGATATTAATTACATGCACCCATACAAATATAAGCTAAGAAGCTTTAGCATCACTTCTTATTTGATAATGCTTCCCATGTAATATAACATACTAAATAAAAATACTTAGTTTAACATCTTAATAAGTGAAAAATAAATCCCTTAAGATTTTCCAGGGATTTCCCACTGGGATTTCCCTCTGGGAAATCTTAAAGTTAGTTTGAGGTTAAAAACAACAACAACAACAACAAACTCCCTCTAGAATTTGATTTGGGGAAAGCATCAAAAGGTTTGAACGTATATAGGGTGTTAAATAGGATCACAGGTCATTATGAAATAATATTTATTTAACTAAAGTGATAAAAGAAAATTTAAATGCAAATACAGAAGGTTACATAGTTGTGAACAAAACTTAACTCTTTGAACATTGACAAGACTGGGTTTTCTTAAGTAATCAAATATCTGATAATGACAACCCAAAGCATAGCAAATTATTTTGATAAGACACAAAATCATTGCTTTCCAAGTAGATTACTCAAAAGGTAAAAAAACATTTCACAATCACTTATCAAGAACAAACCAATATTCCAAAAAAAAAAAAAAAAACCTTTTGTCCTCTTAACACAGAGAAAACCAAATTCTAATTTTGTACAGAGTACTTTTGACATTAAAACTTAAAAAAAAAAAAAAGACTTAAATTCATTCCAATCTTAGGCTGCTTGAAGTAAAATTCCTTTCACAAGATTCTTTTCCACAAACTGCTACTTATATCCATTCAAATTCTGTTCTATGTTTTTCTTCTTCTTCTGGAACAATCAGTTGTTTCATTTTAAGACAAAATTACTCTCTTTTTTCTTCACAAAAAATACATCTCCACACCTCATACCTTTTCTTACCAAAAAGGCATCCTACTTTCCTTGTATAGAGATGTTTCCCTTTTTATTTCCAGTAGTTTTAATTGTATTAATTAGATTCTTAATCTTTAGAATCTTTAGAATCTTTGATTCCTAGTAAAAACTACGAAATAGTCACACTAGCAGTCTGTAAATTGTGGACCATCACATTAGCAGGTTGTAGACTAGCAAACTTACAAATGCATTTCATAATTTGTAAAAGTGTATTTTTCCTCACAGTAAATTTTTCAGTGTGGCACTAACCATGTTTACTAATAGACCCAAGAATCCTTAGTTTCTCTATCAAAGGAAGTCAAAATGGTAAACCTAGGTTCAGTAATTAATGGTTCAGTATTTTATCTTATTCAGAAATGATCTAGATATTCAATAAATATTTAGCATTTAACTTACTGCAGAATAACTATAAGGTCCCAAGTTACCAAAAGATTTTGGAACCTATTTTTAAGTAGACACACCCAAAAGTACAAAGATCACTTATAAACTTCTATCTTTACTTATGTCTATTAAATTTACTTGTTCTTAACAATTATATTTAGATTACTCATGAAAATTTCATGGGACATTAACAACTAAGCATCATCTTTATTTTTCTTGCTCTTAGATTCTGTAACAGAGATAACATAACCTTATTTGACTTTTAATAAACTTAAGTATAATAAAAGTATTATTTTAAAAATGATAACTAAAAACATGCCTGCTTTAACTAAATCAATAAACTAGGTTTCATTCACCAAAGGCTATCCTAGATAATGTGAATTTGAAAAACATCTGTTAGCTTCTCTATTTCTGAGAGCATACTTGATCTATATAAATGTTCAATTTTCTTTCAGCCAATTAAATAGAGGTCTTTACAAATCAATTTTGTCAGTACCATCCAGAGAGAGAAAAAAAAATCCCACAACATTCATGAACATACAGATGCAAATAGAGATCTTATGGCTTTTGCTTTAAAATTTTAGCTGCGGGTACGATCATGTAAAACTCACCCGTTTAAAAAAAAAAGTTGGGTCCAAATCATGCTTATGGATATAATCAAGAAAATTAGCAGTCTGTCCTGGCAGCATTCCACAAACAAGAGCACAAGAAGCCAGATCCAAACCAGACATTCCCAAGATAAAGAACACCAGAGACTCTGATCAATTAAGGAGAAAAGGCACAAAACCCTGCTCCCAAAGAAATCCCCTCCCTAAATAATAAATATTCCACCCCCTTGCTAACCAAAGTAAAAGACAGAGACCCAAACCCCAGGGCACAGGTCTCCTTTGAGCTCACAGGCTCTCACATACCAAGAGTATACTCTCTCCAATAAAACCTTCACTTGTACCACTCAACCACTGTCTGGCCCATCCTTGAATATTTTACTTGCAAGGAGACTAACACCTCTGGTAACATCCCAGGAGGGGCTAGGCTGAGGCCTCAGGGTCCAGAGGTCAACCCGGTCCACAAGGCGACAAGGTTACCTGCTCGCATGGATTAACGTTTTTACCAGTATTTATTTTAAAAAGCCTTTTAAAAATTCTCATTTGCCTACTTTCCAAATAGCCTTTCCCCTTTCTTTTCTTTTTTCAAAAAAGATTTATTTACCTATTTTAGAGAGAGAGAATACATGAGCAGAGGAAGGAGCTGAAGAAGAGAGAGACTCTTCAAGCAGACTCCCTGCTAAGGCAGAGCCTGACTCAGGGCTCAAGTCCATGACCCTGAGATCATGACCTGATTTGAAATCAAGAGCCAGATGCTCAACTGACTAAGCCAGGCATCCCTCTTTTTTCTTTCTGATAAGAATTACCTCCTTAAAATCTATGTTTCAAAGAGATGGCCCTCAGTTCCTAGAGAAAAGAGAGTAGAATATTTACAACCCTACGGCACAGAAAAAAACAAAGGCCTTTTCCTCCAAGAAGGACTCGTGTTGCCTAAATCCATAATTTTTATAATATTACAACACTTTTGAGATGAATAGGGCATGTTTTGTCATTGGTAAAAACAATAGGTGGGCTTTTTCTGTTCTTGTAAAAACTCAGTTTGTAAGACACTTTGTAGAAGTTATCCTGAATGCGTTAAACAGCTGTTCTTTTTTTTTTTTCAATGAAACAAGATGGGATTGGGAGTGAGACAAACCATAAGTGACTCCTAATCTCACAAAACAAACTGAGGGTTGCTGGGGGGAGGGGGTTTGGGAGAAGGGGGTGTGATTATGGACATTGGGGTGGGTATGTGCTTTAGTGAGTGCTGTGAAGTGTGTAAACCTGGTGATTCACAGACCTGTACCCCTGGGGATAAAAATATATGTTTATAAAAAATAAAAAATAATTAAAAAAAAATAAAAAAATAAACAGCTGTTCTTAACTTCTCAAAGAATTGGGTTGTAATCTGAATGACGTCAAGGTTGCTGACCCACTCATCTTACTACGTTATCTTCAATTAAGATGGAAATCAAAAGATTCCTGTGTTCTAGATTTAAAGCTATTTGTCTCAAGAAGTTTTTCTTTCCCTCTGGGTACACAGTATCATTTAGCTTAAGGAGGAAGGCCTGAAGAGTAGTTTCTCTGAGACTCTGAATATCAGCTTCCAATCTGGCCAACTTCTGACCTTAAAACAACAACAAAAACTTTCAAATACCTTGTCAGGCTTCAGCTCATATAAATAGCAAACATTCCCAGCAGTACTGAATGACCCCATAGACAGAGGAGGCATCCCCAAACAGGGTGCAAAAGATACTATTCTCCCAATAGCCACAGCCACTCCCAAAGATAACCAAAAGGAAGACTCGAGAGCTGGCAAGAGTCAGTGAGACCTTCACCACGAATGAAGTGCAACCCACATTTCTGTCCAGCTGTATCTTTGAGCCCCTAGCCTGCTGTGGAGCTGCCTACCCACACGAGAACCAACAACCTGTGCGCCCCAGGTTGACAGAGAGCCAAGCCAAGTTCTCAGGGCAAACTCAAGGCACACAAGAAGGCAATGGCTAGCTGTTCCTGGGAGAGAAAAAGACTGAAAGCCATCAAGCATGCCAAAACCAAATTCTCGACAGTCTGGATTTGGAAAAGAAGCAACAACATGGCTTTACCGTTATTTCTCAACCAGGCACTGTGGAGAGCCGGGAGAGCTGACTCTGGTTGGAATTCTCATGCTTCGCCAGCTTCTGTAGACGCAGGCGGCAGGCCTGTCTGTGCACATGCTTGTCCCACGGGCCATCAGCAGTCAGCTTGGGACCCTATTCGTCTTCACCAAAAACTGTTAAAAATTGATTAAAGTAAACAATTCAGGTGATAAAACAAACTTCACAAAGAAGCCCATCTCTCAGAGAATGACAAAATGGCGGGGAGACAGAAAACTTTTTTAAGATAAACAATAAAGAACAAGACGGAGGAAAATAGAAAATAATGGACTGTCTGAAGCCACATAGTCCACTTTGTCTGGGGTGAAAAAAAACAAAGAAGGAAGTTTAACGCTTAGAGTTGGCTGGGCATTTGGGGATTAGTGGGCTGGATATACCACATTTCTGGTCAAGCAAAACATTCTCAGGGACACGAAAGGTATCTAAGTTTTGATGCGCTGACATGGCACCCCAGCTAGGAGAGACTCCATCTTGGCCCTAGAAAGTTATTACAACACAGGCGAATTCCACTAGTGTGTTGTACTCTAGTGTACACCAACTACGTAAGATAATGTAAGAAAAACTGTGCACATGGATGATGGTTTCAGTGGTATCCTCTGGATGCATTCCCTACATTTCAAAGCAATTCACTTCAGTAGATGTTTCTTGAGTCGACATTGTGTGCAAAACACACACACTAGAGAAAGAATTCATTTTAAATCACAATATTTAAGATGAGATGTCATCTAACCTAACCTTCCTTTTATGGATTTAAAAACCAGAAACAAGTGAGTTTGGCAATGTTTTGCAGGAGGTCAGCTGAATTTACTAAAATTTCATGGCAACACCAAAAAGGGAACTAGGTCAAGCGTTCTCACCGTGGTGCAAGCCTGCCAATATTGTCACCTTTTCTGGGAAACCTTCCCTGACTGTTCAAGTAAATCTCATCGTTTATCTCCTGTGCCACAATTGGGCCAAGTGCTTACATCTAATATTGTAATTAATCATAGTATTAGAATTATTTATATCCATCTCCATTTATCTGGTATAGAAATTTAAAGTATGGACACTAGAGCTCTAATCTCAACCACCAACAACCTGTTTATTACCTAGAGGAAATCTCTTCACCTCTCCATGATGCAGTTTCCTTACTTGCAATAGAGGAATAATATTGGTATCCAACTCAGAGGTCTATCAATGAGATTTAAATCAGAAAATCCATGTAAAGTGTTAGTACAGTGTCTGTTGCATAGTAAGTGCTGAAAAAATACTAACCATTGTTATTCATAGGGTGCCAACAATATTTCTAGTGCCAGAGATACCTTGATTGTTCTGTAAAGAATCTATTGAGTACCTAATATAGCTCAAGTGCTCTTGTCAGGCACTAGAATTTCAGATATTGATAAAATACAGTAATCAGCGTGATCATAATTGTAACTGAAATAGAGTGAAGTCATAATGCCAAGCATAAACAAAAGAGTGGCTAACAAGGCTAGGGGCATATTAGAGGGTGAGGACAAGCTTTAGGGGTGCATGGGTGGCTCTGTCTTTAAGCGTCTGCCTTTGGCTCAGGTCATGATCCCAGGGTCCTGAGATTGAGCCCCGTATGGGGCTCCCTGCTCAGCGGGAAGCCTGCTTCTCCCTCTCCCACTCCCCCTGCTTGTGCTCTCTCACTGTGTCTCTCTCTATCAAATAAATAAATAAAATCCTTTTTAAAAAAAGACAAGCTTTATAGAAAGAAGAAACTTTCAATAATACCTCCCCTTTCTTCCTCATTTGTTTTATCATTTCAGAGAAAATGAAAATTTTCCCTATACTTTTAGAAAGGTCGGGAGAAATCCGAAGCAAAGAAAAATTATTTGGGGCATCATAGCACATATTGTAAGCTAATGTCTATGAGCTAGGTAATGTGGATACAGAGCAAGAAAGGGAAAATTTGCCATTAAATTAAGGACAGGAATATTGTTTTGTAAGAAAAACAGTCTAGGACAGATGAATTACTCATGCAGATGAGACAGAAAGGTCTTTGGAGGAAAAAACAGATCTCCCCACAAACAATATATGTCCTATTTCAGAAGGAAACTAAATAAAACCCACTATCAAAGCTCACCATTTCCCTTCTCTCCTGATACACCTACATCCCTGTACAGATCAGACAGCTCCATTCTCTTGTGGCCCAGATTCTCCATTTCCCAGAGCCACTGGATGGTGCCACTGTAAGTATACCTTCCCTCAGCCACCTGGGTTATATTACTTTTAAAACATAACTTCTGTGATCTACTAAAATTGTGTCTACTTTTATTCTCTTAACATGCCCAAAGTAAAATTATGGCACAAAGAATACTTGGGGAAGTTATGCCAAATAACCGCATGCCAATATGAATATCACAGTAATCACTGGTGATGACACTGGAATGTAAGTCACACAGAATTTTTAACTGAGATAACTTGGACCTTGAACACTAGAAAAAAACACAGTGGTGGATTTTATATATGTATCTGCTCAGTTGAAGATGAGAAAATGCAATTAACTCCTTTTTTTATAGGCCAGAGTATTATTCCCATGATCATTACTTAGCTAAGCTACTTAAAGATAACTGTCCTTTAAAGAAAGGACTCTGATTCTCATTAACTAGGTTTCTGACCCATAGAGGAGTTTTAGCATTTATTTTCAGGTCCTTCAATTTTTTTTTTCAATTAAACACTACATTGAAATTTTAAGTAGTAGTGTGATTTAATATTGTTTTGTCAAGAGTTCTTACTTAATAAATCTAATCAGACCATTGACTTAAGTCCAAAAAATAAAGGTCAAGCTCCTTAACACAACTGTTCTCTAAAACCTTACAGATATAAAGACTATAAGCTGAGTAGGTACTTTGAAATTTAGAAAACCAAAAGAAGCAATAATTGTCCTAGTCTCTGAGAGACAAGAAAAAAAAGTTCGTTGAATTCATATATGCATGTCCTAAAGATGATCAATAATCTGATTTGAAGGAGAACTATGAGAGAGTATGTATCGATTACCCTAGATCCTGGAACCCAGGGTACTGTATATGACAGAGCACAGAAGTGGGTAAATAAGGAATAACTGCTCTTTACAGACAGCAGAAAGAATATAGCAACTGTAGGTTGGCTGAAATCCTTAAAAGAGTGACTCTAGGTTTATTAACATAATATTTTCTAAATAAAAAATACAGACCTAAAGCATGGCTTGTATTTTTCCTATAGCTTAAAATTCAGGGGCCCCTAGGTGGCTCTGTGGGTTCAGTGTCTATCTTCGACTTAGGTCATGATCCCAGGGTCCTGGGATGAAGCCAGTAGGTCACTGGGCTCTGCACTCAGTGTGGAGTCTGCTTGTCCCTCTCCCTCTGTCTGCCTCTCTCTCCCTCACTGTCAAATGAGCAAATAAATAAACACACAAATAGGTAAAGATTTAAAAATTTAATAAACTAAAATTCTGTATTTTCATAGCTCTTCCATATTTAATTTAAAATTTATTATCACTTATAAAAGAAGATGTGATATATATATATTATATATATATAATTTATTATCACTTATAAAAGAAGATGTGATATATATATAGATATATCTATATCTATAGATATATCTATAGATATAGATCTATATCTAGATATATCTATAGATATATCTAGATATAGATATATCTATATATATATACAATGGAATACTATGCAGCCATCAAAAGAAAGCAAATCTTGCCATTTGCAATGACATGGATGGAACTAGAGGGTATCATGCTTGGTGAAATAAGTCAGTCGGAGAAAGACAACTATCATATGATCTCCCTGATATGAGGAAGTGGAGAAGCAACGTGGGGGGGTTGGGGGGTAGGAAAAGAATAAATGAAACAAGATGGGATTGGGAAGGAGACAAACCATAAGAGATTCTCAATCTCATAAAACAAACTGAGGGTGGCCAGTGGGAGGGGGATAAGGAGAGAGTGGTGGGGTTATGGACATTGGGGAGGGTATGTGCTATGGTGAGTGCTATAAAGTGTCTAAACCTGGCGATTCACAGACCTGTACCCCTGGGGCTAATAATACATTATATGTTTATTAAAAAATAAAAAATAAAAAATTAAATTTATTATCACTTATAAACTTCAAATTTGACTACTCCGGTAACTGAATCCCCACCCCCACCCCCATACCAAAAGGAAAAGAGTATAGGGGGGGAAAGCATGAGGAGGAAAATGGTCTCTCATAGATGTTCTTTGGAAAGGAAAATGGTACAGTAAGTTACTG
Source organism: Mustela nigripes (assembly GCF_022355385.1). NCBI lineage: Eukaryota > Metazoa > Chordata > Mammalia > Carnivora > Mustelidae > Mustela > Mustela nigripes. The sequence goes on along the minus strand of NC_081557.1, from coordinate 248,536,663 downwards.
CCTTTTGCCTTTTCCCCAGGTTTCCAGGTCTTCAGTACGGAAGTCACCACTAAGTCGCTCCCAAAGCAGGAAGAAAGAGATGGAAGGCACATCTGCAAAGGCTGAGCAGTGACGGAGGCAGAGCATAGCCACATCTATAGACTGCCCTAGAGTTCAAAGTGAGAAGGGTCGTTGGGCAAACACAGCTGCCGCGATAAGAGGGGAGACTGAGAAGCCATGTGTGTAAAGAACATCCTGTGCTGTCTCTGGAGCTTGGACTTTATACTAAAGCAATTGGGAGCCATTTAAGAGTTTTCATTAGGGGACTAATACTATCACCTCTGTGCTCTAGAAAGATCCCTCGGGCTGCCCTGCGTAGACAACAAGGTAGATGGAGCAATATTGGAGGAAGGAAAACCAATTGGGAGGCAACTGCAGTAATGGAAGGGAAGATGAAGTTGTTATGAACTAAGTTTATGGCAGTGAGGACAGAGAGAAGCAGCTGGCCATGAGAGAGATTAGGGAGGTTGAAGCTGCCAGACTTGGTGATTGATTGGGCAGCAATGAGGTTGAGGCATTAAAATGACATGCAAGTTTCAGGCAACAGGATAAATAATGGTGCCTGAGTTTCCTTTGGAATATCTAGGGGTGATATCCACTAAGCAGACTGATATCGAGGTCGAGAGCTCAGCAGAATAACCCGGGCAGGAGATGAAGACCCCTGTAGTAGACGCATTTCTATAGCAAGCTGACTCTATTTCTGTGGTATTATTAATCACCTTATTGCAATTATATATTTTCTCTCCTTTCCTCTAACAGGCTGTGCATTCACTGACAGCAGGGATCATCTGTATTCACCTTTCTATCTCTAGTGCTCAGCAAGCAATTAAAAGGATATTTATCAGGAACTGTTTTTATTACATGCATAAATTTATTTAATTCTCACAACAACCAAGAGGTAGTAGCATTATTACACATATTAGAGATGAGGAAACTGAAGCAGAGAATCAATAAATAAATTTACCAAAGCCCTGCTGCTAGTAAAGCAGAACCTAAACATGGATTGTTTCTTTAGGGTACACAGTACATACTTAGTATCCATTTATTTAAATAGACTGACCTATTTAAATTTGACGTTTAATTTAAATAGACTGACCATTTCCATATATGGAAAATGTTTTACCTAAAGAAACAGGGAATACAGAAGCATTCAGGCACCAGCTAAAATGCTACTTATTGTTAAAATCTTCTCTAGCCCACTTGACTAAGTCAAATTCTCCTATAAGTCCCCAGATATTTTCCTTTATAGCATTTTGTAATTGTATGTTTCTTTATAGAGGCTTTTTATTTCTCTTTCTCCCACTGCTTTTCCCATAGTAACGTTCTCGTCTTCATATCCCTAGTGCCTGGTGGTGAGTCTGGTACGTGGAAAGTCCCTGAAAAACAAATTCTGCCTGACTTGTGCTCGGTGTTCTTTCTTGGTTAGACTTCGGGGATTTCACAGGGCCAGGCCATACCCGTTACATCTTAGGGCAAGATTCTCAACCTCGGCACTACTGACATTCTGAACCGGGTAACTCTTTGTTGTGGGAGGCTCTTTTTGTGCATCCTAGGATGTTTAGCAGCATCGTTGGCCTCTGCACACTGTATGCCTGTAGCACTGATCCCCTGCAAGTCAAGAGAGTCAAAAATGTCTCCGGTCACCTCCTGTGGGTGGAGGGGGAGAGCCAAATTACCCAGGAGAACAACTATCTCAGGGACTGAAGTGAGAGAGAGGACAGGAAAGGTGAAGAAGATCCACCTTAAGAGGGACAGAATCCTTCTCCTTCGGCAACTCCTGCTGCCCAGGCCATGCAACAAATCGGTGACTGGTTATTTTCCTTGATCTCAAATCCTCTTGACTATTTTATTCCAGATGCATTCATGTTTCTATTCTACATGTGCCAAGCCTTGGACTTTCCTCGGGGTTTTCACTTCAACCTCAAAACAATTGTGTTCTCTTGCACAGAGGCATCGAGTTACACACCGATCCAACGTCAAGCTCTCCCCACTCCTGCCTCGCTCTCTCTCTCTCTCTCTTTCTCTTTCTCCCTCACTCTCTCTCTGTCAGTCTCTGCCTCTCTCAATCTCTCTCTTTCTCTCTTAATCTCTCTCTCCTTTATCCCTTGGTTGCTGGTTACTAGCATTAGCTAGGGTACTTTTGTTGAGTTTTCAATTCCCTGTACTAGTTAACTAATGCCCCATAATCACTGCATCATAAACCACACAAAAACCCAGGGACTGAAAATAGCCATCACTTGTCTTCATCGAACTGAGGATCAACAGAAAGTTGGCTGCTCTGTCTGTCTTTGTCAGGAATCATTTGGCCCTGCTGCATAACTCATCTTCCCGGGAGTACGAGACCCACCAAGACACGTTCTTGTCATACTGAAGGTAGAACTGAGCAAAGCCAGTGGAATAAACTTTTCAAGTCTTCGGTTATGTCACATCTGCTAACATGCCAGTGACCAAAGCAAACTGTATGGGCAAAAAGTCACATAAGGAAGAGAAGAAACTGTAAATTCACATAGCAAAGTGTGTGGTTACAAAGAGGGAGGTAGAACTGGGGCCACTGTAATTGTCATTATTTCCAATCTTTTTATCCATCCCCTGAGTCTCACAAATGTACTTTTAAGAGTAGGTCGGCTTGGGCCAGTAAATGTGGTAATAAAATAATGACCCAGTACTCAGACACTAGATCTTACTTATTAATATTCAATGCAGGTGCTAAAGATCTACCAATCAACTTTTAATTTATAAATAGGACAGATTTGTTCCTGATACTGCTGTGTAATTTCACTCAATTTTCAGAATAGATAGTCCTTTACTCCTACACAAGAGATATAATTATCACCATTTTTTAAAAACTTTGATTGCACATTTTGCCTTCTCAAATTAGTCACTTCCGACAAATGGAAAGATTAGGAATGGCCAGAATATATAAATACTAATGAAACACATAAGGACCAGAGTAGAGTGTTTCATATAAAATGTTCCTTTATTCAATACAGGAGTTGGACAATACACATAGCAATGAAAGGGGGCAGACCATGAAATCCCTTTTGAAAGACTGGTAAGACAGAGTTATGCCATATAATTATGGTTGTGACACATTGTGACTTAATATTAATTATATTAAGATAATTAAAATAAAATGGCTTATTTCTTTCTAGACTTAGGCTCTTTTGTTACTGGGACTCTGGATTACCCAAGTTGAAATACTCATCTGCTGTCCTGAATTTTGAAGTTGGAAAAAAACAGCTGGTTGGGCCCACTCCCAGTCTAGTGGTCCCTTTGAGCAATCAGGCATGCACCTGGGACCACAGCTGCCCATCTGCCCAAACAAGAGCAATGGAATGACTGTAATCTGCAACCTATGGGGTTCTAGCCCCCCTGCATTTACCTGGTTTTTCTTAAGCTTTATCCAGTTCATAAAGCTGTCCATAAAATACTCCTAGCTCTATGGCAACCTTGAACATTATAGAGTTAATCCACTTAAATCCTGCTTCTTTAACATCTCCACTTCCAGGCATCCCAGACACATAAAACCGATTCTATTCAAATAATTAAGTCATGATCTTCCCAGTCAACTTGCTCTTCCTGCTGGGTTGTCTGTTTCAATAACTAGGTCTACCTACCCTCCTATTGCTCAAGAGTGACGTTTTTCAATGACTCCTTTTCCCTTAGCCTCTACCTATATCCAAGCTATCCCAAATATATTTGACTACATCTTCTAAATATTTCGTGATCACCCTTCCCTCTCCATCCCACTGCCATCACCTTAGTCCAAATCACTATAAATTCTCACAAGGGAACTACTGTACCTTGCATTAAATCTTCTCCACTCACCATTTTTCAGCTGCGGGGTCGAAGGTAAATGTGGTCTTAATACTCTACAAAGCCTCTCTACTACTCATAGGATACCACTCAAAATCTTCCATCTAAACTTTTGGACTTTCTCACAGTGTAACTGTGGTGATAGGGAAAGACAGCAGTTTATTAAAGCAATTTATGGTGACGTAAATGGCTTCATTGGTCCCTATCAATCGAAAGCTCATTGTCCCAAGATGTCCGCCTCTCCTCAGAGGAAAAGGCTACTTTTTATGCTATCTTTCCAATAGGTACTTGTTGGCAGAAAAAGCATTTGGAGTTCCCCAGGAAATTCCAAGAGACGAATACTCAAGTCCATGTGCCATTACAGTGCCTGACAAATAACTGGATCTACTAAATACTTAGTTAATTTAAAGCCCTGTAAACAATGATACTATCATCTTTACTTTATGGGAAAGGAAAGTAAGACCAATTAAGACTTGCCAAAGACTAGAGAGTTTGCAAATCACTGAACCAGGTTTGTATCTTGCACTTTGTCTGCAGATCTCAGACAGCATATTCCAGGTTCAGTGAGTCCTTACAAATAACCTCCAGCTCTATGTTCCTTTGCACTACCCCAGAGGAAGTTGGAACGTGGAATTAACAAGAGGGTTGTACCCAGACATCATGGAGCTAATAGAATTTGAAGTTAGGTAATACCAGGAAATTTAAAACGTAACTTCAAAGAAACAAATCTGAAGATAATTCAATTCAACAAGCATCTGCTAGAAGCTGGGAATACCAAGTTGAGGAAGACAGTGGTCTGGACCCTCCAAAGTTCACAGTGTTGTAGAGAAAACAGGCATGCAAACAAATGACTATGATAAAATACCATGAGGCCATTACTTACCATGAGGCCACCCACTCATCCAATCCTGGGTAATTTGTGAGGTTCTGAAGAGTGGTGACTAACTCATCACTTCCATCACAACCTCACAAGATAACTTGGTAATTCAGCACACAGGCTCTATTCTACTACTTACTAGATATACAACTTTGAGTAAGGAGCACTTTTTGAGCCTCAGCTTTCTCATCTCTTAGTAATGGGAAAAAATAATGATGAATAACTCATAGAATATTTTTGAGATTTAAACTACAATAATAATTAACTTTTATAGAGCTTTGCAGTGAGCCAGACAGCTTTTGGTACATTACCTCACTTAAATTTTGTAAAATCCCTCTATGAAAAATACTATTAGTCCCATTTTGCAAATGAGAAAACTGAGATACAGTAAATTAAGTGATCTGCCCAAAGTCATACAACTAGTAGGGGGAATGGCCAAGTAGTATGGCTCCAAAGCCTGAATTCTTTCCTTATTTCTCCATTTTTAATTTACCTCTCAAATTAGATGATGCTTCTAAAACTTTCAGCATAGGCCTTGTCACATGAATCAGCTTAGCTTTATAATGGAAATTATATTTAACATATTGAGCCCATGTATCCTTAACTCTCCTCCTACAGCCATTTGTCCATTAGAAGACAAGGAAGGAGAAAGAAAGAAGAGCATCCTGGAAGGAAAAAGGTGAATTCTCTCCAGGACAGAAGAGAAAACGAGTATTAGTGGGAGATTAGAGACAAAGGTGGGAAGAGAAGTCACATACCCACTCCAAAGCAAAACCCAGGCTGGGAAAAGTAGCAAGAGAAGAATCAGAAACTAAAACTCTGAAGGGATTTGAGACTTGTCATTGAAAAGAAAGGGTTAACAGTTCTGGTTAAGCTGAAGGACAGCCCAAGTTCAGGTCCTAAGCCCGTCTTACCTTCTACAAGGTGAAGAAGGAATCCTAAATTCTACATGCCCCATGGGCAAGTGAAATTCAAATTTAACGAGGCATCCCATAACTTATCTGGCACCCCAGTCTTCGTGTAAATTTTTTAGGAGAATCTATGCCTCATACAAAGCAAGCCACAGGTCTGTAATGGAGCCTTTGAAGCAAAAATAATCCCACATTGAGTCTTTTGTCTCTTCACACATGGAGATAAAATATAGGACAAGAAACAGAGAGTAGCTTCAGATTAGGGAGGGAAATGGTCAGATCAGCCATGCTATACAATTTTCAAAGAATTGCAAATAAATATTATAAATATATGACAAACCCTGAGAAAATTTTCAGATCAAAATCACAGCCTCCCTAGCAATGTAAAAGATAAAAAGAAGAAATATGGCATCATATAAAAGACTATATAAACTTTTTAGCAAAAAGTCAAAAATCTTCAGATAAGCTATATGGATGTTGCTTCTATTACTGCCATTTTCCATAAAAGTCAGATACTCAGTAATAGGCTTTCCTTGAATTTATTATCCTCAAGCACAAGTTACTATTAATATAACCTATATTAAAGGCAATACAATATAATGGTGAAGAGCACAGATTTTTGGAGTCAGAACTCGATTTTTATCCTGTTTATTCCATATTGCTATATTTGGAAAGCTACTAAACTTCTTCAAACTTGGTTTTAAATTTGGATTAAATAATTCCTAACTCATGCGGTTATTCTGAGGAATAAATTAGCTACTGTAGGTATATTGTAGGTATACTGGAATATACAGTAAGTGCTCAATAAATGATGGCCCTCTACCTATCTAAATCTAGATCTAGATACAAATAAAAAATTTAGTGATAGGTAGATAGATAGATAGATAGAGATATGTATATATAATATTTACACATACCTGATCATTTCATAAGGGTTAATTGTTGGTTGTTTCTGCCACTTCACTAACAAACTGAAAAAGAGAACCAATCCAGGGTACCTGGGTAACTCAGTGGGTTAAAGCCTCTGCCTTCGGCTCAGGTCATGATCCCAGGGTCCTGGGATCGAGCCCCACATCGGGCACTCTGCTCATTGGGGAGCCTGCTTCCCCCTCTCTCTCCACCTGCCTCTCTACCTACTTGTGATTGCTCTCTGTCAGATAAATAAATAAATAAACTGTTTAAAAAAATTGTTTAAAAAAAAAAGAACCAATACAGGAAGGAGTATTAAATGAGGTAGAGGGTAATGAGCAGTTCTCACACATATTATTCTCAGAAAATGCCTGAGGCTCTAGGTTATGGGTGAGAAAACTGGTCCATATAAACCTTCCTCATCCAGAGAAGAGCTGGTTCTGATCTAAATGCAGAGGATTCACTGTGTTCGTCTCTATTTTAGTCTTTACCTTTCATCTTAATGCTTCAGTCACTGGAACTTTGTCAGACAGAACATTGGAGGTGGGAAGATTCAGAAAGGACCCTGCTCTAGCACTTCACCTCCAGAGACAGGAATGGGGTGCCTTCCTCTAAGTTCTACAGGGAAATTATTAGTTGAGCAAGAACAAGTTCTCAGTGTTTTGAAGCCAAACCATGGCCCTTTCCACCTTATCCTGCTACTTCCCCCAAGGGCCTAAGGTCAGTGTGTGGAGAGGTAATCCACATGACACGTCTCCTCTCAAGGGATCAGGGCCATTCACTGTTGTAACCCCCAGTGCTTGATCCTAACTTTAGGCCTCTTTGTTTCCCACTCCATACATTCTTAATTAATACCTGTGTTTACAGTGATAGCTCCCAAACCAGGACTCCAGCTCAGGTGGTCCTACTAAGCTGCACATCGATATATCTACCTGCAAGTCCCATGGGCAAGAGAACTACGTTCACGGTGAAAATTGTAACTCCCCCTCCCACTCCTGCTTCTCTTCCTGTGTTTGCTACCTTGTCTAAGGCAGCAGCAGCCACCCGGTGAGGCATTCTTGATGAGACCCATATTTAAATGAGGTTGACTCTTTCTAAAATTCCAATTGATCACATGCTCAGGAGGCAAAAAAAATCTTTCCATGGTCCCCACTTACTTCAATACATATTCCAGACTCCTTCAGCTCTCCTTCCATTACCCCCCATCATCATGCACTAGTGAGTTCCTTCCTATCGTCCCCCGTCTCTACTACACAGCTCTATCCAACTATATCACATCGTTCTGTAGCAGATACTTACCTGGCAGTTTCGTCAGTGCCAGGAATAGTGCCTGACAAATGTTTAGTGACAATCATTATTTATTAGTCAAATGAAGAGACGAATGAATGAAAGTTCAAGTCTTAGGAATACAGTTTACTGCCTGTCAAATCTTAGACAAGGTAATCATTTAACCCCTCTGTCTTAAGGCCTTCAACCCTAAAGTAATATTAAACCCATCCCACCAAGTCATTGTGGGGATTAAAGGAGGTCATATGTGTGAATGTACTATAAAGCACAGTATAGTAGCAGTTATGTCAACTTTGGAACTTTGTAAGTTTATTTGACCAGTTTAAGATTGCTAAAAAGAAATTTTCTCAGAATCTACTTAACTCCAAAGAAGAAGCCCTTGAAAATATCTTACTGAACAAAATTTGAAGACAAAGTTGTAAGCGCCAGTGCCATCAGTATCCTTAATTATGGAGTTATAAGAAGTGGATGAACTGTCAAGGTTATAAGAGCCAATTTCTTCCCACTCCACCACTCTATTTACACAGTAGAGCTCTCACGTACTTGCAGTTTGGTAGGGGGAGAGAAGTGGTAAATGTATTAAGTATTATAACAAAGTCCACTTTTAAATAATTATAATTTAAGTTAATTACATTGACATTTCTCAGAGAGGATTAAGTAAGTCAGAAGGGAAAAAAGGCATAAGAGAAAATAAAAAGCAAGGGTTGGACTACAAGAGCATCTCTTTTGTCTTTCATTCAGGAGTGTAATTAAATTAAGTAGGATTGATTGAGTGTCAAACATCTGTGGGAGTCATTTCCTAACTTCATTAATGCTATTGTGCCTGAAGAAGCCTCAGTGGTAATTTCTCTCACAAGTATCTAATGAGAGTCTAGTGATGTGATAGGAAAGCATTACACCGAGCCGCTGTGCCCTACGCTGCTGCCTATCTGTATGTGAGGAATTTATTAGAAATGCTGGCTTGGCAACAGCAAAGCTACATTATCCACCTCAGCAGTGGGAGTGGGACAGCAGGCAGCAGTGAGCTGGGGTAAGGGAGTCATAAAGTTGAGAGTTTAGACAGCAAGCATAACAGAATAAAAACAAGACTGCTAAGGAGAACTAAATGGTCATAAAAAAGATCATATATAATGAGGTACAGCAGATAATGAGGTACATTTATATGAAAAACACTAAATAAAAATTATGACCGTTTCCTCTTTAACCCCATAACCATCAGAGCTTCTCCCAGCAGCTAGATTTGCAAGGTAAACTAAGGAGAGTAAATTAATTGGAAGGAAAGAATACGTATGCTGGCTAGCTTAGTTCGTGATCATAAGCATTGCTGAATGTACCGAGGACCCCAGCAGAATATGAGAAACTGGGCAAAACATTATGAGAGACCTATAACTCTCCACCTTTTTGTAGAATTATGATTTTAAAAGATTCTAATTCTATTATAATTATAATTAAATGGGGGATAAACATAAGGCTGGTTGTTTTATTCATTTTATCATTGTGGTTAGAAGTTGCCCACTCCCAAGCTTTGTTCATTCGTTCATTTATCAGTTAATGAGCATTTCCTGTGTGCTGGGAGTTCAGGCCAGCTCTCAGAATGCCAAGTTGCATAAGAATAGTCCCCGCCTTTGAGGAGCTTTTAGTTTGGTACGGAAAACTTTAAAGCAATCAAATCAGCAAAATAAAGATTTAAGTGGAAAAACAGAGATGAGCACTGAGTCCCATGGAAACACAGAGGAGACAACACTTGGCAATGCTCAGAATACTAAAAATGGACAGAAATTTGGGGTGCCAAGGTAGATGGAGAAGAAAAAGGAAGGATGTTTCAATGTGAGCAAACATCATTCACAAAAACACCTAGCTATGAGATGATGAATTTAAAGAAGGATTAGGAAAAGAAGGCTGATCTGATCTGAGGTTGAAGAGGCCAGGTTTAGGCCATGACATGGGGCTAATATGTTATCCTATACATGAGCAAAGGGGACCATCGAGGGCTGTTGGGCATAAGTGTACTCATTTACTACCACCATAAGCACAACAGTTAAAAAAATATAACTTTCCTGGGGTGCCTGGGTGGCTCAGTGGGTTAAAGCCTCTGCCTTCGGCTCAGGTCATGATCCCAAGGTCCTGGAATCGAGCCCCACATAGAGCTCTCTGCTCAGTGAGGAGCCAGCTTCCTCCTTTCTCTCTCTGCCTGCCTCTTTGCCTACTTGTGATCTCTGTCTGTCAAATAAATAAATAAAATCTTTATATATATATATATATATATATATATATATACATACATATATAAAACTTTCCACTACTGATTCTTTCCCCACTATGATCCAGTAGGGCCCTGTTAAGAAAACAAAATCTGAAAGAGACAACATATAATTTTATGAAATGACTAACTTAAATTTACACAGCTAATTTCCCACAACATATCCTAAGCTTCTATGTCAAGATACTATATACTTGACAGGACTAACACTGGACACTTACCAAATTCACTGAATTCTAAGTAATCTCTAGGCACTAAATTCTACTTGAAAGCCTTTTTGTAATGTAATGGTATATGGTGCTAATAGGAACAAAGCTACTCTGAAGTTTTATGAAGATGTGTTCATTGAAGATTTCACCCTACTTATCAATGGGAGTTTTGACCCAATCAAAGGGGATACTGTAATTCAAAATTAACTTATTTTCAAATCATTATCTGAAAGGGATTTAATAATCATATTAATATTTTTTAAAACACCTTGAAAATTTAGTATCATCACACTACTTATATTGCAATACAGTGTTTATATTTCTGGTCATCACTTGTGTGTCAAGTTTCTACTGTAAGTAGCTGATAAGATCTGGAGAGTTGATATGAGCTAGGATTGAACCAACCCTGCTCATTAATTCATTTTGTAACATGGCTCTATGGCAATGATTTAGCCTGGAGTACTACTAGCGCAGCAAAATTTACCACCTTAGAAAAGTAATATATAATGTAGTCAACTTAACCAGACTGTGAGCATCTTGAGGATAGAAAGCATCACCCTAACGCGCCCAATCTCGTCTGATCTTGGAAGCTAAGCAGGGTCAGGCCTGGTTAGTACTTGGATGGGAGAAAGCATCACATTCATCACCATTTGGCCTGACAGAGGCTCGGCAAATATGTTAGAATGTTGTGAACTTGGTATCATTATCATTCCCATCCATATTATCCTCCACTTGCGTAGGGGTGGGGTGGAGGCACTGTGTAGAGAATACATTTCCCAGAATCCCTTTTCCCATATTATTCTAGGCTAGTGTCTGCAGGAAGAAGGATCTGTATGTCCTGGCAAACTAAAAAGAAGAAACTGTTATTCTGGCAGCTGCGGAAAAACCTCCTTGAGAATCTTCGGCTTTGGTGTAGACACAAGTAGTGGCCTCCCTGACTTTTGTGTCCCCAGCCTATCCAACAATTATGAAAGCTTCTATTTTCCTGCATTAAAACTCCTCCTACTTGGAATATTTAAAGTAGCTTCTGTTTTCCTCACCTAAGCCTGGCTGGAGTGAGCACTTTAGTGGAAAAAAGAAAAGAAGACAGAAAATAAAGAAAAGGGGAAAAGAAAGAAAGGAACAGATGCATGAAATCACCTCCTTGGTTTTACACAGCTAAACAGAGTGGGGGTAAGCTTTATTAATTCTAAGTGCATTTGGCCTCCTCGGGAGAGGAGTGTGAGTTCTCCCATATTTTGGAAATATTAAAATATCAGGAATTGTGGCTCCACACCAGTCTCCCTCAGCATCCATGGACACCAATAATGTAAATCCGTGAAGAAGAGCATCATAAGAAATTGTTACTAATTCTCTAAATTAGAAAATGTGAATATATCGTCATAGTAATAATCAGAGCTGACGGAATAATGGAGCCAATCAAAAGAAAGACTCATAGGGCAGGGAGAACATCTACGTAATCACTCAAGGAACTTCCAGAGAATGATCCATTTGAGTAGAAAACATAAAAAAAATTAAAAAAAAAACTGTTCTTTTGAAGATTCTCTACTCTGAGAAAGAATAGGTGCCACAAGCGAGCGAACTAAAGCAGTGAAGGCATCTGTGAATCAAATCCCTAACTTCTTTGTTTTACTATTCATAAGCCAAATGTTAGGGGAATAAAAAGCAGAATATGTTTGAGGCATATGTTAAACAAAGGAAGGTGTTAAACATATGGATTTTGACATATTTAAATATGAACTGAAACAATTATGCTTGTAATACACCCAATTTCTGAAACTACTAAATTCAGGATGACAAGTTCTTCATGTATGTGTATGTATTCATTTTCCATGAATACATGGAAAGTTTTCTTAAAAATTTTTTAGCTATTCAAACATTTTCACTGACCCACAAAATGTAACCAATCTTTCCCATACTCATTGTTGTCAATGAAGTGACAACGACAACTGTTAGTAATTTAAGCCATATAGTAACAGTTTTAAAATCATCTGTAGACAGTGTTTACTAAGAAAGCAATGAATTTTCAGCTGAATGTCTCAGAACTTGAGTCTGGTGGCCCATGCTAATTTACTTCGCTATGTACATTTTTCTCAACCCAAACTTCTTTCCCAAGGCTACCACCTCTTAAATTCTTATTACCATTCTTTCAGTCACCTGAACTTAAAAACATAGAGTTCTGGGGTGCCTGGGTGGCTCAGTTGATTAAGTGTCTGATTGGCTCAGGCCATGAACTCAGGGTCCTGGGTTCAAGCCCGGAGATGGGGAGTCTGCTTCTTCCTCTATCTATCCTTCTTCCTCTGCCTCTCTCCCACCCCACTCATTTGCTCTCTCTAACAAATAAAATCTATAGTTGATCTTAGCCAAAAGGCCGAGAAGCGATCTAACAAATAAAATCTTTAAAAACAAAAAAAAAAAAAGGAAAGAAAAGAAAAAACTTAGAGTTCACTTTTGATTCTTTCCTTTATTTTGCACAATCTGAAACAAAAGAGCATAGAATTTTCTAGTACCTTTCCCTTTTCTCATTCTTGCAACACTGTAAAAACTGGCTTTCCCCTTCATTCCACTAAATGGGAAAATTAACAAACATGTAGAAAGTTTCTGACATATAATAGGTTTTCAATAATCTTAGTTCTCTTATCCTTCTTTCCTTTCATCTCTCTGGGTTAGACTCTAAACCATCGAAGGCCCAATTCTGATCAGATTATTCCCTGACTTAAAAATCTCCATGGCAGCGGTTTCCTGAAGCATGGCCCACTCGGCCAGCATTCAAAGGTGTCTGGATCACATTCACCTTTTCAATTTTCTCTCACCGCTGTCTTATGAGAGTCCATAGGCCTAGCCAGACTAAATGGTTACCCAATAGCATACCCAAATATATCTGAGCTCCAGCCCTCACCAGGCAAGCCTCCACTCGAAATAAATAACCAGTTAGTTAATTGCAAAACACCAGAGACTGAACCTGTTGTCTTAACATCAAGTGTATAGCCTTGGGTATTTAACTTAACTCTAAGAGGAGAAACATCAACAATGAATATATTACATTCTCATACTCCAATAAGCTAGAGTACTTACTATCTATGCCATGGATCAACAAATTGGGCCCTACAGACCAAATCTGGCCCATGCTGTTTTTGTATAGCATGCAAGCTAAGAATGGGTTTTAAATTTTTAAATTGTTGGATTTTTAAATTGTTGGACAAAAATAAAATGAAGCAAAGTATGTCATGCTACATGAACACCATACAAACCTCACATTCCAGTGTCCATAAAGTTTTATTGGAACACAGTCACACTCATTCATTTACATAGCAGCTTTTATGCTATGACAGAGTTGAATAGTTGCAAAAGAGACCACATGGCCCACAAAGTCTAAAATATTTACTATCTGGTCCTTTAAAAAATATTTATTGACCCTTGATCTTCATATTAATATTTATGCTTTATTTGTATTTCCTACTTCCCAACTTCTCTCAAAGGCTCTCAAGAATAGAAATATTTCTGCTACTTTCTGATACTCTGGCCTATCATAGGTGTTTTTTTACATAGCTGATACTTAATAGATACTTGTTAGTGATTCTGATGCTAGTTCTACAAGTAAGTGTAGATAAGCACGTAGACTTTCCTGGACCAACTGGGGAAACAAACAGCACGCTATATTAACTACAGTCTTAATTGTAGAAGATGTTGTTTGTTCTCTCGTTAAAACAGTAGTTGCCATATGCTAACACTTACTTGAGTTTTTCCCCAGAAGTGCTTTCCCATCTCCCTTGTACCTTAAAGTACACTTGGAGATACTGAAATGCCCTTGTGCCTCTTGGCTTAGAGTGCCATCTCTGTCACTGAAATTTTACTTTGGCCAGCTACCCCAAACAAAAAAGCTGTAAATCTGGGACACAGCTTTTCAAATGGTGAAATTATCAAACCCAAATTATTTCATGGAAAAGGGCATGATGTTTCTAGATGACACCAAAATAACTGGCCAATTAGGTTGGTTCTGTTCAATAGCACAGTGATTCTATGGGATAAAAAAGAGAACTAATCATTTGACTAAATTAGCTTAGTTCTATGCAAATAATCTACCTAGTAACACTATGTAGAAACTATATATCCTGATTATTCAAATACCCAATGCTGCTCTATCAAATATAATGTGTGTGTGTGTGTGTGTGTGTGTTGTTTACTTAAGGTGACCAAATAAAGAGCAAAATTTAATATAAAACATCACCATGAAATATAATGCACATTTTGAGCCCTTGTAGATTTTGCCAATTTTCTTCCCTCTGAATCTCTAAGATCTGTCTGGGCTGTCAACAATGCCATGTCAATTGTTTACAAAACAAATCTCATTCACAGGGGAGACAGAAGCCTGATTCAGGAAGCAGAGAAGCCGAGAAGAAAAAAAAGATGAAACACTGACAGTTGCAGATTTTCATTTGAAGTAGTAAAATCTAAGGAATAAATAGGATGTCAGCACAACCTAAGAGTTCTTTTTTTTGGCCACAGGTTTATATTAAGGAATACTGGCACAATATTCTTTAGACCTGCGAAACATTTTTAATAACAGGATTCTTGGAATAAGACAAAACTGTTACATAATGAATTGTATAATTTCAGCATTTATTGTAATTTCCCTTTGTTTCTTTCATTGCGTTCTCTTGTCCTTTCTGCATTTCTTGAAATTTTGATAGCAATTTTAATGTGTTAAGACCATGTGTTGTCACTTGAGGTATTTTGAAAAGTTTCAAATGATCTCTGTTGGTCTTTTCACATTAGTTGTAAAGAGAGTTATAAATACACATATCTGACAGTTGTTCCAAGTACATCATGTACATAACATTTGGTGGTTGCATTGTCATCAGTAAATCTAATATGCAGTTGAGCTCTACAGTGTAGTATATTTTAAAAAACTCTTCTAAGTTTCAAATGAGAAGGAAGTTGATAGAAGCTGTTCTCATTATATAACCTTCATTACATGGCTACCTTGGCCTTGTAAAATACTAAATCTCTTCCTAAACATACTTTCAGAAGAAAGTACTGCAGGGTCAGAGTAGACAAGTATGATTTGTAAATCTCTAGAATCCATTCATCCCGCTCGGCTAGTAGCACCCCAGTCTTCACATGGGGACTCATCGTTCCTTTGTTCATAGACCACATGGCTGCTGCAGAGCTCAGTTCACTTCCATTTTCTGGAGACGTGATTCCAGCATGGTCAGGCAGATCACCTCCTTCCCCTGGTGATAGGGATTGATTTATTTATGAGCACACGGTTCAAGCTGAGTCAGTCAGGTCCAGCAGGGCTAGCCTTAAACCTTAGCCTGAAAGACTGACCGCATAGTGGAATTCATACCTGAACCTGATAAGGTAGGAGGCCGATGCTGTACCATAAAGGTACAGCCTATCACTGAATGGAGCCAATGCCGGCAAGTCTATAAGAAGAAATGAGGAGAGCAAAAGTTGTCCTGGTGAAAATCATTTGAGCCCGGTCTTTTCCAAAGCAAACTTGATTCCCAGACTTTTTCTTTGTATGTGCTAACAAATACCCTTTAAATCAGTTTGAGAAGGAGAGAAGGGAGTTGGGGAAAATCGCAGGGGGAGACGAACCATGAGAGACTGTGGACTCTGAGAAACAAACAGGGAGGGGGGGTGGTTAGGGGGTTGGGTGAGCCTGGTGGTGGGTATTAAGGAGGGCACATATTGCATGGAGCGCTGGGTATGGTGTATAAACAATGAACCTTGGAACACTGAAGAAATAAAAAATAAAAATAAAATATAGCCAAGCTAAATCAGTTTGAGTTGGGCATTCTGTCACTTGCTGTCAAGAAGAATCCTGATATGAAAACTGGTAACTCAGGACGCCTGGGTGGCTCAGTGGGTTAAGCCTCTCCTTCGGCTCAGGTCCTAATTTCAGGGTCCTGGGATGGAGGCCCACATGGGGCTCTCAGCTCAGCAGGGAGCCTGCTTCCCACCCTCTCTCTCTACCTGCCTCTCTGTCTACTTGTGATCACTGTCAAATAAATAAATAAAATCTTTTAAAAAGTTAAAATTAAAATAAAAATTGGTGAGTCTTGCTTTCCCCTGTATCCCTCATGGGTATAGAGGGTAAAATTCTGCTTTCTTACACTTCCATTCAGAAATCTCAACTCCTCATTTCCATAGCGTAGGAAGCTTCCAAGAACACAGGCTGCACAGAGATCTCCATTCCTAAGACATCTCTGACAACAAGGAATATTGCTGGTTCCCTCCAAGGACTTACATTCAAATTCCCCAAGATCAGCCACTGTGTGGGAAGAGTAGAAATTTGTGTGAAGAGACTAAAATGAAGGGGAATTTCTAGGAATGGCAGTCGGAAATTAATGTTCAGTCATCCCTCACATGTGGATAGCCAGCATTTAGAGTCAGTCCGGGAGGAGTTACACCTTTGGTGCTTGATTTTGGTGAATTTCCATGCAAAAGGTAACCAAGGTGGAATTGGTCCACTCACTTCAGTAAATGGAAGTACTAACAAAGAAATACTGGGCTGGTCTGGGCGTGGTGCAGAGTAAAAAATGTTAAAAATATAAGAAACTAGTCTTAAATAACTCAGAAGCTGAATTTCCTTTTGATGAACAAGGCCTGATGTCTTCATGCCTGCTTTAAAATAATGAATGTCTCAGATCAGATTTGGAGATCACCACTCAGAAGGGAGGTCCAGGGCTCATCACTATCAAGTCCTAGCTCCACAGTTTTCCTAATCTCCTTAGGTTTATTCTGCATTCCACTTCCCCACCAGCTACCCTTCCTCCAACTTTGAAAGACTCAACTCTAATAAAAGGTCATCTTCCTTCCTGTGTTCCTCAGCTCCTAAATGTGAGATTTTCAAGCCCAGAATCTTAATTTTGTATATTCTCACACATTTGGAAGGAAGAAAAAAAAAATACCTTTTCTAAAAAACTCACCAGAGAGATTTTTAGAATAGGGATTTGGAAATGTGTGTGCTGAAAGCGACCCTCCTGAGCAGAGCAGAGAGGGCTGGCAGCTACGTCTCTCTGTTCAGGGAGTCTCAGTGAGGGTCCCAGAGAGCAGAGCAGCCAGCACTGGAAAAGGCCTTGCAACCAGCCGGAGTGGAGGGACAGCTGCCGCTGCACTTGGCATAGGCTCCCCTGATGCTCTGAGACCCTTACAGGAGCCGCCCCCACTGTCCTTTCCACACAGACATGAACATACTTATAAAGTGATTTGAAAAAGGGAAGTCTATTTCCAATTCACACCAAAGAAGTTCTCACCCTGCTTTATAGTGAAGTCAAAATCACACTTAATTTCAAAAAGTTACTACACTGAAAGATGCTTCCGAAAACTGTGGAAGGCAATGTGAAAAACACTTTCTGGTCTATGCGGCCAATGTATGAACAGAGCAGAAGGATTGTACTTTCTGGTGACTTAGTATGGCTGAAGACGTAGACTTTTCCCCACACCTTAGCTGTCCCAGCCTAATCCTATAGACAGCTGGCCAAATACAGGAAATGCTTCATTTTTTAAAATACTTTGATTCATCCACATTTGAACTAGTTTCTCCTCAGCTACATGTATTAATATCTTTATACTGTTGGGTCAATTCTCTAGGAAGAGCATTCTTTACAAATTCAGATTCAAAACAGATTAACTCCCTTGTTTCACACATTATGCCTAAATATACAGTATTTTATTAAGCTATAAATATGATGTATAAATTTATTTTTAAAGAGAGTAAAATATTTTCACTAGCGATAGAAATCTCAAGCATGTAATTAAATACCAACATAACACATGCATTTAATTTAAATCTTCAGACCATCTGAAAGTAATTTTTGATGGAGTGAAATAATCACAATTTACTATATTTTAGGTAAAAAGGAAGTTAACATATTAGAAAATATTAACTTTCACTAAGTTGGGAGATTGAACTTAGAAAAGATGCAAATATTATATAGCTACATATATATATCCCTATAATACAAAAAAGGTACGTAAGATGCATAGTATGTAACAAATAATATATACACAAAATATATATACTCTATATGAAATTAATCAGAGAAGAATCTTTCAGATGGGACTTGCATTTTTTATGCACTATACATTCCTCACTTTGAAAAGTTTTGTCAGCACAATTAAAAACACAGAACACTTGTAAGCCAAAACCAAAAATCAGCCGGATGTCAACTGTTGAAACTTACCCCTCTTAGTTAGGAAACCAAACATGTTTCTCCTGCTAATTTACACTTTACTTCATAGTTAAAGGTACCTTAAAGTGTTAAAAATAACAGTCATTCTGTGATCTTATTAAACTCAAGAGGGCCTGCCTTTCCTCTCCTTATGCACAGAGCAAGTTGAGAAAGGCATTCCAAGCTAAGATACTCACAGGAGCTTTTTTTTATAAGGAAAGAAATTACGTCTAACACTGACTGCGCTATTTTCATCAGCTGCAAAGTGAGTTACATTTACGGGACGACAATGAAATACCACTGTCTACAAAGGACCCAACACAGTGCCGGCCATGCTAAGTGCTCATCACCTGTCAGTTGTTGGAGACCCTGGGCCATGGCACTTCACGATCCAGTGGCATCTAAGACAACCGCTGCACAAATTCCAGCTCTCAGAAAAATCTTGCTTCATTTTGTACGGGCCAGCTGCAGGAGGAGGTAAGAACCCGGAGGTGTCTCACCAAGTACCAAATCTCATGGCAAACTTTCCTGTTCCCAGTCCTGAAACACCAAGGCTCAAAAGTTAACACTACAGACAAAAGACTGTGACGATCATGACCCAGGAATGCATCACCAATTCACAATCTCTTTTGCACACTATTTTACATCTATAGGCAAAATGGAACAGAAACGTTATATAGGGGCGCCTGGGTGGCTCAGTGGGTTAAGACTCTGCCTTCAGCTCTGGTCATGGTCTCAGGGCCCTGGGATCGAGCCCCGCATCAGGCTCTCTGCTCAGCGGGGAGCCTGCTTCCCTCTCTCTGTCTGTCTGCCTCTCTGCCTACTTGTGATCTCTGTCTGTCAAATAAATAAATAAATAAAATCTTTTAAAGAAAGAAAGAAAGAAAGAAAGAAAGAAAGAAAGAAAGAAAGGAAGAAAGAAAGAAAAAAAGAAAGAAAGAAAGAAAGAAAAACGTTATAGAGCCGGGGACTGCCCCCGATTGAAATGTTTGGGGTGTGTTTCAGATAGTCTTTCTTCCTATTTTTTTTCTTCTTTGAAACAGTAATGTATTGTCCAGTCCTAGTTTTCCATGATTGTAATTCAAATATAAGTTTTATACAAATATGCATTAGTCTTATTAACTTCACCCTATTAAAACATTCCCCTTCTCTCCTTCCATTGCTCCCACCTTACCCTCCCCTCAAAATACTATATTGCTATAACCTCCAAATTCCCTCGTAGCTTTCACGATTTGAGTTATTTTCAATTGCTCTTTTCACTCTTCTTCACACAACCTCCCCCAAACACTGAAATTATGTCATTTTTATCTACCATTTCCTCTCCACGCACAGAGCTCCCCAGCCTAGGGTCCTCAGCAGCCCACATCTGAGTTGTGATGATGGTTTCTGAGCCAGTTTCTCTGCCTCCAGTCTCTTTTCATCAGATCCCACCTACTCACAGATGCTCTAATGATTTTCCTCTAACTTCATTTTCTTCAGGTCCCTTGCCCGCTCAGCAGTCTCTGGTGCCCCAGGGTCACTTATTATGCACACCCCAAGCCTTCCCTGGCCTTCGGCACTTTCCGCTAATATGACACCCCCAGGATCCCACCCCGCCTTCCTTTCTCATTACCTCTCACCGCAGCCTCTCCGCTCTCCCCGGCAATAGCTGCCTGCTATCTCACATAAGTGATATGCTCATTTTCATCTCTGTATCTTTCCTCATGCAACCCCCCACCCACCCACTGGCCAACAAATTCATTTCTACTCTTTCCATCAATATCTTGTTTCCCTTCAAATTCTGTTCATCACTCCTCTCTTCAGAAATTCCTCCCTACTTAATTGCCACCAAATACGGGATTCCTTTTGTCCTCTATCCCCTCAAAATGGAGCAGTCCCCTAGAGTTGCTGAAGATGGGGACTTGGGGACATAAAGACATTCGGGGCCATGCATGTTGTTTGGGTGCCAAATGTACAAATAGTTTCGTCTAAGTTTATAACAAAGAAAGTATCTTGCAAATAAAATGATCAAAGGTCCAAACAAACAAAGCACACTTACTCATGACCATTTGTATAAGGGAAATATCCATGTATAATAACAACAGCTACCACTTATTTTCAGGGCTTTATTTCTGCCGAAGACCTTATATACACTAACTCGTTTAATTTTTATTATAAACAAGATAAGCATTGTCATAGTCATGTTATAGAGAAGAAAACTGATGGTCAGAGAAGCAAAACTTGCCTAAGATCACACTAAGAATAAAGGCAGAACTGGAACCCAGGTTTGTCCTCACTCTAAAATCTATTGTCTAAACTACATCAGCTACTGCCACAAATTCTAACAACATTCTTAGCATCTGTTCTGATGGTTCCTGAAGGAAAAACAAAAATCACTTCTGAGCTGACTGATTTCACTTTATCAATGGCCACTTGATACTCCCCATTTTTTTCTCTTTCTATACAATTGCTCCTCTGTCTTCCATACTAAACCCGCCCCTTACTACAACTAGAAAATTGGAGCCATTACACACAAACCCCTCCTATTTCTGCAGCTCATCCTAAACACTGACTTCTCTTCTCTCCCATTACAGTGTCCCTCCCCATAAAAGACCAATTCCCTTGGACCAGTTTGCTGGTGCCTTGGTATCAATTCCCTCTTTTCTTCCCAAAACCTGTATCCATCATTTAAACTCCAATCTCCCACATCATTAATCTTTTTCTTTCTACTGTGCCATTTCCATTATTTCCAAATATGCTATGATAGCTGCCATGATTTTAAAAATAAATAGTATAAAGCTTGAAATCAGGTAACGTGATGCCCCCAGCTTTATTTTTGTTTTTCAACATTTCCTTAGCGATTCGGGGTCTCTTCTGATTCCATACAAATTTTAGGATTATTTGCTCCAGCTCTTTGAAGAATACCGGTGGAATTTTGATCGGAATAGCATTAAAAGTATATATTGCTCTAGGCAGTATAGACATTTTAACAATGTGTATTCTTCCGATCCAAGAGCATGGAATGGTCTTCCATCTTTTTGTGTCTTCTTCAATTTCTTTCATGAGTGTTCTGTAGTTCCTCGAGTACAGATCCTTTACCTCTTTGGTTAGGTTTATTCCCAGGTATCTTATGGCTCTTGGTGCTATAGTAAATGGAATCAATTCTCTAATTTCCCTTTCTGTATTTTCATTGTTAGTGTATAAGAAAGCCACTGATTTCTGCACATTGACTTTATTACAAAGCTGTGATAACCAAGACAGCATGGTACTGGCATAAAAATAGACACATAGACCAGTGGAACAGAGTAGAGAGCCCAGATATGGACCCTCAACTCTATGGTCAATTAATCTTCGACAAAACAGAAAAAATATACAGTGGAAAAAAGACAGTTTCTTCAATAAATGGTGCTGGGAAAACTGGACAGCTATATGTAAAAGAATGAAACTCGACCATTCTCTTACACCGTACACAACGATCAACTCAAAATGGATAAAAGACCTCAACGTGAGACAGGAATCCATCAGAATCCTAGAGGAGAACATAGGCAGTAATCTCTTTGATATCAGCCACAGCAACTTCTTTCACGATATGTCTCCAAAGGCAAAGGAAACAAAAGCGAAAATAAACTTTTGGGACTTCATCAAAATCAAAAGCTTCTGCAGTCAAAAAAACAAAGAGGCAACCCACGGAATGGGAGAAGATATTTGCAAATGACAGTACAGACAAAAGGTTGATATCCAGGATCTATAATGAACTCCTCAAACTCAACACACACGAAACAGGCAACACACACATATCAAAAAATGGGCAGAAGATATGAACAGACACTTCTCCCATCAAGACATACAAATGGCTATCAGACACATGAAAAAATGTTCATCATCATTAGCCCTCAGGGAGATTCAAATTAAAACCACATTGAAATATCACCTTAAACCAGTTAGAATGGCCAAAATTAGCAAGACAGGAAACAACATGTGTTGGAGAGGATGTGGAGAAAGGGGAACCTTCTTACACTGTTGGTGGGAATGTAAGTTGGTGCAGCCTCTTTGGATAACAGTGTTATATCCAGTGAATTTCCAATATCCAGTGAAATTAAAAATAGAACTTCCCTATGACCCTGCCATTGCACTCCTGGATATTTACCCCAAAGATACAGATGTCGTGAAAAGAAGGGCCATCTGTACCCCAATGTTTATAGCAGCAATGGCCACGGTCGCCAAACTATGGAAAGAACCAAGATGCCCTTCAACAGAAGAATGGATAAGGAAGATGTGGTCCATATACACTATGGAGTATGATGCCTCCATCAGAAAGGATGAATACCCAACTTTTGTAGCAACATGGACAAGACTGGAAGAGATTATGCTGAGTGAAATAAGTCAAGCAGAGAGAGTCAATTATCATACGGTTTCACTTATTTGTGGAGCATAACAAATAGCATGGAGGACAAGGGGTGTTAGAGAGGAGAAGGGAGTTGGGGTAAATTGGAAGGGGAGGTGAATCATGAGAGACTATGGACTCTGAAAAACAATCTGAGGGGTTTGAAGTGGCGGGGGCATGGGAGGTTGGGGTACCAGGTGGTGGGTATTATAGAGGGCACGGATTGCATGGAACACTGGGTGGGGTGAAAAAATAATGAATACTGTTTTTCTGAAAATAAATAAATTGAAAAAATTTTAAAAAATAAAAATAAAATAAAATAAAATAAAAATAAATAGTATATAATAAATATTTACTTTTTCAATTCTCATGACCCCATATATTGAGTTAGATGCGCCCTCATTTCCTTGCTCCCCTCCACTGTCAAATGGGTTGTTTTCACAGCATTCCCTACTTCCTTACTTCCTATTCATCATGAATTCCTCTAAATCATGGTTTCTTCCTCTTTCCACAGGAAGTGTTCCAATCGTGTCTCCATGGACCTCTGTGGACATCAAATCCATGTTGTCAAGTTCAGTGAGAATGTTCTTTCCTTATCTCACTTAATTTCTCAGCATGTTTCAATAAGTTTTACCACTCTTTCTGAAAATACTCTTACCTTTTCTTAACCTTGGTGACATTATTGGTTGTCCACCCATCTCCACTGCTCCCTCTCAGTTTCCTGGGCTGGCTTACGCTTTCTTTTATCTAGGAATGTGCCTTGTGCTCATTTTCTTCTCCCTAAGTGATCTCACTAAATCCCAGGGGTTTAAATAAAATTATTATGTCTATGAATCTCAAATTTATGCCACCTGCCCAGACCTCTCTCCTCTGGCTCCTATCTGGTTTCCTCTTTGCATCTCAGATTCATATATGCAAAAAGATAACTCCTTTTTTGCCTTCTAAAACTTGTTTTCACACACACATAAGACACACACACCTCACACCCGTTCTTTCTTATCTCAGTAAAGGCCTAACCAACTCTCAACTACTCAAACCAAATCTTAGGAGTCATCCTTGGCTCTAGTCTTTCCATTGGTCCTTCATATCCAATTCAGAAGTAAGTCTTATGGGAGTTCCTGGGTGGCTCAGTTGGTTAAGCATCTGCCTTTGGTTCAGGTCATGATCCTGGGTGCTGGGGTCCTGGAATTGAGCCCCACATCAGGCTCCTTGCTCAGTAGGGAGTCTGCTTCTCTCTCTCCCTTCACTCCTGCCCACCAACTTCTGCTCACTCTCTCTCAATATATCTCAAATAAATAAATAAATAAATAAAATCTTTTTTAAAAATTAAAAATAAATTAAAAATTTTTAAAGTAAGTCTTATGTACTCCATTACAGGACAGGCCACAAGTAGCTCTCATCTGGGCCACAAAAATTGTCTCCTAAAATAACCCTACTTCCATTCTTGTCATTATCTAATCCATTCTGCACTTATTTATCAGAGGGATCTTCTCAAGATACAAATCAGAATAATCTTATTTTCTTGCTTAAAACTCATTGAAAGCTTCTTGTTGCACTTACATTGAAATCCAAAATATCTCCACATTCTATTTCAGAAATAGATAAACTTTTTTCTTTAAAGAGTCAATTTTTGGGGGGGTGTTGAGTTGGAGGAGTTCTTTATAGATCTTGGATATTAGCCCTTCGTCTGTATTGTCATTTGCCAATATCTTCTCCCATTCCGTGGATTGCCTCTTTGTTTTGTTGACTGTTTCCTTTGCTGTGCAGAAGCTTTTGATCTTGATGAAGTCCCAAAAGTTCATTTTCACTTTTGTTTCCTTTGCCTTTGAGACGTGTCTAGAAAGAAGCTGCTGGGGCCAATGTTGAAGAGGTTACTGCCTCTGTTCTCCTCAAGGATTTTAATGGATTACTGTCTCACATTGAGGTCTTTCATCCATTTTGAGTTTATCTTTGTATATGGTATAAAAGAATGGTTGAGTTTAATTCTTCTATACTTAACTTTCAATTTTCCCAGCACCATTTATTGATGAGACAATCTTTCTTCCACTGGATTTTTCCTGCTTTGTTGAATATTATTTGACCATAGAGTTGAAGGTCCAAATGTGGGCTCTCTACTCTACTCCATTGGTCTCTGTGTCTGTTTTTGTGCCAGTATCATGCTGTCTTGGTGAGCACAGCTTTGTAATATAGCTTGATATCAGGCAGTGTGATGTCTTTTGTTGTTCTTTTTCACCATTTTGTTGTTCTTTTTCACCATTTCCTTAGTGATTCGGAGTCTTTTCTGATTCCACACAAATTTTAGGATCATTTGTTCCAGCACTTTGAAAAATGCCAATGGTATTTTGATTAGGATGGCACTGAAAGTATAGAGGGCTCTGGGCAGTACAGACATCTTAAAGATATTTATTCTTCCAATCTATGAACATGGACTATTTTTCCATCTTTTTGTGTCTTCTTCAATTTCTTTCATGAGTGTTCTATAGTTCCTCGAATATAGATCCTTTACCTCTTTGGATAGGTTT
This sequence comes from Mustela nigripes, assembly GCF_022355385.1. NCBI lineage: Eukaryota > Metazoa > Chordata > Mammalia > Carnivora > Mustelidae > Mustela > Mustela nigripes. The sequence goes on along the minus strand of NC_081557.1, from coordinate 248,511,287 downwards.
ATTCCAAGGTATCTCATGGTTTTCAGTACTACAGTAAATTGAATCAATTCTCTAATTTCCCTTTCTATGGTTTTATTGTGAGTATATAAGAAAGCAACTCATTTCTGTGCATTGATTTTGTATCTTGCCACATTACTGAATTGCTCTGAGTTCTAGTAATTTGGAGGTGGAGTCTTCATCTGCAAAGAGAGAGAGTTTGACTTCTTCTTTTCCAATTTGAATACCTTTTATATCTTTTTGTTGTCTGATTACTGTTGCTAGGACTTCTAGTACTATGTTGAACAATAGTGGTAAGAGTGGATATCCTTGTCATGTTCCTTATCTCAGTGGGAAGGCTCTCAGCTTTTTCCCATTGAGAATGATACTCACTGTGGGTTTTTCATAGATGGACTTTATGAAGTTGAAGAATGTTCCCTCTATCCTTATACTTTGAAGACTTTTAATCAGGAAAGGATGCTATACTTTGTCAAATGCTTTTTCTGCGTCAATTGAGAGGACCATGTATGTGGTCCTTCTCTTTTTCTTATTAATTTGTTTTATTAAACTCAACATCCCCAAAACAGATAATCATGTCATAAAATGAGCAGAAGACATGAACAGACACTTCTCCAATGAAGACATACAAATGGATAGCAGACACATGAAAATATGTTCATAATCATTAACCATCAGGGAAATTCAAATCAAAACCACACTGAGATACCACCTTACACCAGTTAGAATGGCAAAGATTAACAAGACAGAAAACAACAAATGTTGGAGAGGATATGGAGAAAAGGGAGCCCTCTTACACTGTTGGTGGGAATGAAAGTTGGTGAAGCCACTTTGGAAAACAGTGTGGAGATTTCTCAAAAAATTAAAAATAGAGCTACCCTATGACCCTGCAATTGCACTGCTAGACATTTACCCCAAAGATACAGATATAGTGAAAAGAAGGGCCATATGTACCCCCCATGTTCATAGCAGCAATGTCCACAACCACCAAACTGTGGAAAGAACCAAGATGCCTTTCAACAGACAAATGGATAAAGAAGATGTGGTCCATATATACAATGGAATATTACTCAGCCATCAGAAAGAATGAATACTCAACTTTTGTATCAACATGGATGGAATTGGAGGAGATTATGCTGAGTGAAGTAAGTCAACCAGAGAAAGTCAGTTATCATATAGTTTCACTTACTTGTGGAACACAAGGAATAATATGGAGGACATTAGGAGAAGGAAAGGAAAAGTGAATTGAAGGAAATCAGAGGGGGAGATGAACCATGAGGGACTGTGGACTTTGAGAAACAAATGAGGGTTTTAGAGGGGATGGCAGTGGGGAGATGGGTGAGCCTGGTGGTGGGTATTCAGGAGGACACGTATTGCATGGATACATAAACAATGAATCTTGGAACAATGAAAAAATAAAATAAAGTAAAATAATTTGTTTTTAAGATTTTATTTATTTATCTGACAAAGAGAGAGATCACAAGTACCCAAAGAGGCAGACAGAGAGAGAGGAGGAAGCAGGCTCCCCACTGAGCAGAGAGCCCTATGCGGGGCTCAATCCCAGAATCCTGGGATCATGACCTGAGCCGAAGGCAGAGGCTTAACCCACTGAGCTACCCAGGTGCCCCAAAATAAATTTTTTTAAAAAGAGTCAATTGTTAAAGATTATAGGCTTTTGGGGCTAGATGTTCTCATTCAAACTATTTAACTCTGCCATTGTAGCATGAAAGGAACCATAAACAATATATAAAGAAATGAGCAGAACTATGTTTCAATAAAACTTTATTTTTGAGAAACTAGCAGAATTTTACCAAACTTAGCCAAATTTGGCCCATGGGCAGTAATTTGACAACCATTGTCTATGTGGTCCTACATGAATCTTATCCCTATTCACTCCTATAACATTTGTACCATTCTCCCCCGCCAGTCACGTTGTCTTGGCCACACTGATCTTCAATTCCAAGAAAACATCTATGCATATACTATATTCTTAACTGCCCAGAATGCTCTTCTGACCTTTATCCTTCACTTTACTAATAGTTCCATTTTACATGCCACTTCTTTTTTTTTTTTTTAAAGATTTTATTTATTTGACAGAGAGAGATTACAAGTAGGCAGAGAGAGAGAGAGAGAGAGAGGGAAGCAGGCTCCCTGCCGAGCAGAGAGCCCGATGCGGGACTCGATCCCAGGACCCTGAGATCACGACCTGAGCCGAAGGCAGCGGCTTAACCCACTGAGCCACCCAGGCGCCCCCTACATGCCACTTCTTAAAGACGATTTTCCTGATACCTGATCAGCTTCTGTAAAATAAGTACACCACCTATCATTGTTTTCTATTCTCAAGGCTTTACTTGTTTCTCCCATAAAAATTATCCAGTAAAAATCATTATACTTGTCTCTTTACTTATTTTAGTCTATTTTTTCCTAGTAGAATGTAGATTCTATAAAGACAAGTATCCACGTATATTTGATCCTCATTTTATCCTCCTTGCCTAGTCCTATGTCTAATACATAACAGCTATTGTTCAATAAATTTTCTTGAAAGAAAAAATGAAAAGACTCAAAGAGATATATCTATCCAGTCACATAGCATATGAGTTGATTAAAACACTAGTCTGTAATTTTTTATTGCTATATATACTTCAAGGTAAAAAAAATTAAGAATGGTCCCCCTAGTATATGTATATGCTTCCTTATAAGTAATATATACACTATAGCATAAATATATTATGGTATAAAACACCCACAAAAATATCATTAAAGTAACATAAAGAAAAAGAAAGAAATAAAGACAAGACAAGACACCTGGTGGCTCAGTTGGTTAAGTGTCTGCATTCAGCTCAAGTCATGATTCCAGGGTCCTGGGATCAAGTCCTATACCAGGCTCCTTGCTCAGTGAGGAGTCTGCTCATCTCCCTCTGCCTCTCCCTCTGCCCCCAACCCACTGGCTTGTGCTCTCTCACTCTCATGCACTGTCTCTCAAGTAAATAAATAAAATCTTTTTTAAGGGGCGCCTGGCTCAGTGGGTTAAAGCCTCTGCCTTCAGCTCAGGTCATGATCCCAGGGTCCTGGGATCGAGCCCCGCATTGGGCTCTCTGCTCAGCAGGGAGACTGCCTCCTCCTCTCTCTGCCTGCCTCTCTGCCTACTTGTGATCTCTGTCTGTCAAATAAATAAATAAAATCTTAAAAAAAAAAAAAAGAGCATTAAAAATCTTTTTAAGGAAGGAAGCAAGCATGCAAGAGAAGGAGAGAGAGAGAGAAAAGGAAGGAAGGAAGGAGGGAAGGTTTATTTCTTCCTCATATGTATCAAAAGATACATTCCTTATCTGTGGCAACTCTCTTACAAATGGTTCCACAATCTCTAACACATGACTTTTGAAGTCACCATGCTTATGTCATCCATCAAATCAGCAGAAGGGAAAAAGCATTTATGAGAACAATGCGGATTTTTATGGGTCAGGTCTAGAAGTCGAATACATCACTCAGCTCACATACTATTAAATGGAATGCAGTCTTGTGGATGCACCTAACTGCAAGGGAGTTTGTGAAATGTAATCTAGCTGTGCGCCAGAAAAAAATTAATTATTTTGACAACCTGCTAACTTCTGGCTGCCCCATATCCATGTAAATGGAACTTCTATTTTCTTCTTCTATCTCTTCATCTTGTGTAATCACTGGAGGAACTATAGCCCACTTTGGAAATCACTGGATTAGAAGATTATATGACCACTGTAACATCCCTAAATGGTCTTTTGCCTGAAAGGCAATGTTCACTAGTAAAGAAGAACAGAAGTTATTCTTTTTAAAAAAAAAAAAAAAGATTTTATTTATTTATTTGACAGACAGAGATCACAAGCAGGCAGAGAGACAGGCAGAGAGAGAGGAAGGGAAGCAGGCTCCCTGCCAAGCAGAGAGCCCAATGTGAGGCTCGATCCCAGGACCCTGGGAGAGGCTTTAACCTACTGAGCCACCAGGCGCCCCAGAACTGAAGTTACTCTTAATCAAATGACAATTCTTTAAGACTGTCTATCAGCCAACAGAAGAAAATGGAGCAATAGTAATAGTTTGCCTTATCCTTAAGATATTGTCCTCAGCCTGAACCCACATCATTCAATGTTATTGAGTGCTTGAATGAATTTCACAGTTTCAACCATGTTTGAACTCCTTCCCAGAAATTATTACTAATACAGGTGTCATTTTGCTTAGCAGTCCTGAAAAAAAAAAAAAAAAAGGAAATGACAATCATATTTGAATCAAAGAGGTGATACCTTCTTATTAGAAGTGATCTCTTAAAAGTTTGTTTTTTTCTTTTCCTAAAAAGAGATCATCAGAAACACAGCATTGTCAAAACTAGTTCTATACATTACAATGGCATCAACATTTTCTACTTCCTGTCAATAACATTTCTGCTCTGGAATGTTTTTGTTCCTTCAAAATTCATATGTTAAAGCACTAACTCCCAATGTGATCGCCTTTGGGAGGTAATAGATCATGAGGGCTCCACTCTAATCAATAGGATTAGTGTTCTTATAAGAAAAGGCATAAGTAAGAGAAATGATATCTTTCTCTACCGTATAAGGCTACAGCTTGAAGAAGGTTCTCTGAAAAAGAGTTCTTAGTAGGAACTAAGTCTGCTGGCACCTTGGTCTTGGATTTCCCAGCCTCCAGAACTGTGGTAAATAAATGCCTGTCTTTTAAGCCAGATTTGTTAAACAAATAAGGATTTGAAGAAAATTTGTCAGAATTTCTTTGGGACAAGCACTGTCTGAAAAAAGTACTTTGATAAAGCAGTTGTGGTGTATGGTGACATCTCAAGGCATGTCTAAGTTAGCTTGGTCTGTTATAATAATACTATATACTGGGTGGCTTAAAAGATAGGCATTTATTTACCACAGTTCTGGAGGCTGAGAAATCCAAGACCAAGGTGCCAGCAGACTTAGTTCCTACTAAGAACTATTTTTCAGAGAACCTTCTTGTTAATGAAAACAAATTTCCTTTTTTTTTTTTCAGGACTGCTAAGCAAAATGACACCCGTATTAGTAATAATTTCTGGGAAGGAGTTACTATTTAGACTTCTCTATAACACTGATCATGAGAAAACTATCACTTGTTATGCTTATTAATAAAGCAGTAAGTTTCAAAAATTCAAAAATTTTGACCAGCATCAGTAGGTATTAACAATTCTATAACAAAATGTAATTCCTAAGAAATTAAAAATAAATTCTTAAGGATGTTTTCAAATGACTATCTAGTAAGAGTCTGAAAAATCACATTTTTAACAAGATTTATTTATTTATTTGAGACAGAGAGAGAGAATACACACACATATGGGGGAGAGGGCAGAGGGACAGAGAGAATGGGTTTTTTCTTTAATTTTTTTATTTTTTTTAACATATAATGCACTATTAGCCCCAGGGGCACAGGTCTGTGAACCACCAGGTTTACACACTTCACAGCACTCACCATAGCACATACACTCCCCAATGTCCATCACCCAGCCACCCTATCCCTACCCGCCTCCCCACAGCAGCCCTCAGTTTGTTTTGTGACATTAAGGGTCTCATGTTTTATCTCCCTCCTGATCCCATCTGTTTCATTTTTCCCTTCCTTACCTGCCAAACCCCTCACTTTGCTTCTCAACTTCCTCATATCAGGGAAATCATATGATAATTGTCTTTCTCAGATAGACAGCTCAGCATAATACCCTCTAGCTCCATCCATGTTGTCACAAATGGCAAGATTTCATTTCTTTTGATGGCTGCATAGTATTCTATTGTGTATATATACCACCTCTTCTTTATCCATTCATCTGTTGATGGACATCTAGGTTCTTTCCATAGTATGGCTATTGTGGACATTGCTGCTATAAACATTCGAGTACACGTGCCCCTTTGGATCACTACATTTGTATCTTTAAGGTAAATACCCAGTAATGTGATTGCTGGGTTGTAGGGTAGCTCTATTTTCAACTTTTTGAGGAACCTCCATGCTGTTTTCCAGAGTGGCTGCACCAATTTGCATTCCCACCAACAAGGAGGGTTCCCCTTTCTCCGCATCCTCACCAGCATCTGTCGTTTCCTGACTTGTTAATTTTAGCCCTTTCTGACTGGCGTGAGGTGGTATCTCATTGTGGTTTTGATTTGTATTTCCCTGATGCTGAGTAATATGGAGCACTTTTTCATGTGTCTGTTGGCCATCTGGATGTCCTCTTTGCAAAAACATCTGTTCATGTCCTCTGCCCGTTTCTTGATTGGATTATTTGTTATTTGGGTGTTGAATCTGATAAGTTCTTTATAGACTTTGGATACTAGCCCTTTATCTGATATGGGGACAGAGAGAATCTTACACAGACTGATCATTCATTGCTGAGTGGCTGAGTGTGGAGCACGATGGAGGACTAGATCTCCTGACCCTGAGATCATGACCTGAACCAAAACCAACAGCTGGATGCTTAAATGACTATGCCACCCAAACACCCCCACATTAGAGGTAAATTTAGTATTTCTGAAATTGTGTGACGTTTGTGGCAGAGAAAGAGAGTTTCAAAGTTTAGGAAATGATTCTAAAATTCACAAGAATTTGACTTTTTTACAAAACAGCTCCAATATTCTTAGAAGAGACTATTCCAGAAGAAAGTGCCTTTCAAGTGTCTGGTGGAATATTATAGCCCACTATTAAGAAAGGTTACACTGCTTATTTACACTCTGGTGATTATATCTTTAAATATAAAGCACTAATCAATTAGTATTAAAGATTTATGAAGGGACAAGTTAATAATTTTCCACTCAATTCCTTCCTACTAATTAAAGATTTTTCACCATTAATCTTTGTCCTTTAGTATTTAATCTGGAATAATGTTTGTCCTTTAACTTTAGAATTAATTTTAAATAACACCTTTAATTTTGATAGAGAACGATTTCACAATTGCCTTTCAGATTAAATTAAGAAATCCCTAAAACTCTCCCATTTAATTTTATATATAAAATGTCATTTGCATTAACCTGATGATTTTAAATTATACATTTGGCTCACAATATCTAATTAATTTGGCAAGAGAATTATGGAAATAATAAAATTATATCCAAATTTCAAGGAACACTTCATTTTTAAATGCCTAATTAAATGTATCTTTGTAATAAAAGAAATCATTCTGAAGAAATGTAATAGTATTTTAATTTCTGAGTAATAGGTATTCTGAATATTAATTTGCCCTATATTTGGCATCCATAGGAGATAAAAGCATGGCCTCTTTAATGCCAAAAGCAAGTAGTACATTCACACAATCTGAAAAAGAAAATAAAAGTTGCTTGGCAAAGTGTAAAGTTGTTTGGCAAAGGCTACAAGGGATGACTTGTGCTTCATTTAAAAAAATAACTAACTGGCAGCTGATTATTTTTAGTTTTTTCTTGCATTTCAGTCAAGAGACTAGTGAAGAGCACTGATATTTAAGATTAGCATTTTAGTTACTTGTTTCTTTATTTATTTTGTGATGCTTCCTTCCGATGGGTGCTATTTCTGACTCCCCTCCATAGCCCAAAATGTTCTAATTCTTATGTGTCAACAATGAAGTTGGATAAAGAAAAAAGAGTCACTCTGCTTCTTTTCAAGGGTGTTTCCAGATCTCCTGCCTGCTTTTTTCCACTCATAATTTCAAATTTTAAAATCAATTTATTGATTGATTTCTCCAGTGAATGGCCCATAGTTATCCATTTTCTTCTTTCTCTAATTAAACGATTCTGTACTTCCCATTTCTCTGTTGAAGTCAATTCAAAATCTTCTTACTTCTCTTCTTTCTTTTTTTCAAGTTCAATGGCATTTAAAAACTCTGCCAACTATATACCCCATGCCACAAAAATAAGACAAAATTTGACAAGTGTGATTTTTCTAAGCACTAAATTTATCTTTAAAAAATAGAAGTGTAATTTCAATAGCAATGGGGTCAAAGTTAGATACTGCCAGATTAACACTCCATGACATATGCACATATTAGTAAACATTACAATAATCCTAAAGGATATGACAATTATTAAAACAAAAATCCATATAAGTATATTATATAAATGCATTCATTAACCTCCTAGGTATTTGGAAGCAACTTATCTAAAAATCATTATTCCTTGCCGTATTTTGCGTTCGAGTATAAAGAGCTGCAGCTCGTGTTTAAAATTTCAACCTTATTCAGGACGAAAAGGTAGCATTCGACAACCTGAAGCAGAATCAAACCATGTCATTTAGAAACATCTTCATTTCTGTGGATTATCAGGCGACTCTACTCTTATGCCCTGCCATGCCAGAGAAGCTCTGAGCATCACTGGTTATTATTAGGCTTCAGGCACCTGCAGTTTTCCAAGTAAAGGAAAGGTCAATAATGCCTGCTATTCACAGGCTCCAGGCAGACAGCTTTGCCTACCTGGTTCGGCATTGACCACGGTACCACTGCTGTAGTTACAGGGACTATCCCAGAGGTACTTACAGCTCATTCTCTATTCATTCTAGCATAATCCTCTCACTTGCTGACCATTAGCAGTGTAATTAATGGGCATTTTCTGATCGATGTTCCCTTACAGATAAGTGTTATAATAAAGGGTGATTACGGTGAAGAATAATACAGTTGAAAATCAGTACCTAATCGTCACCACTCATTGGCAGTGCCATAACAGAATCAGACAGTGAGACCAGACTGCATAGAAATTATATCAAATAAAGTAATTCTTTCAATTTATTGCACTTTTAATTATGCCATCTTTAATTTAAAGAACTACCTTGCCCCGTACAATGTAGTCTCCAAGCTAAAAGGAATTAATCTAGGGCTAACTAATATTCACTCCCCAGCACATTTGAAATCAATTTTACCTTAAGCAAAATGTTTTATGAGTCTTTAGTTTACCCTGGGCATTATGCATCTTCATAATTTTCTAATGAGCTTAAGATATCCATGAGCAGAAGCCATGAATCATATTTTTGGTAGCCCTTAAAAACAATTTTTTTCCAATCTGCTATAAATTAAAAAGAGATGTGAGAAAATGAGAATAAAATCTCATTACCACTGACAACCTCACAGCCCAATAAACCTGTTTTAAATCTTATTAAAGGGTCAGTTATTTGTCATTTTTAGTAACCTTCATCATCACAACCAATATCATGCCATCCGATCTTTCTTTAAAATACCAGGGCACAGAGGTCACACAAAGTGCTGGGGCTATGAAAATCATCCCTGAGAGTGATATAAGGAATTGGAGCTCTTTCCAGGGGTTTCAATTTAAATATTGACACACACTGAGCTGTGATATCACACAGAAGGGTCAGGGACAAAGGTCCAATGAATGAAACCTGAGAAGACCCTGTGACTCACTGTGATTTCCTGATGACCAGAATCAGAGGGGAAACAATGACCATCTCACAGACAAGACCAAAGAAACATATAACTGAGATGAGGCTTAATCATTGCTTCTTGGATAAATAAGGATAAAAGAAAAACAAAAACAAAACCAGATCTCAAGCAGCCACAGGCTTTAAGTACAACCAGTTTTCTATACACAGATTAAACTTACTGGGGATTCTCCTCAGCTGAATATTAGTAACAACAGACCAACTTCTGTCACTGGCCAGCAGTTTCTGCCCTGGGTATGTTCATGGAACAACAGAACTGTAATATAATCTAAATACACCGGATCAAGATATATATATATATATATATATATATATATATATATATATATATATTACCAATAATAACAACAGCCAGCAACTACTCTAGTAATTTAAGCAAAACATAGGTGATTTCTCAAAATTCTGTGGCTACTCTGTCCAAAACCAATTCTTTTCCATTTGGCAAGTAATGGAGGTGATCCCAGAGAAGAGTCTCATGCCTTAAAGTCACAGCACATTTTTCTTGATCTCAGCTTATGATAAGATCGTTTGTGGGCTGCTGGCAAGAACTAAACGGAGAAATTTAAATGAGGAAATTTCTATGTTCTAGAGGAATTTCAAAGAGGTGTACTTGTATTTGTATCCAGGTAGGCAGAACTCCCCACAAAACAGCTCTCCAAGCCCCACTCAGTCCCACTCTTCTTAAGTGTCACCCCCTTGTCAACACAACTGATATAACTGACCTTATCACTAATCCAAAATTCCTAGGTTCTAAATAAGAGGAAGGAGGTATGCAGCAAAACCAAAGGAACTGAACACACAATTTTACTTACAGTCCCTTAGATATACTTATCACCACTCCCAACAGCTGGCTACTCTGATTTCATTCATTTGGGGAACGTTAATCTTACCTGGAGTTTTATCCTGAATTATCTCAAGTAATTGGTAGTAAAGCTTCTCATCCTGCTGTACCTTACCTCTGCAGACATTCTGATGTCAACAAAGTTCACTACAGATCAGTCTGCATTGATTTTCCTGAGACTTTATGTATTGGCCTTCTCAGGCAGCCATAACAAAATACCACAGACTGGGTGGCTTAAAAAATGGAAATTTATTTTCTTACAGTTCTGGAAGCTGATCTAGAGATCAGGGTACCAGCATAATCAGTTTCTGCTGAGGTCTCTCTTCCTGGTTTTCAGAAAGCCAACTCTTGCTGTGTTCTCACATGACAAAGACAGAGAGCCAGTCCTGGTGTCTCTTCCTCCTTGTATAGAAACACCAGGCCTTTCAGATTAGGGCCTCACCCTATGATCTCATGTCACTTTTATCACCTCTTCACAGGCTCTGTCTCCAGATTTGGGGGATCACGTGAGCCCAGTCAACATACGGATTTTGGAGGGATACAGTTCAGTCCTTAGCACTTTATGTTACAGAAATGTCCACTTTTTGTCTTTATAGGATGCCAAAACAACCAGCTAAGGCAAGAAAAGTTATACTGGATCTTTTGAATAATATATGCAATGGAAGGGCACCTAGGTGGTTCAGTGGGTTAAGTCTCTGCCTTTGTCTCAGGTCATGATCTCAGGGTCCTGGGATGGAGCCCCACATCGGGCTCTCTGCTCAGCATGGAACCTGCTTCCTCCTCTCTCTGCCTGCTTGTGATCTCTATCAAATAAATAAATAAATAAATAAATAAATAAAATCTTTAAAATATATATATGCAATGGACACACTATTCAAGCTGTAACCTTACTTTCTGCTATTACTATTTCTTTCCATTTCTGCCTGGTGGCAAAAAGAAAATTACAATCACTTCTGAGATTTTTCTCTCCCCTCCATTTCTACAGAGCAGCTTGAATATTTTGTCATTTTTAGGGAGGATCAAGGCACTGAGGAGTCTGTGAGGGGGCACCTGATTTTTGGTCAGCCTTTAGCCACAGAGGCCTCTCATTCTCTCAGGATCTCGGCCCTGATGCAAACTTCTCCTGGACCCAGGCTTAAAAAGGAAATGGGGGCCCGGGGGGAACAATATGGAGAAAACATGATTTATGATCTCAAATATTATCTTACCATGCGAAGCAGAATTATCTTACCACGCGAAGCAGAATTATCTTACCACATGAAGCAAATATTATCGTACCCAGAAAAAAGAAGTTTGACCCTTTTTATCCATCCGGTGTCAGAGTTGGATAGGCCTGTCATGATTTTCTACTGCATTACCATAATTTTCTAGATGAAGACACTGAGGCCCAGAGAGGTGACATAACTCATGCCTCATCCCATAACATCTTAATGGTAGGTCACGGACTAGAAGCTGGGTCTTCTCATGACACCTCACTGCATAATTCATAACACAATTCAATTCAACCAACACCACGAGTGTAAGAAACTAAGCCCAGCAAGTACCCTGAGAGGAGTAAAAAAATGGTATCTACAGTTTAAAGCAGCACTGGGGATGAATGCAAGGAAGCCTCCCAATGTTGCTATTGCTTTTTGCTAACCTGTTTTCAGAAATGTATACTGAAGAGAAAAACAGAAAGAGGGCTTTGATGGACTAAGAATACCCTAAAAGATTTCTTGCTTGAAACATTTTAATTAATAGAAAAATTTACAATTTTTTCCTCCGATTTAAGTCACCTACAGTAAAAAAGCACTGCTGGACACCGTGATGAAATCTTGTTATGCACTCTGTTCTACCAGCTTGGCTAAGACTGGGCAGGGCTCAGAATCAGAACGCTTTGAAGAAGAAGGAGAGGGATCTCTCATTTCACTCCCATGGGGAAATTCTTGTCACACCCTCCCACCTTGAAGAAGAAGGCATCCCTTCTTTGATTATTTAATTAAATTAAAGAACTCAAAATACATAAAGATAGAATAGACTATAGATTAAAATGTTATATGCTCCCATCAAGAAGCACATAATGTTTGGTTTTTTACTTCTTGATATTAGCAGATAACCGTATCTCATTAGGACTTACAAACTGATGACATTTTAAACTCTAAGCTATCACCTTTCATATATTAGCTGGATATAGTTCTACGTTTCTGCAAAAAGCTTTCGCTCACCAACTATTTGGTTGTCCTAAGCACAATAAAAGGATACCTTTCAGTCCCCTGCTGTTCATTTCTTGTTGCTTATTTCTTATAAGATGTTCTCTGAGTCTGCCCTAACAATGCACTGAAATCCCAATACTTGATTTGCGTCTTATTCCCTGAGCCCCCTCTACCCCAGGTTGTTTGCCTCTAGCACCCGTTAAGGTAGTCAAGTTCAAGAATGTACCGTTTTGCGGTGCAATATAGCAAAATCTGGAATTACAAATAACTTTCGACCTGGAGACTCCAACTTTCTGAAATACAGTTTTTTTCATCTGCAACAGGAAGTAATAACAGTACTTGCCTGTGCCGGTTATCATGTCACTGCTTTTCTTTGCCAAGTGACCCTGGAATCGGACCACATGACACCTCTCCTTTGCTAAGCTGACACAATGTGAGGCTTCTCAACAGAGAGGGCTAGAGGGACCACAAGAGAAAGAAGTTTGTTTGCTGTCAGCAGCCTGACTGCAGCAGCCATGATCCAAGTGAGGGGCATCGTCATGAACATGCAGCTTGCGTAGTGGCTGCCATATGGAAATTTTCAATAGCGTAACAAATTTCATTTTTATTTTGTACTGGGCCCCAAACATTGTGTAACTGGTCCTACTCTGAGCTCCAAATATCAACCTGGGGGCGGGGGTGGGGCTCCTCCATATTCTTAGTTCTTTCTGCTCACTCTCTCTCAGAGGTAGAGGCTGATCTGAATTTATTTTCCCTTTAATTTTTTAAGTTTTTATTTTAATTTCAGTTCATTCATAAACAGTGTTATGTTAATTTCAGGCATGATTCAAAAATTCCACACATCATCCGGGGCTCATCATGACAAGTGTGCTCCTTAATCCTCATCACCTGCTTAACACACCCCTCTACCCCCACCCCTCTCATAACCACTGCTTTGTTCTCTATAAGGAAGAGTCTCTTGGTTTGTCTCTCTCCCTCTTTTTTTCCCTTTGCTGTTCTGTTTTGTTTTGTTTGTTTCTTAAAGTCAGCATATAAGTGAAATCATAAGACATTTGTCTTTCTCTGACGGACTTATTTCACATAGCATCATAATCTCCAGTTATATCCATGTCATTGCTAACAGCAAGATTTCATTCTTTTTTATAGCTGAATAATATTCCATTACACACACACACACACACACAGAACTTCTTTATCCATTCACTCTATTGTTGGACACTTAGGTTGCTTCCATAATTTGGTTACTGTTAAGAATGCTGCAGTAACATAGCGTTGCATGTATCCCTTTGAATTAATGTTTTCGTATTGGGAGGGTAAATACCCAGTAGTGTAACTACTGGATCATAGTGTAGCTCTATTTCCAGTTTTTTGAGGAGACCCCATACTATCTTTCACAGTGGCTACACCAGTTTGCATTCCCACAACAGTGAATGAGTGTCCCTTTTTCTCCACATCTTCCCCCAGCACCTATTGTTTCTTGTGTTGTTGATTTTAGCCATTCTGACCGTGTGAAGTGTTATGTCATTGTGGTTTTGGTTTGCATTTTCTTGATGATAAGAAATGATGAGCATATTTTCATGTGTCTGTTCACCATCTGTATGTCTTTGGAAAGTGTCTATTTGTGTCCTCTGCTCATGTTTTAATTGGATTATTCCTTTTTTGATGCTCAGTTTTTTAAATTTCTTTATATATTAGGGAAACTAACTCCTAATCAAATATGTTATTTGCAGATATCATCTCCCATTCCATAGGACGCATTTTAGTCTTATTGTTTATGGTGCAGAACCTTTTTCTTTCAATGTAGTTTATTTTTGCTTTTTTTCCCTTGCCTCAGGAGACATATCTAGAAAAAAGTTACCATAGTCCATGTCAAAAAGCTTACTGCCTTTGTTCTTTTCTAGGATTTTTAAGGTTTCCTGTCTCAGATTTAGATCTTCAATCCATTTTCAATTTATTTTTGTGCGTGGTATAAGAAAGTGGTCCAGTTTCATTCTTTTGTATGCTGATGTCCAGTTTTCCCAACACCATTTGTTGAAAAGACTGTCCTCTTCCCATTGGATATTATTTCTTGCTTTGTTGCAGTTCAACTGATCATATAGCTGTGGTTTTATTTCTGGGCTTTCTATTCTGTTCCATTGATCTATGTGTTTATTTTTGGGCCAGTACCATACCGTTTTGATCACTACAGTTTTATAATATAACTTGAAGTCCAGAATCATGATGCCTCCAGCTTTGCTTTTCTTTTTCAAGTTTGCTTTGGTTATTCAGGGTCTTTTGTGGTTCCATACAAGTTTTAGGATTGTTTGCTCTAACTCTGTGAAAATGCTGTTGGTATTTTGATAGGGATTGCATTAAATGTGTAGATTGCTTTGGGCAGTATTGATATTTTAACAACAGCTGTTCTTCCAATCCATGAGTATGGACTGCCTTTCCATTTCTTTGTGTCATCTTCCATTTCTTTCATCAGTGTTTTATAGTTTTCAGAGTACAGGTCTTACACCTCTTTGGTTAGGTTTATTCCTAGGTATTTCAGTTTTTGGTGCAATTATAAATGAGATTGTTTTCTTAATTTCCCTTTCTGCTGTTTAATTATTGGTATATAGAAATTAAACAGATTTCTGTACATTGACTTTGTATTCTGTGACTATTTTTATCAGTTATAGCAGTTTTTTAGTAGTCTTTAGGGTTTTCTATATAGAGTATCATGTAACCTGCAAATAGAGAAACTTTACTTCTTTCTCACCAGTTGGGATGCCTTTCTTTGTCCGATTGTTGTGATAAGGACTTGCAGTATTATGTTAAATAAAAGTGGTGAAAATGGATATCCTTGTCTCATTTCTAACCTTAGGCAAAAAACTCTCAATTTTTACCCATTTAGGCTGTGGGTTTTTCCTATATGGCCTTCATTATGTGGAAATATATTCCTTCTAAACCAACTTTTTTGAGGTTTTGATCATGCATGGATATTATATTTTGTCAAATGCTTTTTCTGCATCTATTGAAATGACTATATCATTCTTATCCTTTCTCTTATTGATGTGCTATATCACATTTATTGGCAAATACTGAAATACCCTTGAAACAGAGGAATAAATCTCAGTTGATCATGGTGAATGATTTTTTTAATGTAAGGTTGGATTGGGTTTGCTGGTATTATATTGAGGACTTTTGCATCTATTGTGATTGAAATATTGGCCTGTAGTTCTCTTTTTTAGTGCTGTCTTTATCTGGTTTTGCTATCAGGGTAATACTGGCCTCAAAGAATGAATTTGGAAGTCTTCCCTCCTTTTCTATTTTTTGAAATAGTTTGAGAAGAATAGGTATTAACTCTTCTTTATTTTTTTTTCAGTTTGTCCCCCCTTATTTATTTATTTATTTTTAAATTTTTTTAGTTTGTTTTCAGCATAACAGTATTCCTTGTTTTTGCACCACACCCAGTGCTCCATGCAATCCGTGCCCTCTCCAATATCCACCACCTGGTTCCCCCAACCTCCCACCCCCTGCCCCTTCAAAACCCTCAGATCGTTTTTCAGAGTCCATAGTCTCTCATGGTTCACCTCCCCTTCCAATTTCCCTCAACTCCCTTCTCCTCTCTAACTCCCCTTGTCCTCCATGCTATTTGTTATGCTCCACAAATAAGTGAAACCATGTGATAATTGACTCTCTCTGCTTGACTTATTTCACTCAGCATAATCTCTTCCAGTCTTGTCCATGTTGCTACATAAGTTGGGTATTCATCCTTTCTGATGGAAGCATAATACTCCATAGTGTATATGGACATCTTCCTTATCCATTCATCATTCCACCGGTATTTTTCAAAGAGCTGGAGCAAATAATCCTAAAATTTGTATGGAATCAGAAGAGACCCCGAATCACTAAGGAAATGTTGAAAAACAAAAATAAAACTGGCGGCATCACGTTACCTGATTTCAAGCTTTACTACAAAGCTGTGATCACCAAAACAGCATGGTACTGGCATAAAAACAGACACATAGACCAGTGGAACAGAGCCCAGATATGGACCCTCAACTCTATGGTCAAATAATCTTTGACAAAACAGGAAAAACTATACAGTGGGAAAAGGACAGTCTCTTCAATAAATGGTTCTGGGAAAACTGGACAGCTATATGTAGAGGAATGAAACTCAACCATTCTCTTAACTCTTCTTTACATGTTTGGGAGAATTCGCCTCTGAAGCCAATTGGTCCTGGACTTCTGTTTTTTGGGAGTTTTTAAATTACTGATTCAATTTCTCTGCTGGTTATTGTTCTTCCTGTTTCAGTTTGGTACTTCATATGTTTCTAGGAATTTATCCATTTCTTCTAGGTTGCCCAACTTGTATGCATACAGCTTTTCATAATATTCTCTTATAATTATTTATATTTCTTTGGTGTTGGTTTATTTTTTCTTTTCTCTCATTTAGGCTTTTATTTATTTGAGTCTTATTTTATACGTCTGGCTAGGGGTTTATCAATTTTGTTGATTTTTTTTTTAAGGTACCAGATCTTGGTTTCACTCAGTTCTACTGTACTTTTAGTTTCTTTTTTTTTTTTTTTTTTTTTTTTTTAAAGATTTTATTTATTCATTTGACAGAGAGATCACAAGTAGGCAGAGAGAGAGGAGGAAGCAGGCTCCCTGCTGAGCAGAGAGCCCGATGCGGGACTCGATCCCAGGACCCTGAGATCATGACCTGAGCCGAAGGCAGCGGCTTAACCCACTGAGCCACCCAGGCGCCCTGTACTTTTAGTTTCTATAGCATGTATTTCTGCTCTAATCTTTATTATTTCCTTTTTTCTGCTGGCTTTAGGCTTTCTCTCTTGTTCTTTTTCTAGCTCCTTTAGGTGCAAGGTTATTTGAGATTCTTCTTGCTTCTTGAAGTAAGCCAGTATTGCTATAAACTTCCCTCACAGAACCACTTTTACCACATCCCAAAGGTTTTACAATATGTCTTAATGTGGGTCTGCTTTTGTTGAGACTTCTCTTGTTCCTCCTTGATCTAAATATCTGTTTCCTCTCCAGATTTGGGAAGCTTTCAGTTTTTATTATACTCAAAGAAATTTTCTGCCTCCTTTTTGCTCTTCTTCTTCTGAGACTCCTATAGTACAAATGTTATTACATTTGATGGAGTCACTGAATTCCCTAAGTCTATTCTCATTTTGCATAATTCTTTTCTCTCTTTTGTTCACCTTGAATATTTTTCATTACTCTGTCTTCCAAGTCACTAATTCATTCCTCTGTTTCTTCTATCCTGCTCAGTTCATTCCATCAAGTATATTTTTTCATTTCATTTATTAAACCCTTTATCTCTGCTATGCTATTCCTTATCTCTGTGTTAAGGGTCACACTCATGTCTTCCACTCTTTCCTCAAGTCCAGTGAATATCCTTATGATCGTTGCTTTAAATTCTCTATCAGACATGTTACTTTTTCTGTTTTGCTTAGATCTCTGGCCATGGCCTCATCCTGTTCTTTCATTTGTGATAAATTTCTGTTTCCTCATTTTCCTACAGTGCCTCTCTGTGTTAAGAAAGTCAGATATATCTTCTGCTCTTGAAAGTAGTTACTTTATAAAGAACAGGTCCTGGAATGCCCTGGAGTGCAGTGCCCCCTGTTCATCAGAACCTGGAACTTTAGGGGGTAGCCTATGTGTGTTGTTTATGTCCTGCTGTTGGTCTGAATCACTTTTCCTTTCAGTGCAGTCATCTACACTATCTGCCTATTGTGGGCTGTGCTGTGCTTGTTCTCTGTGTTGTTAACGGGATCCAGACAGATCAGCACTGATAAGACAGTTCCTCTGGGGAACTGGGAGTGGGGTGGCAGTATAAGCAAAACTTTTACTGGGCCACTAGTGCTATGCCAGATACCCAAAGGCATTGTATAAGCTGGGGGCTATGCACCGGTACCCAGGGGGTAAGGCTGATCATGGCATGTTGTAATCAGTGGGCCTGGCCAGGGCCATTGTCTAAGGATGGCTGGGGGTCTAAGGCTGGGCATGGCATGGTGGCTGGGCACTGTATGCCCTATAGGGCAACAACTTTCCTGTGTGAGCATCCTGGTGTTAGAGCCCATTTCCCTGCCTCTGTGTGCATGCAGCTCCCTCCCTCCTGTGGGCAGGCCCCCTCTACCTTTCTGACCTCATAAACTTTCAGATTTATCTTCTTCTCTGTATTTATTGTGGAGTTTGTTCTGTCAGTCTTTGGATAACTCTCCAGTTTATTGACTTGGATGTGGATGATATCTAGTTGTATACAGGGGGCAGGGTGAGCTCAGCGTCCTCCTACTCTTCCATCTTACCAAGTCCCCCATTTTCTCTATGTTTTTTAAAGTCATCTTTTACCCCCTTATAGTAGTTAACTACTTCTTGCTAGTTTAATGATACTTTAGGTTAAATTACTGGTGTGATTTCTATCTTTTGTTTGGACCATTATTGATTTACTGCCTCAGAGAGTTTCTAGGAAACTAAACCGATGTACATTATGTAATAATGCAAATATTACCAATGCCTAGCACTTACTAAGTGTTAATTAATCCAGTTGTTATTCATTATGATGATATCTCTACAAAGCCACATGTGAAAATCCTTATTTGGTTTGCCTATAAACGTATGTCACAGTAAGAAAAATCAGGAAAAAATACAGATTGCTCTCAGCTCTATCACTCTCCCTAAAAATGAACTCAGAAAAATGTCACCTTTGAAGAGGAAGGTCAGCAGAACACTATTGTGAAAGCAGAATTGTACTTGGAGTCACGAGATCTACATTGAAATGAGATAACCATTCCTATTGAACCATGACCAAAACCAATTTACCCAGCAAATCTCTGGGTTTTCCCTCTACGAAGTGGTAATAAAAATACCTATCTCAGGGTTTTCTAAGGCGTCAGTGACAAAATATATGAAAAGACATTATATTTTACTAATGCTATTTATTATTGAAGATATCTGTTGCTGCCTTTATGCCTAGAGTGTTGCCAAAGTCTTTGACAATGCTAGTGTACATATTTATTATTATTGTTTAACTACAAGTCAACAGCCTATTATGTGCCAGGGCTTTATGAATTATCTCATTAACCATCATAGCCCTACTGTATAAAAAGCATCTTTGGTGTCATCCTTGACTCCTATTAATCTCGCACCCCACATTCAATCCAACAGTGAATCATCTAAAATCTACCATCATAATACAGTCAGACTCTGTCCACTTCTTAGGACCTCAACTCTACCATCCTGGCCTAAGAGACTATCTTATCTTCCCTGGCTTTCTGTAATAGCTTCCATCTGGCTTTCTGGCTTCTGCCTTTCCCTCACTTGCCACTAGCATGCAACCCACCCAGTCTATACTCAAAACCATACCCATGTGATCCTTTAAAAATACAAGTCTTATCATGTCACTTCTCTGCTCATAACTCTTCAATAGTCTCCGCTAAGTTAGAATGAAGCCAAAATCCCTACAATGGCTTCTTAAACTTTCACAATATACCTACCTCACACTACTTTTCTGACTTTGTCACCTACTCTCCACTTGTTCCCCATAGTCTACTCAGGCTGTTCATAGAACATGCCAGGCAGAGCCCTGCCTCAGGGCTTTTGCATCTGCTCTTACATCTGCCAAGAACACTCGTCCCCCAGATGACCTTATGTCTTACTCACTTGCCTCCTTCAGGTCTTTGTTTAAAGGCTGCTTTCGCAGTCAGCCCATCCTGACTTCAGATGTACTTATTCAGCACCTTCACTGTAATACTTTCTCACCCCCTTTCTCTATTTTACTCCATATTAATCATCACTATCTGACAGATAGGTCAGATACCATATACTTATAAAACACTTATGAGTTAGGATTCCTTATTTTGGAAGTAATAAAAGCACGACTCAAACTGGATTAAACAAAAGGGAATCCTTTTAACCAGGTAACTAGAAATTCCGGAGGTAGCTTTATCTTCCATGGCAGTAAAAAAGTTGCTACAGAATCTCAGACTTTTCACCTATATACCATACTAATCAGAGCAAAAACAGTGTGTATCTTATGCAGATACATTGCACTCGCAATCGCAGAGGCCAGTGCAGTGCCATGCACTGATTGACTTAGGCTCATGTCATTGCTCATCCCTGAACCAATCTTTGTGGCAAGGGATACTATTGCCTATGTGAAATACAGGCTATGCACAGAGCTGGGGATGATGTCCAGCCTACCCCCAGGGAGCAGAACAGATGCTGGAAAAGCAAGTATAATGCCCATTACAGCCCTGTGTCTGTACCTAATTAGAGAAAACCACACCTTAAAGATGAAGTGACATTGCCAGTAAGTGGTAGAGCCTAGGCTCAAAGCAAGATCTACCTGCATCCAAAGCCAACACTGTCAGTTAAATTACATCTCAGTGACCACATATCACATAAATTCCTCATAATCCCTGATATTTTCTATTAAGAAGGACATGTATTTAAATGAGCTGATCAAAAGCAAATGTTCAGGCAAGAGGATAAGTATTAAGGGAATTCATAAGGAGTAGAAAGATAACATTTCTTTCCTTCTCACATTTTTTACCACTTTTTCTCCTCCTCAGTGGAAAATAGTGGGACTTCTGGCATAGTAACACTCTTAAGGTTGTACTACGAAAAAGAATACAATTTTGTAAGAGCAAAGTTGATTTGTCTCATTCATGCACCGTTCTCATTAAGTTTGAGAAACTTAAATCTGCTAGGTGAGATTTACCCCTGCTCTCCCAGGATTATCTTAAACTGAGACCTTCTTTCAAGAGTGAGTCAAGACCTAGAAATGAACAGAAAGAGGCAGGAAACAGTGGAGGCAACAAATGTGAGGTGAATACATCACGTATCAGAGTCTACTTCTGTATGAATTGATGGGAATCTCAATGCAGCATCCTCAGAATTCTATTTGTTTTCCTGACCCACTGGTATTAATTGTTTTCCTTCTGGTACCTGCACTCCCTTTCAGAATTACAGAGACATAATGAGCCAACAATTGCTTCTCAGGCCACCTAGAAGTCTTTCTTTTTTAAAGAATTTATTTATTTATTTGACAGAGAGAGATCACAAGTAGGCATAGAGGCAGGCAGAGAGAGAGAGAGAGAGAGGAGGAAGCAGGCTCCCTGCTGAGCAGAGTGCCCGATGCGGGACTCGATCCCAGGACCCTGAGATCATGACCCGAGCCGAAGGCAGCGGCCTAACCCACTGAGCCAACCAGGTGCCCTAGAAGTCTTTCTTTTTTTTTTTTTTTTTTTTTTTTTTTTTTTTAGATTTTTTCTATTTATTTGAGAGAGAGACAGTGAGAGAGAGCATGAGCGAGGAGAAGGTAAGAGAGAGAATCAGACTCTCCATGGAGCTGGAAGCCCAATGCGGGACTCGATCCCCGGACTCCAGGATCATGACCTGAGCTGAAGGCAGTCCTCCAACCAACTGAGCCACCCAGGCGCCCCCTAGAAGTCTTTCTTAAACAGCATCATAAACAAGATGTATTTATTTATCTGGAATTTCTTCCCTTATATTTTCCTTGAAGGCAAACAACCAGAACCACAAGAAGTTTTACAAATGTAGTATAATCCTTCTAGTTTTATTTTTATAGTCTGGTTGCTTCTAGGAACAACAAATTCAGCAAGTTGAGATACTCAGTGTAGATGTCAATCACAATCATTATCCAAAGGCAAAACTGGTACTTCAGAACGTATCGGGCTATTGCTATAGATTTTTTTTATTTTTTCTAATAATAGTACCCTATTCAGATATATATACCATGATTGTCTGGTATTTCTACGTGATTCACAAAGTCTTAAAAGGCCTTTATTTATTTTTCTCTGCTAATCCTAGCATTTGGCCACCTGAGGAACTCAATGTCAGGTGCAAAAGCTTGAGATTGTACCCTGCACTTCCTTCCCTGGAACCATATGATTTTCATATCTGGATTAAAACGGGACCATTTATTATCTTTGTTTTTAAGCAGAGTAATCATAGGAAGGGGAATGCATTTTATGTTTGACATTTGAAAATAAAGTCAAGAGAAGGGCACAGTTACTTCAGATGAATTTAGGTCTAGAGCACCTTTCTAGATCAACTTTTGAAGGAAGAATTCATAAAATGAAATTTCAAGAGCTGCTTGAAGAAAATGAAGGCAAACAAAAATTAAGTAGTAGGTGAACTAAAATATATGTCAAGTATCATACTATTTACTTTAGATGTGTTAACTTACTTAATTTAACAACAATACTATGAAGTAAATATATTCCCCAGAAGAGGAATCTTTAACTCATGAAAGACAAATGTACTACCCTAATAATAGAGCTAAATTCTAACACAGTTTCAACTGGACTTACCAACCAGTGGGTACTGGTGAGTATTTTCGAAAGCCTATTTCCAGAAAAAAAAATAGTGCCATAGAAAGTTGAGAACCAATACTTTCGAACCTGAACAAATAAATTCAGGAGACTTTGGATTAAACAAAGCCAGTTATTCTTTTAATTGCAAGATGAGACATTTATATACCAATTATGGTGCAAATCTTGAAGACAAGATGTATTTATATAGCATCTCTGCAACTCATTTGACTGCTGAAGCCCTTTGCACAAGCATCTTGAGATACTAATATGTGTTCCATGGAATATTCTGAGAAATAGTCTAGCATTCACAAACAGAATCAATATTAATTTTAGGAGCTCAGATGAAGTTTTATGCTTAGACGTTTTCATTAAGCTTTGCATATGTAGATCAGTGAGGAACAAGTGCATAAACAGAAAATATGCTAGCCTATGCTCTTGCTGTATAGTGGGCCATTTTAAGCCAAACAGACAAAATGGTTCACTTGCCAAAATAAATGAGAACATGAACCAAAGGTCCATAGTGTAGCAAAGTGAAATAAAATTCTTGCCAAGTCACCTTTGCAAAGGAGAAAAAGAGAAGAAAAATGTAATGATGGTAAATAGCTCTATCAAAGAGTTTTAGGAAGGAATTTAATAAACTTTCTATTGTAAATAATGTACAATAAAGCAGGCTATTTGACCTTCTCCAATGATTTTAGTTGAAAAAATGTAATCCTAGGGGACAATGTTCACGGAAAATTGTCCATCAAGATGTTGGTATTCATTATATTTACCAGTGTGTGCTTGAGGCCTAAATAGAACATGACTTATACAAAGCAAATCCCATAGCATCCTTTCCTGGAACAAAAGCTAGCTGGTTTTAAAACTGAATTGGCAGAAGGTACAATGGTAATCATTTCAATTTTCAGATATAGGGATATCTTATAATTCAAGCAAGTTGTTTTATATACATACGTATACACATGTTTATATACAGACATATATATATATATATATATATATATATATATATATGCATACACACATTCTGCTTCCTTTCTCACCCTTCTTCCTTTTACCTGGAAGTTCCTATAAGACCTCAAGCAGGCCCTTACTGATGGAAGGTGATGTTTTCAATTGTCCTTAAATTTCTCATCTTGAATGAGGTTATTCTGAATTATTTCTCATAGGCTGTGCACTATAGTTGAGCTTTACAGACTTGGATTTGACTCCAAATCACAATATAAAATAGACCTCATTCCAGTTATTTAACTTTTTTAAAATTCATTTTCCTCTTCTATAAAATAGACTTGCTGTGAATATCAAATTATATGTTACTGTAAAGTGTGCAGCAGAGTTTTAGGCATATAAGAAATGGTAGCTATTATTAAGTTCTGACTGTTGTGAACATGAGCCCATCTAACATTGACAAAGGGAATCAACAGTACTGTACTATTCTTCTCAAATGTTTTCACAGAGGTATCTTTAACAACAAAGAACAGTAACTTGTGCTCAGCACAGAAAAATGAAGACATTTCTTTAGTGTGTTTTCATCTTCTAAAACAATGTAAATTTTGTTTTATATTCAATAATACATCCTTGTTTAATATAAAAATACTTTCAAATTGCTTACACACTAAGGAAAATTAATGGTTGCAGAAGACACTAGGCAGGAAATAACAACCTTTGAGAAACACAAGTTTGAAGAGCCTGTACTAGGTCACACGATCAGTTTATAGTTAGTTCCCCTTTACCATAAACTTGGGTTGTGTTCTATAATTTCTTAACCATAAATATTTATTGAATGCTGCCCTGACTGTGCTCATGGGGGTTGGGCAGACCCAATAAGAGCCCTTCTCATTAAGGGTTGTAATGAGAAGGGTGATGGTTTGAAATAGCATCATAAGAAGGAGAATACAAATCATAGTCAAGAAGAGGAAAAGAACAGTTTGGCAAGGGCCTTGAGTCAGGTAGAAAATAATGAGGACAAAGGAGAAGTTAAGCACACCAAGAAATGGATCAAAATCAGGAAGGAGGCCATGAATGACAGGTTCTTACCAAGTGTAGGAACAAGTAAACTAGGGCAATGCTTATCAAAAACATACAATTATACTATATGCCATAATCTATCCAAGCCAAAAAAGCAAGGTCTTTATCCCTTAAAATCTAACAATTTTAAATGAGACAATAAAGACAAAGATAAATATTTATATCTTTTGTCTGTTTTAGAATCCAATATTAAAACAGCTAATACCTACTGGACCAGTACCAGGCATCAAGACCTTTTCTAAACACTTTACAAGCATTAACTCAGTTAATCCTTAACAAAAGTGGATATAATCAATTATTTCATTTTGCTGATATAAAATAAGCTTAAAGAGGTTAAGTAACTTGCCCAAGATTTTATATCTAAAAAGTAGAAGAGCCAAGATTCAAGCTCAGGTAATCTAGTTCAGTGTCATACTTAACCACCAAGTGATCATGTAATTAGAAAATGAAGAAAGGACTAAGGAAAAAAAATGAGCTCACTGGGATTGGTAGCTGAAATATCCTAGACTGGTATATTTGTCAGACTTTCAGGGCAAGGGAAGGAACACTAACTAAAAATAGTTTAAGCAGAAAAAGGATGAATTAATCTATGAGACTGATTAATTCAGAAGTTACTAGATTCAGACACAATTGGATCAAGTAACGCAAATTATGTTATTAGTTCTCTCTCTCACCTGCCCCATCTCTCAGGTTTTATTTTCTCTGTGCTTTATTCTAATTTTATCATATTACAAATTTACCCATGGGTTTCCTCAATGCATCCAAGGAAGTTGGCCCATCAAAAAGCCACCTCAAAAATCCATAGAAAAGAGAAATGTTTCTCTCCAACACCCATATGTACATCCCAGGGAAGGATTATGACTGACTCCGCTTGGATCTCCCAAACCTATTATTCCAACCCAAAAAATGGAGAATTAAGCTTGGCCAGGCCTAAGTTAATATGGACATACAGACATGGGCTTTTAAATGGAAGGGGGGGGGGGGCGCAGAGGGATAAGAGAAAAAGTGATCTGTTGGCTAGAAACAATAGCTAATAATAAAGTCCATTACAAATGGCATATGGAATTTGTTTGTCTTGAGTCATGGGACAATTATGATAGACGTGGTAGTTTGGCTGAGCTGAGATCAGCAATTGACTTTCAAACAAGCTCTAATAACAATCATAGTGATTTCAAGAGTAAGCAACTGTGCACCACTTTATAGTTGAAAAGCATTTTTCACACATTACTTACTTTGAAAAAAATGATTCACTTTCCTTTCACTTTGGCCAGAAGATGGGTTCTCGTTTGCTGTCATCTCTTCAGAGATTTACTCTAAGAAATATTGATTAAAATGTCTAATGTTTCACTTCTCCAAAACCAGCTTTATAGGATATGGATGATATAAACACTCCAGAAGCTACATTGGTTAGCCTTGATCTCAGCAACTGCCCTTTAACACAATACTCTGAACCTCCCACATCCGAAGCTACTCTCACCGAGCCATTAGTCAACATTTAAGAACCTACTAGGCAATGCCCTACTGATAAAGCTAAAGTAAAATTTTTTAATGTTTGAAATAGGACCCATTAGTCTCAGCATATAAACTCACGCATGCTATAAATGTAAGGTTGAAACTGTAAAAAGAGTGCTGATGTCAAAACTATTTTAAATTTATAATGTTTACATAAAGCATCTCAACACGGAAAGTTAAAATAAACTATAGGCATAGATACCAGCGAAATGTTCAGCGTGCTTCGGGTAGTTAACAGATTAACAACATGAGTAAAATTATATATTTAGCCTGACACGGACATCAGCGTGGGTGATGGCTGCTGCTTCCCTCGTGCCCATATTGGCCACCCAGGTGCTCTGGACCACACAGAACTGCCCATCTGCCATCACCCCTTCCACCTCTTGGTAGTTGAAAATGAAGCTGTTGTCACTTTTGGAAGGAAACTTGCCTGGCAGATCAAGCAGGAAATGCAGCAGGAGGTGGAAGAATGTGTGGCATCAGGTGACAAGCAACCACACCGGAGTGTGGTTCTGGTTGATGAGAAGCCTGTAGGTCACTCCTATGTCCTCTACAAAACCAAGGCAGCTGCAGAAGTGGGAATTTACAGTGAGACAATTGTGAAACCAGCTTCAATTTCTGAGGAAGAACTGTTGAATTTAATCAATAATCTAAATAATGATGGTAATGCAGTTGGCCTCCTTGTTCAGCTGCCTCTTCCAGAGCACAGTGAGGAGAGAAAGATCTGCAATGCTGTTTCTCCAGACAAGGATGTTGGTGGCTTTCATGTAATTCATGTAGGGCAAATGTGTTTGGACCAGTATTCCATATTATCGGCTACCCCACGGAGTGTCTGGAAAATAATTAAATGAACTAGCACTCCAACCCTACGGAAGAATGTGGTTGTGGCTGGGAAGTCAAAAAATGTTGGAATGCCCGTTGCAATGCTACTACACACAGATGGGGAACATGAATGCCCTAGAGGTGATGCCACTCTTATAATATCTCATTGATACATACTCCCGAAGAGCAACTAAAGAAACACACAATTCTTTTGCAGACATTGTGGTCTCTGCTGCAGACAGTACAGATCTGATCACAGCAGATATGATCAAGGAGGGAGCAGCAGTCGTCCATGTGGGAATAGAGTTCAAGATCCGATAACTGCTAAACCAAGTTGGTTGGAGATGTGGATTTTGAAAGAGGCAGAAAGAAGGCTGGTGACATCTCTCCAGTCCCTGGGGGTGTAGGTCCCATGGCAGTGGCAGTGCTAATGAAAAATAAGTACCGCAGCAAAAAAGGCACTGAAGCTTGAAGAGCGGGAAGTATTGGAGCGTAAGGAGTGTGGAGTAGCAACTAACTAACTATTGTACCTTCTGTCTGTCATGAACAGCTCTCCAAGTAAGTTCAAGAGGCAGAACAGGCCAGTAGATTTTCTTCTAAAAGCCTACATCTGTCAGTGGTAGTACTCTCCTCTCTGTCATAGCTAGGTTTGTACTCACTACTACCTCTTTATACTATCACCCTTCACATTCTTTTTGATGAAAATAATCACTAATAAAAGTAATAAAACATTAAACTGAGAATCAAAGTGAAAAGAAAAACATCTGTAGGGATATAGATCAATCTTACCATAGTGGTATATTTTTCTGAGTCCAGTCAGCAAAACAGAAAACTAATTTATTACATTACAAACACCAGAGTTATTTAACACAGGAGTTAGAAGGCTAAGAGAATGCAGAGGAAACACTAAAGGAAACCCAGAAGTAATAACTGCAGGAAAGAGCTACCATATCCTAGGCCTGGGCAACAAAAGGGAGATGAGGTTATAAGAATCCAGATTCATAAAGGAGGGGCCTGGAGGAGTGAGTTCAGACATTTGCAAGGATCCCATCTGTTTCATCTGTACTTGAGGCTGGTTCTGGAACTGCCAAAAGAACATGGAGACTGGGGCAAATTACCACTGTTGGGACTAATCCTGAATGAAATGGGAAAAAACTGAGAAGTGCCTTCTCCCTCTTCCCACACCCCATTGATAAAAACCTTCCAGGAAGCCATCTGGTAAAGCAGTCTGGGAAATGTCACTGGCAGAGGCACAGTCCCAGCTGCCCCAGCCGCAGCATCACAGAGTAAAGGAAGGCACACTTACTGCTGAGGACTCCAGATAATGACTAGCTCAGCTGGCTACATCTGGAGATGAACCTAAAGATGGGGAAGGGTTTTGAGGTTTCTGTGTTGTTTGAATCTGTTGCAAGAAGATATCTAGCTCTTACTTGAAATTTTAAAATGAAAGATTTTTAAGGGAAGCTTTGATTATCAAATGAAATATATTTATATATATATTTAATATATATGAAAGGAATAAAACTATGAAAGGAATAAAACTATTTCATAAGAAAGATACCATTTTCAGGGGTGGCTGGGTGGCTCAGTGGGTTAAAGCTTCTGCCTTCAGCATGGGTCATGATCCCAGGGTCCTGGGATCGAGCCCCGCATCGGGCTCTCTGCTCAGCAGGGAGCCTGTTTCCTCCTCTCTATCTGCTTCTCTGCCTACTTATGATCTCTATCTGTCAAATAAATAAATAAATAAATAAATAATTTTTTTTTTTAAAAGAAAGATACCATTTTCTTTCACATTATGCAATACCTAGTACAGTGTTGTATGGCATGAAGAAATTTCTAAATAACTAATTTAAAACAGATTTTTACATCCAAATATATTTTATGGTGAATAACTAAAAATGGAAAATGCAAAGTGCCCATACTTTGTCAAAGGGCTGAAAATGTGCTATAAATTGGTCATGAGGAGATAAGATCAAGACACTGAACCAAAAAGTCCTGGCTTTGGACTACCGGCTCTACCATTTACTATTTGGGCAAATTGCTTCATCTTTCAAAGACTCAGTTTCCTCAATCTATAAAATGAGGAAAGGATTCCCAGATGAAGATGTGGCAGCGTCTTAAGTGAAACTAGATTAAATGGTTGTCATTAAAGAGAGCACAAAACAATAGGATTTTAGAAATTATGGATTGAAAAAGATTGAAAATTATTCAAACATAAACTTTTCACCTAAGATGTATATTTCTCTAGATCTGGGTTGATGTTACAGCTTTTCCTAAACCGAGAATACAAGCAGACGCAATAAAGGATTGGTTCATTAGAGATTTGATGCTGTTATTTGAATATGTCTAATTTGTGGAAAGTATAATATGCTGGATGCTGTGCTAACCTCTCCCAAGAAAAGCCTAACTGGTTGGCTCGCACAGTCATAAACTTGAGACACCACCAACATACACACAAGCAAAGTATGTTCTTGGCTTTGGGACTGCCATTGCTATTTGCAGAGACTAGTGATGTTTGCCTGATTCCAAGACAACACAAATTACTTCCGTCTTTGTTCAAATTTCATCTTGGATTGTTGTAATCAAGTTTTTTGGTTTGTTGACGCTGTTTTCCAGCCCTGCGCAGTTCTGGCATGTCATTTGAGGCTGGGTTTCCCTTTGTCCTTACATTTTTCACTTCCACTTTATAGCTACTCACTGAATTCTCCAATGCTTTGGCTACTCAGGGTGTATAGATCTAAATATCACTAGATATGATGGTAAACCTACGCACTGGTTTTAGTCATTCACTCATTCATTCTTAAACTTATACATTTATTGTCTTCCAAATATTGAGTTCCATGCTTGATGCTGTATATACATAAACGAGGCAATATACTTGCCCTCAACAACATCTAGAAAAGGAAAAGGACACAGAAACAGAAAATTAAAATACACTGAAAAGATTTTAAAACAAAGAGACTTCAGAGAGGTAAGAAAAATAGATAGATCCTGGAGGAGTTCAATTTTATATTCGTAACAACTCCAGAAATTTTAGCAGGAGGAATGTTAGATGTTATCTTCTCTAGGATCTAAAGAAATCCTGGGACGCCTAGATGGCACAGTTGATTATGCATCTGACTCTTGGTTTCAGCTCAGGTTGTGATCTCAGGGTTGTGAGATGGAGCCCTGCATCAGGTTCTGCATTCAGCACAGAATCTGCTTAAGAATCTCTCTGCTAACCCTCAAAATAAATAAAAATAAATCTTTAAAATACATAAATACATACAACCCTAGCTAATTTTGCATTTTCCCTGAAGACTCACCCACTGCCTTTTGTACGTGTGGCTAGTGTTTATGTGTACATCCAGGTGTCTCTCTGTGAGTTGTTGTTGTTGCATCACTAATACTGTTATTGTGTTGTTTTTGTTAATATTTTCCTTTTTGTTCTTTGCTACACAGATATGTGAATTTGGTAACTGCTCCTCACCCTGTATTGCCAAGGAAGTCCTGGGTTATATGAAACATTCCCTTGAAATCAGATCTTGGTCACCAATTGACAATCAACATCCTACTATTAACTCAGTGAAGAATACAAGTTACAATACTTGTTGGAGGTAAATAGTTTAAAAATAAACTGATACTGGTCAGAATGCCTAAAATTAACAACACAGGAAACAACAGACATTGGCAAGGATGCAGAGAAAGAGGAACCCTCCTAACCCTCCTACACTATTGGTGGGAAGGCAAAGTGATACGACCACTCCGGAAAACAGTGTGGAGGCTCCTCAAAATTTTAAAACTAAAAATACCTATGACCCAACAATTGCACTACTAGATATTTATCCAAAGGATAAAAACAGAGATCTGTTATATATATAATGGAATACTATGCAGCCATCAAAAGAATGAAATCTTGCCATTTGCAATGATGTGCATAGAACTAGAGAGTATTATGCTAATCAAAATAAGTCAGAGAAAGACAAATAACATGATTTCACTCATATGTGCAATTTAAGAAACAAAACAGATGAGCAAAGGGGGAGGAAAGGAAATATAAAATAAGATAAAAACAGAGAGGGAGACAAACCATAAGAGACTGTAAATTCTAGAAAACAAACTGAGGGCTGTTAGAGAGGAAGTGGGTGGGGGGAAGGAGTAACCAGGTGATGGGCATTAAGGAGGGCACTCAATAGAATGAGCACTGGGTGTTATAAGAAACTGATAAGTCACAAAATACTACCCCTAAAATTAATAAAACACTGTATGTTAACTAAATTGAATTTAAATAAAAAATTTTTAAAATCTCATTTTGAAACATGAAGAGGTGTAATAATCTCATTCAGGGCTTCTCAATCTAATCTAATCTCACTACTGAAATTTTGGGCCAGGTAATCTTTTGTTGCAGAAAGCTGCCCTGTTCATTATTGAATGTTTAGCAGTATCTATGGTTTCTACTGGATGCCAGTAAGATCTCACCCAACAAGTCATGACTTATCAAAAATATAACCAGACATTGCCACATATCTTTGGAAGCAAAATCACACACAATTGAGAACCACTGTCCTAGTCAAAGTGCATGTGTCAGGTTAGCTGACCACTTGAGAGTCGACTCTCCAAACAACTGTTTTGCAGATTATAGAGATATCTGAATAGTTCTGGCACTATTCGCTGGGACTTTTAAATTCTTGATATGGTTCCCAATTGTGAATGGATCTGAAATGAGGATATATACAAATAACCATAATTACAGATTAAAGCAATAAATTATTGAGTATCTAGAATTTGGCAGGCAAGGCAGCAGCTGATTTACATGAAAGTAGTGTGCACTGAGCAATTACTATGTGTCCAGTAAATAAATATTACATCCATTATCTCATTTAATTTTCTCAACCTTATGATATAGACGCTATCTTTATTCCAGTACTACAGATAAGGAAACTGAGGTTTAGGAAGGTTAAATTGGAACTTCTAATCAAAATGCTCAGCTAAACTGACACAGGAAACCAACACCTTCTATTACCACAAAAACATAAAAATGCTAGATTAAGAAACATACACAGTTTTTAATTAAAATTAATAGTAAAGATTCAAAGCAAGAAATGTTATTCTGAGACCCAGAAATGAGAAGGGAATACACAGTAGTAACAGAATATTGAGATCAGGTGGGTATAATGACATCACTGGGGTCTGAGATACTAATACTCTGACAGAATACTGGTATTAAAGCCTCTGAATAAAGTCAGAAGTCGGGAAAATCCCCTTGGCAAAGTTCCACCTACTAACAATATGGCATTATTATAAGCCATCGACCCTGAGCCTTGGATGGAAGATGTCTTCCTCAAGAGATAAGATTTCCCAGCTGACATCTAGCAAAAATGTAATATCCAAATTTGTTTATGACTTGCAGGGAGACACAGAGCTAAAAAACTAACATAAAAACATCTCCAAAGTGAGTGAACATATAGGACTATATCAGAAGTAGCTATAAGGGCGCCGGGGTGGCTCAGTGGGTTAAAGCCTCTGCCTTCGGCTCAGGTCATGATCCCAGGGTCCTGGGATGGAGCCCCACATCGGGCTCTCTGCTCAGCAGGGAGCCTGCTTCCTCCTCTCTCTCTCTCTGCCTGCCTCTCTGCCTACTTGTGGTATCTGTCAAATAAATAAATAAAATCTTTAAAAAAAAAAAGTAGCTATAATCAATAGGGTAATTTCCATGGATCAAAAAAAAAAAAAAAAGAAAGAAAGAAAGAAACCTGAACAATATATAGTTCCATCAAGAAAAGAAATATTAGTGTTAAATTTTAAGAGTGGCATTTAAAATACTGAATTTTCTACTTACTTTAATTCTCCAAGTGACACATATATTAACCTCTATACAACTAGTATGTTTATAGCAAGCAATCAATAATTGTCTATTTACTCAACAAACATTCTGGAGCATCTCCTAAATGTAAGGTGCTAGGCTGAGTAAGACATGGTACTGGTCCTTATAGAACGCAGATTTCAATTACTTTCCTTTTTAAAAAATGTATTTATTTTTATTGTGGTAAAATACACATAAAATTTACCATTTTTACCACTTGTAAGTGTGCAATTCAGTGGTATCAAGTACATTCACACTGTTGTGCAACTGTCACCACAATTCTTCCGCAGAACTTTTTCATCACCCCACACTGAACTTCTGGACCTATTAAACGATAATTCCCCAGTCCCTTCTCCCCCTGCCCCAGGTAACCAA
Source organism: Mustela nigripes (assembly GCF_022355385.1). Classification (NCBI taxonomy): domain Eukaryota; kingdom Metazoa; phylum Chordata; class Mammalia; order Carnivora; family Mustelidae; genus Mustela; species Mustela nigripes. Next base: position 248,477,966 of record NC_081557.1, on the reverse strand, counting down.
TGGTCAACTTTCTGTCTCTGTGAATTTGACTAGTCTAGGTACATTGTATCATTACAACAATGCGATATTGTTTTCTCATGTCTGGCTCAGTTCACTTAGCATAGTATCTTCAATCTCCATCCAAGTTGTGGCCAAGTGTCAGAATTTCATTTCTTTTTAAGGCAAAATAATGTTCTGTTGAATGTATACACTACATTTTGTTTATCCTCAATTACTTTTAAATGGCTAATCTCTCATTTTCTTTCCTTCAAAGAGATAGTGTCTGTCACATCACAGTAGCTCCCCCCGATGCCAGGTTCCTGCTTTCGCTGCCACCCCTGAAAGTATAAGGTGCTCTTTTTTACGATTTTTGTTTTCAAAACGATTCCTGACCCTTCTGTATTTCTCTTTATAAGTCATCGGAACTTACAGGTGTCTTTTTCTAAGGTAATATTTTCTAGTTTATGAATAGTCAGAAACATCAAATTGGGCAATTTCAGGTATGTAAAGAATTCAATCTGAGCATCAGTTCTTACTGGTTTCTTCGTTTGGGTAGTATCACTAGCCCAGCCAAGACTATACTGCCACAGTGCATTTTGCTCCAGGACCAACGTGCCTAGCTCTCCAACATGTTTAGATACCCTTCTCAGTTTCTGAATGTAGCTTATTCTCCCTGTTTTATTACATTCATTCTTTTTTGTCTTCAAAAACAAAAAAATAATAAGCTGAATCAAACTATAAAGCATTTAAGAAAACATTGCCTGAGTAGTCAACAGAAGCTGAAGAATCATTAATAACAGGAATAAAGAAAGATTTCAAAATAATATAATTGTCATTTTATAATATCCAATGAGGGAGAAAAAGAAACAAAACCCTAAAGAAAGAATATTATTAAAGGTGGATGCTGGGCGGGGGGGCTCCTGGGTGGCTCAGTCAGTTAAGCAGATCACTCGAGATTCTGGCTCAGGTCATGATCCCATGGGTTATGAGATCGAGTCCCATGTGGGGCTCTGTGCTCTTCATGGACTTTGCTTGAAAGTCTCTCCCTCTCTCTCTGCTCCTCCCTCCTCCCTCCCTCTCTCTCTCTCTCAAATAAATAAATTAAAAAAAAAAAAAAAAGGTGGATGTGGAAAACAAATTTCTTGAAATCTAAATTATAGTCATTGAAATTAAAAAAAAAAATCAATAGCTAAGATAAACAAGATTCCCCTGAGAAGACAATCCCTGAATAGAAGAGAGCTCTGCAGGAATCATCCAGAACATAGTGTAAGAGAGAGAGAAAAATATGAGAGTTTAAAAGACATGGTGCTCATTATATCACAGACTTGTTTTTCTTATCCCTCATCCTGCTCTAGTTTTGTGTGTATTCATATCCCATAATGGGAGAGATGGAGGCAGGCTTGTGCTCCTTTAATAAATTCCAGGCCCTATAATAAATGTTCACTACCACTCTAATCCCCCCTGCTAACACACTTACTGCTCATGACCTAAAATTTGGAATATGACTGTGCTTTGAAGGACTCTGTGGGCCACCTAGACTTAAATCCACTTCTCAGAGAGACTACATTGGATAGTGAATATTTTGTACTCTCATTTTTATATCAAAAGGGCCCTCCAGATGGTCTATTTCTTGTTGGCTCAGCCCAAAAACACATGCATAAATCAGCAGCAAATTTGGTAATAGGACACAACATTTGGAATCAAAATGATCCACTGACATGATCATGCTGTGTTTCCTAGCCATGCTTTGATCTCTCAAATCATAGCAAAACTCACTTCAAAATAAAAACATGTCTAAATATGCCATTCTAATTGTATTCAAAAAATCAGATTCATGAACACTTTTCAATCAAGCAAGTATTTTACTATTCTGTGTAGAAATTACATGTGCTACTGTCACTATGGGTAGTTCATGATTTTCATAAGAAATCGAAGTTCATCTTAATGTGATTCTTTTAAAATTAGAAATGTTCTTCTTAATTGATGAGGCTGCTGTAATCTTTTCAAAATCTTTTTCAAATGTAGTTTATCTTATTCCATAATTTTTCTTATTACTGTTTTTAGACATAAGTTTCCTTGGAAACAGGACTTTCAATGGACTTTAGCCCCAAATAGGCTAAAAAATTGCCTTTATCCATTTATCATTTCATTGTAATTAAATCTATATGATGTGGTCTGTTCTCATGTATAGTGTCTTGTTTCCATGGTAACTGAGATTTTTTTACCACCCATACTTTGAAATGCCTTCACAGTATTTCTTGATTAACTCATGAGCCCAAAATTGCATTTTGTAAACTTACATGTAGTGGAACTTATAAAGAAAGACTGTAAAAAAATTATCTTGTTTTCTATTTCTTTGAAATTTGCTTTTGTTTTTATGATTCTTTTTCCTGATATGCTGCTCTCCTAGAGCAACATAATTTTGTGCCACTATGAAAAGCAAAATCCATGACTAAATTTAGCAAACCCGATCATTTTTGTGGTTGGATTGCCATCTACAGTTCTTAAGACCCAGTGGCTGAGTGAAAAGAAGATCAACTGTGACATTTCCACAAAATGGAGAAAGCAAAAATGATTTGAGTAGCAATTTTCATTCTTTTTTTGTTATTATTTTTAATGATTTATTGTTGTGGTTAACCTACCAATAAAGGAAATATCATACCTGCAGTTTTTGCCATTAACACAAGCCTCTGTTTATTCTAAGATTTCAGGACAAATCAGAAGGGCTGTAGTTACAGATCATATCCCAATTACTGGAGTAAAACTATGAATCTGTAAATCTCACTATCGTGCTAATGGCATTATAAAAATAAAAAAGTTCTTATTCTTGCTATAGTGTAATAACAAATAATAACGAATTATACCTAGAACCATGCAACTGTTCAATAAATATTTATCAATCACCTACCATAGCCAATACTATCGTAATCCAGGTTCTGGACAATCTTAAATCCTAACAGCACCCAATTTGACAAGCTTATGGTTCTAAAGATTCTCTTGGCCTGGGATGCTATAAGAGCTAAGCTCAAATAATATCTTCAAGTTTTTTCTGAAACCACAGACTGAAGTAATTCAAAACTAATCGCATGACAAATGGATGGAGGAGAACCTATCCATGACTGAACTCTCCTACTAAATCCCATTTTATGAGTATTGTATGAGAACTCAAGCCATGGAAGGATCATGTACATGTTTTGCATGCTCTCCCTTATTCTCTGAACATATGGATATAACTGCTATTTATGTCAGAGTCATTAATAAAATCAGAAATTCCCTGGACCCATATTGTGAAGAACCAAACTACTTAAGGAAGACCTAGTCTATAGGAGACACCCTTAATTTCCTTAAATCCAAGTTTCATAATAGTCAAAAAGAGATAACAGTCTTACAGTACTAACTTTACAAAGCTGTCATAATAAATAATGAGATAAAATAGGGGGATGTTTTTTTAAAAATTCTAAAAGTATGATACAAATGTTTTGGTATTAACATTGTCAAGCTTATTTGGTGATATATATGGGTAACCAGGGTTTAAACCTACCAGAGATTCAACATGGAGAGCCAGCAGCTCTAAACTGAGGACTGAGGGAAGTCAGAATTCAGCAGCAAATAAGCTTTGACTCGGGCCTCTGTAAAACCCATAGCTCCTGCCATATCAGTGTATGCCATTCTTCAGTAGATCCCCAGGGACATGCTTGAATCACCTCTACAAAGTCCCACAAATACAACACTGCTCTCGCACTTCACTGTTTCCCTTGTACTTGACTGCCCCCTTAAAAGTTTAATGTTGCTGCCTACAAACAAAATGAAGATCCAAAGGAAAACTTGGTAGAGTTGGATCCTTCTCCAGAGACTGAACAATCAAATAAACTGCATGAATGAGAAAAATCTCCACTAATGGGAAAATGGAAAACTGTGCTATCTTTTCATACATATAAGCAATATTTCAGGAATCATTTAAAAGAAAGAAAGAAAGGAAAGAGAGAGGAAAAGAAGGAAGGAAGGAAGGAAGGAAGGAAACAAATTGACTTCTCTGTTAATAACCTAGTAAGTAACAACAAGAAATATTCAGCTCCAAAAATGTATCCTGTGAGAAATAATAAGTAACAAAAATCACAATGCTCCATAACCATTTTCCATCCTACACTCTAAGGGAAAAATCTGAAAGAGTATTTTTAAAGATAAAGCAATTCCATAATGACAAAAAAAAAAAAAAAGAAAGAAAAAGAAAAAGAATAAAAAATCGATAATAAAAATTTTAAATGTTCAATTGTTTTCATTTAACAAATAATTTGTTACCCTTCTACAGAGATAAGAATAGGCCTACCAACTGGAAGTGGGGGGTGAGGGATCCTTCCAGGGAGTGAGAAGTACTTCATATTTTGATCAGGGTGCAAGTGAGGTTATAAAAATTCATCAGGCCACACATTTAAGATTATACTTTGCCTAAGTTATATCTCAATTTTTCTAAAATGGAAAAAAATTATTTTCCCATTGGGAAACACAATACATAAATCTGATGATGTTGAGTTCATAGTTTATCTCAATGGTTTGTTTGAAGAAACACTGAAATGTCTTACATTTCCAAGGGAAAAAAAGTTCTGGAAATCTGCAACATGATAACCTTTGATTTCTCACAATATGACTGAGGAAACTGTTCAATTTATTTGATCAAACTCATACAGAGATGATACTACATAATTAGGCTAATGTGTTTATCTTTCGCTATAACAATCAATTGAAATATCTGGTTCTTTTTCTTTTCCAGAGATTGTTTTTTTTTTAATTTTTTATTTTTTATAAACATATATTTTTATCCCCAGGGGTACAGGTCTGTGAATCACCAGGTTTACACACTTCACAGCACTCACCAAAGCACATACCCTCCCCAATGTCCATAATCCCACCCCCTTCTCCCAAACCCCCTCCCCCCAGCAACCCTCAGTTTGTTTTGTGAGATTAAGAGTCACTTATGCTTTGTCTCCCTCCCAATCCCATCTTGTTTCATTTATTCAGAGATTGTTTTTTAATCAATATATATGATGATCTATGTTTATGATTAAAACCAAAAAGCAACCATAGAGCCCAAAAGACCTAGGCTTTGCAGGAATAAAAATCAAAGCAAGAGAAATGGACCTGAATAGAGAGATTCAGTAACTGATAAACATAGGTGGGAAATAAAGCCAGAAAAAGGGGGACAGAGGATTTCTAAAAAGGAAGCATAATTCTAAAGAAAGCCACTAAGTTTAAATTGATGTTGCTGGTAACATCAACTTGGGTTTAAAAAAAATTTTTTTTATGGTCTTTTCTGAGCATGACTTGACCCTAAAATATTTTGTATTGGCATAAACTGGATTCATAATGTTAGGTCACTTTTAGTATCAATAATCCATGCCTTAGGTCTTAAAACAAAAAATTTTTAAAAAGAAAAAGAAAGAAAAAAACCAGCAATGTGTGCAAATGTAAGGTACCAGAGAGAATATGTGTAAAAGCAAGCAGATTCCCAGAAAATGTCAGCACCTCGTATGATGAGCTCTGGCAGCCATCTCAGTGTTGACAATATGCTAGAGAGGCTGGGAACATAAATCAATCTACATTTGTTCTCACAGGGACTAGGAGCTGGAATTACTGTTTCTGAAACTTGAGCCAATATTGTCACGGCAATATAAATGATGGAAACTTTGCCACTGTAGTTTGCTTCACCCATTGCATGAACCTCCTGGCAAACAGCGCCCTGGAATTTCATTAATTAGTGCTAACTATGATTGGCACTGCCAGAGAGAACAATGAAACAACCAAAGTGTTTTTATGAACATATGGGTGGCCGTGTCTCTAGCTGGGTAATACAAGATTGGTTTCCAACTTATTAAAGCTTATTTATACTGCATATAATTTATCTAATTTTGCCTTTTTAAGCTAATTTATTATATTTTTCTCACTTCTGCAGGTTAAATTATTGAAGTATAAACTGCTGAACAAGTATAAGTTATTATAATCTTCATCTCGGTGAAAAACATGAGAGCTCAGATTGGAAAAGACCCGTTGAAGTGATCCAATTCTACACTTATTTTGTAAATAAAGAAACTCAGTCCCAGAAAACGTAAGTGATCTTCCCAACCTCACAAAGCCAGCAGTAGAATTAAGGCTAAAACCCAGGTATTCTGAATCTAGGATTTACCCTTCTGTATCACATGATCTCTTAATTGATAATTGTTATCACTAAATTAACACTGAGTTGACATGTAACAGTTTTGGTTGACATTGACCTGCTTCTTCTATGCCTTTTAACTAAACAACATATATAAAGTTTTCCATTTTCATACACCATTCTTCCAAATAAGTCCCTAATACAGGTTCCTTCATAGGTTCAAGGAAAGCATCCGTTAGACTCACTCCACTCTACCATGTTTGTTTCATCTGGGATGACAATTTGGAATGTTTCTTATTTAATTCATCTCTCAATTGGCGAAATCTTTACTAAGGAAAGCTGTATTTTTCCTCTCTTTGTATCAGTAAGCAAAAAGGAGTTTAGTGAACCTTTCTGAACAGTATTCATAAGTTTCAGAAAAATAAGGATAAATCATAAAATCCCAGACTTATGGGTCCAAATCACACCAGCTCTTTCTATATTTTGTTAAGTAGGAAAACATACATTAAAATTAGAACCACCAGAGCCTCTTTCTCTGGCAATTTCATGAATTCCTTGTCTTCAAATACTCCTTATTAGCTGCCACATCAGCTACATCTACCCTTTTTATTAATAATAAAAAACAAATCTCTTCACTTATTTAAGCCTCTGAAGGTCACAGCAGCAAACATTGTCTTCTGCTGGCTGTCCCTCCTCTTCCCCTCTTCCTTGGATATACAGACATGTGTCTTTGGTACTGTGTTTGGATGGAGGGGAAACTGGTGGGAGGAGGACATTTCAGTTGCTATTTTAATCTTGGAGGATTAAAAAAAAAATGAAAAGTCCTTTTTCTGAGTTACATTTGCCTAACACACTTCTAGATTCCATTGCATGGAGGATGCCACATAGTCAGGAGAATCTCCCAAGTTGATCTTGCTTTTCACTGAAATCAGGGACTTAAGGGCCTGCACTGGCATTTATATGGGAATGCCAAACAAGTGGTAAAATAATAAATGTTCCAGCCACTCATAGCAATAGAGGTCCAGATAGGTAACATAGAACTCGAACATTCAGTTCAAGCAACCATCGGGGAGTTACAAATTCAGAACATATTGTTTTTATTTCACCTTAAAATTGCTTTTAATGAACACTTTGTCTTTATAACTTAAGACCACATTAAAAGATCCTACAGGAACAGCACCACAATATAGTCACTGTGGACATATCCTCAGAGCAGTTGTCTGCTCTCTCACATAGTACCCTTTTATGAAGCTTGATCAGACACAGGTCTCTAGGTCTCAGCTCAGGAAAATCAGTTGCCCAGAAGCAACAAGTTTTATTATTCTCATGGGCACCATAAAACTACAGAGAATGAGGTATGGTTAAGATGGTTAAGAGAAGTTTGTATGTTTATGTGTTTAAGGTAGGATGGACTTGATCAAGGTCACACGCTAAAGAAAAAACTGGATATGGGGATAAAAAGGGGACATGGGACAAATAATCTATGGGGGGGGTACTGAAGTTTTTTTATTTACTTTCTCAAGCCAGCCTTTCCACCTCTTGAGACACAACATAGCACAGAGTTTGAACCTTGGACTTCAGAGGCAGACCATCTAAGCAGACCAGCTCTATCACTTATTAGATCAATGACCTTAACCAGGTTAATGAGCCTCAAGTTCCTCATGTGTAAAATGAAGGAAAGAGTAACCTACTTTATACAACTGTCGGTCAAATAAGTCAATACATATATACTTGGAACAACAGCTAAAGCATAGCAAACTTTAAACAATCTATCATAATCATCATTATCATCTCTACCTCAGCTCCACTTTCTCAAAGAATGAGGTATGGCATTAATTTAATTCAGCAAAATTATTAAACATCTATTGGTAATAAGCACTATAACAGGTGGTGAAAAGACAAAAATGAATCTCCTTCTCTCAGGTACTCTTAGCCTAGTAAGTAAAGAATTGCACCACATATGTTAGCATCAAAAACAGTAACACATGAATCCAGATCCCTAGGTTGTACAGGACAGGCAGCAGAAAATGGAATGAAAAACTCCTAGAAAATGGCTTGTTTTTGGCCTTGGGGTCTTCCCTAAGAGGCTGAAAGAGTCAGACCTGAAGGCAACTTCCTCCCACCCCAGTCTGACCATAGAAAAAGACCACCCCGCCTTGCCCCTTAGGGGCAATGCTATGTGAGATTGGAGGGGAAGGGGGTGTTTCTAACTCTAAACTCCAGGAGATTAGGATTGTCTAATTTGTATACATGGAAAATATGCAGCCAGATGAATGGTGGTAGCAGAGCCAACCCATGCACTAGTCATATCTAGAAACAACATCAGAAACAACATGTTACGATTCACCAAAAATAAGGACCCTGAGCTTCCATGACTATGTCTTCACTCTCCAAATGCTTGAAAATCAAGTCTGTGGACAGAAGCTCTGAACCTCACTCTGACAAATCTCCTCCAATGTGATGGCCAATGCAACAATATTTACAAGGCAACTAATGAACCAGAGCAAACACCCACATAGATACATGGTACCTTAAACTTAAACTGTCTTAATCACAAAGAAATATGTAAGTGATGCAGGTATGCAGTGTGTGCATAAACAGGAAGATTAGGTTTAACAAGAGTTGACAGTTGGCATCATAAAATCTTGCATTATGTTAAACAGTTCCATATTTAATATAATTTAGAGAGGCTACCTCTAGTCCATTTTTACTCAGTAAATCAAAGCCAGTGGAGTAAAGGCAATGCAGTTCATGGTAGATCTTAGGACACTTTCTAATCACCCTAACTCTGAAAGATGTTGTGTTTCTGGAAGGGCTTTCCTCTAACTCCAGTTGGTACCTTGCCTCTCCAAAGCACTGGCTCCCCATCACAAAACCATGATCCACACCTTGCTTAGTGAAATTTGTCCATTTCTTCCAGTCCAAGGACAAAAAAGAGGAGCTCTTTTTGTGATATATAGAGGAAATACAACAAAGAAGAACCACATTAAATTTGGTACCAGAACCATTTTTACTAGTATACCGCTGAGTACTAGAGAACACAAATAAGGAAATAATTTAGGTCTTCAATGAGTCTTTTCTTTGTTTTGTCATGACACTTTTACTCTTAAGATCTTAGAAGCAGAGAAGGACAAAAAATTTCAAATATTTTATTTGCTATAAAAATATGTTTACACTCTTTCTTTTCCTCTCAGATCAATACTTTGTTCAGGTGTGTATCTTCCTCAAAGACAAGGTAAACCCAAAGCTTTCAGCTCTCCCAAATAAACTAAAGATTCAGATTAAAGATCCTACTCCAAGGGAAACTGCAAACTTGTATTTGAAGTCCTCAAGCATTGATTCAATGGGTTAGAGCATAATGTTTGTGGAATACCAAATCTTCCCAGCAATAAGCTTCCAGATTGCCCTGGATTTTCTCATGGCTAGAATATCTTGGTCAAGAAGTCTAGTTGAGCTGAAATACCCTCCAAAGAAAAAAGCACGGATTCTCACTCTCAGTTTTGCCACCTAACGCAATGCTTAAAACTCATTATTAGAACTTAAAACTCAATACCTTAAAACTCATTATTCTTTTATTATAACAACAAAAATTTTAATTTTTCCTAAGCCACCCGCTTCTCTGGCTGTCATTTTTATTTCCATGGTTTCCCCTACTTTTCCATTCTCTGGTCTATTGTATTTTACCCCTTATAGCCAAATAAAATAGCCAGAGTAAGAATTCTTAGTTACCCAAAGTGCTGTTAAGTTATAAATTGAACAAGTCATTCAGGAGAAATAAAGAAGAAAAACCAACACCTTCTTTTTCTGCTTTTTCAGCTTCAGCCGCCAGCCAAACTTCAGGAAAGAGCTTATATATACTACCTTCACTCCAACCTCATTGTCATTTACTGACACACCCTTTCCTCATCACGCCTTCATATTTCTTAAGGATCAGAGTTGTCTTTTATATCAATTGCCTCCTGTCATCCTGAGTCATTTCAGTGTATATTTTGATGAACCACCCAACACCCTGACGCCATCATTTCATGATATCCTCCACTTCAAATCCTTACTTCTGCTCCAGAATCCATTCCCATCGATCTTGTAATCAATTCCTTCACCCCTATCAATCTTTGGAAACTTTGCTCTTTGATCTCATCATGCTCTCTATTGACTTCCTACCTCATTTTCTCAAGTCAGCCCGTCTCTTCTTGTCTTTACATTATTCCTAATCTTTCCTGGACCCAAGGGCAACCATTTTAAATAAATGTTCAGTACCGCCTTAATTCCTCCATCTCCTTCTCCCGGATCCTTGTGCTGATCTACAACCATTCATTTACTCCCCCTGCCCCAGTCAGCAAGAGCCACATATAGTTTTGCAGCAGGTACCCTGCATAGTGATGTCTTGTACAAGACTGTTTAAACAAGGAGGAGTGAGAAGCACTGCTTGCCAAGCTCTAGATGTTGCCTTCGATCAGAGGGAAGGGCTCATTTGTCTACCACATATGAAGGTCACTTTTGCTCTCCAAGCCCTTTTTCTATTTCACAGACATGAAAGTATCAACTAGCCATGGCCCACTGGGTAGCTGAGCACAGTGGGAAAAAAAAGAGAAATGTGTTTTTATCCAATATGTTTTCCTTGCAGTTATGTCATTATTGACCACTCCCTTGATATACTTCTGTTTCTTCCTTAAACTTGTCTACACCTTCTGTCGGAGTGGTTTCACTATCTTGCACCATCTCAACAATTATATCAGTGGCATCCAAATCTGTTTCTCCACCTCTATTTTCCTGAGTTCCAAATCCACCTTCCAGTTGCCTACTGGACATTTTCACCTAGCCATCCCATAAGCATCAAACACATTTCCCTTTCACCAGATTGCACCATTCCATATGTATCCCTTACTCTGCCGAGACTGATCAGATCAATGCTCTGCTGAAAAATCTTTGAGTGTTTAATGAAATCTAAAATACAAAGTACTATTTACTTTCAAGCACCTTTTACAACATAACTACAACTTGCCTTCCAACCTTCCACTAGCCCCTTCCCCTACTCCAGTACTCTATTCTAGCCATATCAACCTGCTTAATTGTCCCTGAACGTATCATGAATGCTCTTATGTTACTCATTCATTGTCCCTACCTATTCTGGTCCCTCTCCTAAAATGTCTATCTCTTCTTTTCTCTCTGTATGAGAGAGAGAATATATGAGTCATACTCATTCTTAATTGTCCGGATCTAATATCCCCTTCTCAGCAGAGTTTTCCCTGCTGTCCTTTCCTCCAGCTAAAAATTAACTGCCCCATCCTCTTTATGCCTATAGCACTTGGAGCTTTTGTCATCACTTAGGGTCTTACTTATAAATTGCACACCCTATAAAATGTGAGACTGTCAATTATTCAGGACTTCAGAATCAAGTTTACCTGGTATACAGTGAGGAAATCAGCCACTCCACCTCCACTCTATGGTTTTCTAAATCCCTGTAAATTGTACATTGTTTTCTGATGTTTGTAGTTAAATTGTTAATTTCATGACAATTGTTTTGGTAAGAAGGAGAGAAATGTTGGTTCACTTCAATCGTTAATATTAACTTCTGTTTTTATTAATGTTGCACAGATTGGCACAGTCCCTGGGGCGGTAAAAAAAGAATCCATGGGGCAAGTACAATGCATGTTATAGGCAAAGGTTCAATGTAGACTAGGACCCTATAGTACCAACATCAACTGCCTGAGGTGAAAGCAGGAGCAAACATTTCAGGAGGCAGGAAACAGATTCATTTTCAACTTCAATGTTTTTCATTCCAATGACATATTTACCCACTTGGATCAACACCTTCTGGCTTTTTAGACATCAACACCCTAATGAACCTCTTCTTGCCATGCATTGGGATATATACATCCTATCTCTTAGGTATAACGCACCCCAACCCTACAAAGCTGAACTCTCAAACCTAGAGGAGGACACCCATATGTACCTTTATTCAGGTCATACTCTCTTCTTTTTTCCTCCACCTTCACAATGTAACAGTGTGACTGTCATTTCATCTTCTACATTCCATGCTCATGATTTACCCCTCCACTCTTGCACCCTTAATAAATAATATGCATTAGTTAAGAAACAAGAGAGCTTAACCAAAGGAAGGACTTGGTTCTGAGTATAATATAACAGCCACCTGAGAAGAGACACCAGCTTGCTGGCTCTGTAAATATAAGTGGCTTTTTTTTTTCCTACCTAAGATTTTCTGGATATAAACTGATCATATGACCCAGGAACACGTTAGCAGATTATTGGTTTCCAAATGAAAGCTTTGATTCCCTTCAGGTCAGATTCTTTTTCTTGAAAGTTCAAGGAATTAGAGGTCAACGTGAGTAACTATAATTAGTTTAAAAGGCTATAAGGCTTGATGTTGAACAGAGTTTCATCACAAGTAGCGGCATGACACAACTAACTCATCATTTTTCAAAGAGAATTTCTAAGGTGCTTCTTTTTCACTTCAGGAGAGCTTGGAGTTGGGAGTGATATCTGAACTATAGTGATTCCCAGGCCCTTCTACAAAGAGTGAACTCCTATTCCTGAACATCTACCAGAGAGCCAGATCTGTGGAATAGAACTTTGTGTGACTTCACTCTTCACTATCGCCAAATAAATTGTTAGCTTTGTCATGGGATGGCATTCCCCAGATTTATGCAAATGAGGGGGCTCTAATTTCACAATGTTAATTCAATCTTTTCAGAAATCATATCTCTGAGCTCATAATTTTATGTTATGACTATGTTGCATACAGATGAGGGCTATGTTTTGCTTCTTGCCATTCCTGCAAACATTCAGCATTTCTTCAACAAATAGAAACATTACCAAATTGCACTGCAGCTACCCAGTTTAGCTATACAAGCTGTTTTGTTCAATCAAAGAAGAATGCATAGAAATTCTGTTTTAAATCATATTCCTTGGTCCTTAGGTGGTTGATTTTAGAAAGAATAACTCCACATGCTAAATTCTGCGACTGCACTTGTTCTTTGTTGAATAGAAAACACCACTTTGTGCCTATATTTTATTAAACTTTTGCATAACCAGAAGGTAGCTTTTATATTAGCAGAGATTCTGTTATATGGAAAATTACAGTTGCCACTCAACCATCAACCTCATGCTGACACTCTTCCTCTTCTTGATGTTCTTAAGCCATGATAAGCTGAAACTGAAAGATATATTTTAAGAACCTAGGTCCAATGAAACATTATAACCATGAAGAGAATTGCTGCTACCACAATTTCAACAATTACATTGGCTTTATATTTGAGGAAAAAAATGTAATAATTTATTTCCCCAAGGATTTACAAAAGTTCTCCTGATGAACCAACTGGATGTACTTCCCTGAAATACCGAACTTGATGAAAACTATCTGAGTCTCCACAGCCACTGACCACCCCACCTAACATTTCTGAGTGACAATAATATGCCCAGGGCTTCAAATATGCTGTCCTTTTTTATCTGACAACATTCCTGCTGGAGGGTGGTGCATTTTTATAATTCCTCTTTTATAGATGGAAAAACTGAAGCTAAAAGAAGTGGAGTAGCTGGCTTGAGATAATGCAACAAGAAGGTAATGGAGCAGGAAAATGGAATTCTGATTACTTGCACCACCATGCCGAAGAATCCCCTTGACAGTAGGTCTTTGTGGGATATTTCTGCTCCCTCCCACATTCAGATTACAGTAATAAGTGACTATTCTTTCTCAGATCAACTTAATATACCAACCCTCCATTGGGCCAGGTGAATAATCACCATAGGGCAGCCCTGCAGTGAATGGAAGAACTTCCTAAATGGAAGAGGCCTCTCTAGTCAGCTAATGATCTGTACTTTGTATTTAACAAAGAAGGAGAGGATACTTGGTGAAATTTCTGTCAAGAATTTCAATTTAAGTCACTAGTGGTTATATTTTTGACTGAAAGCTAGAAGAGTGCGCCAGCTGAAAATTCTGTAAAGAGACCAAAATGATCCCATTGAGTCTCTTTTCAATGCTTATAAGAGCCATTAAAAATTTTTATATGAGAAAAGGACCCAGTTCAGTGTTTCTGCACAAGATATTTCTTCTGTTTTTTTCTTTTTTTCTAGTAGAGTTCATTCACACTATAGAGTGTCTCGTTTCTAAAGGTCTTCTCTAACCTGTCATATTACAGTGGCACTTTGTCAAATAGCCCATTTTTTTCCATTTCTGCAGGAAGACTTTTTTTTTTTTTTTAACTTAGCAAGGCTAATTTCTTACTTCTTGATTGTGGGTAAAACTTGGGGATAATAAGCTGAATGAGTTCAATTCCATCACCTTAAGCGCTGAAGAGTTGCTCTACCAACTCCAGTTTCTTTTCTTGATGCTGGATGGAAATTGGGAATGGTTCTCAAGTCCCTCAATATCTGTATTATAAGAAGCTTCAACGTACTTGGTCTAAAGCAATTCTGTGTACTGTCTACAGCCCTGAACTTTGGCTACAGTTCAATCAATGAAATCAGAAAAGCCTCCCGTGTATGTGCTTTCACAAACATACACAGAACAGTAAGCTCCACATGTTAAAGCTAAATCTCTAAACTAGCCATCCTGAAACAGCCAGGATAAAGGTAAGAAAACTGTTGTGCTAAAGAGACAGATCTTTGCAGAAAACTCCATGAATGCTGAAACAAACATTGTGAACCCTACACTCTGTTACTAAAACCAAGACTTCAGGGATGTTACAATGTACACCCATTTGCAAACAAAACTATAATTCAGTTAACTTCAACAGAAAATTACTGTCATTAAACCTTTTAATAAGCTATGGTTATGGCAGGTTCTACTTTGGCTTGATGGGGAACATAAGTTACACATGCCAGAAAACCAGTTGGAAGGGCCTCAAACTATAAATTTGATACTACTGGGCTGTGTTTGCAAAGAATATAAAGTATACTTTCCACCTACAGTACTGCACTTTATGTGGGTCCATCAAACTCTCAGTCAGTTTGGTCTCAACACTGGAGGTCAATACAAATAGACTGGAAAATAGTATAGATACAAAATTGGTATTTACAGTCATGGGAATTTTGAAGTTGAAGGATACATTAATGATTATATGGTTCAGAGTCTCTGTAAACAGTTTCATAAGCCACTAGTTCGCTCGTGTGTTAAAATGTGTTGTCCCCTCCATTCTTCTCCAAAAGGACACCCTTTGTTCAGAAGTTTAGGAAGAACTGGGTCAAAGTTGACAGATGTCTTTATTGCAGGACATTTTGGAGCACCACAATGCACAAAGAGAGGAATATATTCTGCAGCATTTCTTAAGCTTCTTTAACTAAGCCCCATTTTTATAGAAACTGTCTCAGGACATACTTTGTGGAATATCAATATAATTTCATCTCTTCATTTAGCTCTGTAAACCAAGGCAAAAGAGATCATGATGGAGAGTTGGTATTAGAACTCAGGTCACTTAATTCCAAAAACTGTCCTCTTAACACCAGAAAACTGCTTAACATTATGCAGCTGTTAGAGTTAAGGGCAGCACAGTGTTTACAAGTGTGTACCCCAGAGCCTGTGTATGGAATCCCCCAGGTCAGTCACTTACCAGAGGTTGGCTTCAGTAACTTTATAAAACAGAGCTGATGATAGAGTTGTGAGGGTTAATGAGTTAGTATACGTAAAGCACTTACAGCTTGGCACTATGGGAGTGTTATCAATTTATTACTATCAGTACTACTACTATTATTATTAACCCTAATCACCCCTGATTAGGTATAAGTAATCAGGGGCAGCAACAACTTCTAGAGAGATGTTCATATTCTCTGATACATTCACCAGCCTCCCACCTCTCTTGTGATCATACTGGAAAGTACAAGGACTGTCCCTTGAATGTAACTGCCAAAGAAATAGAATCTTGGGGGAATCTAATAATAATTTTGAGTTATTTTGAGAATTGTTTTTAAAAAACGCAAGTTTACTCTACATAATAATGTAAAGCTAACCAGAGTTTCCTTAAAAGAAGATATTGTTTTAATTAGTAGTAGTGTCAAAGCCCTAGTGATTCTAGGCCATAATTATACTGCCTCTAATCATTTTACAGTTCTTGGACAGAGTTCTTATCTTGTCAGTTAGAAAGTTCATCAGCATTTACAGAAAAATATTAAACTAATGAAATTCATAGTAATAAAATATAATTTAATATTATACAAATTCATATTAATAAAATAAATTATTTTAACTAGGAAAAATATCTATTTGCTCCTGGCATGTGGTTCCACAATCGCCTCCAATAATTGTCTTTTTTTATGGTTTGTCTCCCTTGTGAAACCAAAAGCTCCATGAGGATAAAGGACTATGTCATGATCGTTCGGTTACAGTCCAAATCGTATCTTGCTCGGAACCTATCACAGAGTAAGCGCTCCATAGTCATTTGCAGGAGGAAGGGAAGGGAGAGAAAAGGGAGGGAGGGACAGAGGAAGAGAGGAATGAGGGAGGGAGGGTAGGAGACAGGCTGGCTGGAGGGAAGAAAGTCTAGGAAGGGAGGTAGGGAAGGAGGGGAGAAAGAAGGGAGGGACGGAGTCAAGTACGAAGTCAAGAAGAATAATCTGATAGCTAATAAACTAAATGAGGCCACAGGAAGCCTCTCAGTCCTGACTGGACTAAAGATGAAGTCAATGAGCATACACCACACTCAACAGATTTTCAATTCCAACCCTCTGACAAATTTACTAACGTACACTTTGTTCTCATTATAAACTTTCCCCCACCATAAATTTCTCCTGCCATAAGGCTCTTGGACCTTTACCCCCTACTTCATTACTTCCGCTCATATTAATTATCTGCCTCCTGATGGCAGCATATTTCTAGGCAGACAAGTCTTGAACTCCCAATGGCTGTGTTACAGGAAGGCTCTAATCTCGATACTTACAATCAGATGTTGGCGGGATGTCATCGTGCAGTGGAGGGCGTACGAGTGTTAAACTAATGTGCTGCATTACTTTGCAGATTGAGTGAGACCTGTAATGAGTAACCTCAATCAAACTGAAAGAATCTCTACATTCTGAATTTACTTCTATAAAATTTAAGAAAAAATGAAGAACAAAATGGAAAGGGTGGGAATCTTTAAATGAAAAAGAAAATGGATGTTACTGTTTCAGCCACAGGTGACATGACTATTTTCAAAAGAATCCAAATGCCATGAGAATACAGATCAAGAAAAATGGAATAAGCCATATGGAAAATGGTCAGAAGGAAGAAAACTGTAATGTGAACAGATAATACAACAAAAAGATAGCTTGAATTATTCATGGACCAAAAAGGACCAGAAGCCAAGTATAAGACATAACAAAAGGTACAAAGACTATTCTGATGACTGTGAAATCTCTTCTGTAAGTTTTTTTCTTTTTTAAAGATTTTATTTATTTATTTGACAGAGATCACAAGTAGGCAGAGAGGCAGGCAGAGAGAGAGAGGAGGAAGCAGGCTCCCTGCTGAGCAGAGAGCCTGATGCGGGACTCGATCCCACGACCCTGAGATCATGACCTGAGCTGAAGGCAGCGGCTTAACCCACTGAGCCACCCAGGCACCCTCTTCTGTAAGTTTTTAAGGACAATGACCTGGTTTTGCAATGCCATAACTCTCCTTGTATGGATATATTACATTATGTAGAGTTACCCCAAAGAGACCTGAAAGCCCTTACAGATAATAAACAATCAGATCATTTGCTCCATTATACACCCTAGTAAGAGGTAGGAATCACCCAGGAAACTGGATCTCAGAAGGCAAATCCTATGTATATTTTCTGTGTAAGGGTAGAGACTTCACATGTCTTGATCACCCTTATATCCCCAACATCTACAGCAGTAGTCAGCAAACTTTCTTCTTTTAAAGTGCCACATAATAAATATTTTAGGCTTTGAGAACATACTCTCCCTTCCACAACGACTCAACCCTGCTGTTAAAACACAAAAGCAGCCACGGACAATATGTAAACAAATGGATGTGACTATGTCCTAATAAGAGTTTATTTAAAAACCTATTTAAAAAAACAGGTAGCAGATAAAATTTGGCCCTGGTCTAGAACACTGCATGATACATGGGTACCTAAAAAATATGTGTTAAAACCATGAATGTTACCCTTCCTCAGACCCCCACCTCCTCTCTAGTTGTGGCCTCCCTTAGCAATGTAACAGGGACCAAAAAACGTTGAGCCTACTTGTTAAAGACTGTACTGATCTTCATGCTGAGGGAGTATAAACATAGCACTACTGATAACCATATCCCCTACTCTGTGTCCTCTAGTAGGATAGAATAAGTATATTGATAGAAAGAAGGAGAAACAATGTGGCAAAGATAGAATCTTGCTTGTGTTTAAACATTCTTAGGCCTGTGGTAGACCCTGCAATTTGCTCCTATCTCTCATCCTTCCTTTTGGTGCAATGGAATTCTCAAGTTTTAATGGGACACATGGCTTATCCGCTAGAGACTATAATTCCCAAACTTTCTGGTGGCAACATGGGTAAATTCAGAAAAAAAAGTGTGAGCAGAACTGATGTGAGCGACTTCCATGTCACCTTCTTATAAGGAAATAGCTTGCTCCCCCATTTTTTCCCAATCCCAGGGGCCAGAGCTTAGATCTGACAGGAAGTAATCCAGAACAAATCATGCAAAAAATACAACACACTTAGGTATGGTGTAATAAACAGACAGAAGGAACTTTGGACTCTGGATGACATCGGTCAGGATACCTCCTCCCTCCAAATTATCTACTTATTCATGCTCTTACATAAGAGATAAATAAATCTCACATCTTCAGCCACATTATCAAAAGAATTGAACTGATATCTCAACTAATAAAATCCCTAAGGAACTTCCCCAAATTTCTGCCTTCCAAATCTTGATTGTTCTTCAATTTCAATAATTCTCAAAAGTATATATATATATATTTTAAAGATTTTATTTATTTATTTGACAGAGAGAGATCACAAGTAGGCAGAGAGGCAGGCAGAAAGAGAGGAAGTAGGAGGCTCCCTGCTGAGCAGAGAGCCTGATGGGGGACTCGATCCCAGGACCCTGAGATCATGACCTGAGCCAAAGGCAGAGGCTTTAATCCACTAAGCCACCCAGATGCCCCTCAAAAGTATATCTTTTAATAAGTCACCTTTTGCTTAATTTAGTCCCAGTTGGGTTTCTAGCACTTGCAACCAAAAGATTCCTAAATAATACAAGAAATAATGCTAGTGTCCAGTTGTTCCTCCCATGAAAAGATGTTGTCAGTCTTCACTGCCAATCTTACAAATTGAGGTTTTTATTCTATCAATCAATGTGGCAATTTCCTCACAAATACATTTAGCAAACTAAGAGCAACTGTCCTAATTCTAATGGAAGACTCCATCAAAGCCAATGACCGCTTGAGAACAGAGGAGGAAATAATTCTAAAAGATCTTAAATGAGTACATTTCCTAAAGCAACAATTTTCAAACTATTCACGGACATTCCTCTAAGTATCTTCAAGGAGCACCTTCAAATAAAATAAGACCATGATGAATGTATTTAATTTATAAGTGCTTCATGACCTTTAGGAAATATCTATCGCAAGATTATATTGGCAAATGGAGGTTGTAAGCTGTACACACAGTCTCACACACACACACAGAGAAATGGAGACAGATTACATGGACTGTCAGTTCCATAAACATTTAACTAATGTTTTGTCATATAAAATGTTCCATCATATAAATGTTCTATAATGCTTTATTATATGCTTTTATCATATACTTCAGTCAAAAAAAAGAATATATATTTATATATATATATATATATATATATATATATTTCCTGAAGGAAACATTAGATATTGAGTGAAAACTAAAATTCTTCACTGGAAACAAAAGCTAAACATTGATGAAATATATCATTTGTGATAAGGAGAAAACAAAATCAATAAGAAGACAGTTTGAGCCGAAGGTATCAAAGCCTGTCAAAGAAAATTAAAGAGTGAGTTCAGAACACAAAAGAGACAATCTAAGATATTAAAGGGGAAAAAAGTAGTGTTCAATAATAACAAACCTGGTATCATTATTAGCAATGAGGTAGAGTATGACAAGTCTTAGAAATCCAGACATTATCTGAATATTGAGCCCAATATTTAAATTATGCAAGCTCTATCTCCCCACCCAACCCAAAAAAATAAGGAAATGAACTTAAACAAGTAAATTATTAAAATTTAGGTGAATTCACAAAATTAGCTCAGGAAAATTCTTACAACAATTTAAGTTGATGGTTCAGCAACTCTTAATAATGTATGTTACCTCGAGACAAGAATTTATATTATTTATCACTACATCCATTTGCACTGACACATTCTAGGTGCTGAATTCACTTGATAAATAAATGATGAATAAATAATATGTTTACAGAAAGCAAAATAAATGTAAGATTTTTATTAGAACCTTATTACAACTTGCATATTCAGCATCCCCTGTTTTTTTTAGAATATCAAAATCAAAATTTATTATAATTTCACTTTTCTTGTTCTAAAGAAAGATAAATTATCTATAATATTTTTAAAATACACTTACCTTATCTGGTTTTCAGAAGAGAATACTGTCATGTCTGAAATTTCCTTTTTTTTTAATTTTATTTTAATTCCAGTATACTTAACATACAGTGTTGCATTATTTTCAGGTGTACAATATAGCAGTTCAACACTTCCATACATCACTGTGTTCATCTCAAGTGCATAAACAATGAATTTTGGAACACTATAAAAAATTAAATTAAATTAAAATTAAATTAAATTTAAAAAAAAAGAAATCCAATAAAATCTAAAAGGACATAAAAAAAGAAGTGCACTTCTTAATCCCCATCACCTGTTTCACCCACCCACCCCACACCCACTTCCCCTCTGGTAACCAGCAGTTTTTTCTCTATAGTTAAGAGTCTGTTTTTTGGTTCATCTGTCTCTTTTTTCCCCCTTTGTTTATTTGTTTTGTTTCTTAAATTCCACATATGAGTGAAATCATACAGTATTTGTCTCTCTCTGACTTATTTCACTTAGCATAATACTCCATATTTTACAGATGAGTTTACAGACGTATGAGATGTATAGACCAAAAATTATTAGCACCAGTGACTTTTTAAAAAGAAAAAAAACAAGTAAGTTCCATACAGAGACAGAAATAAAAACCCAAGTTTCCTGACTCTTAGCCCATCACTATGAATTAATAAGATAATATAAAACACCCCTTTTTATTCATAGATGCTATGCATACCTGGATTCTGCCAGCCCCAAAGTTGAGAAAGAAAACAAATCCTAGAACAAACTGTGTTTGAAATATAAATAGGTGTCTCTGCTTAAAAAAGTTCTTCACAGGAGCAAATAAAAAAGACAATGAAAATAGGGAAAGAAAGTAGTCTAACTGTCTATGGACAAGAAAAACTAGGGGAGTTAGGAACAATTAGAGCGGTTTGTCAATAACAACAATAAAAATGTTGCCAGTAAAGCTGGCAAATTTTCTTCTGAGTAGCAAATATAGAGAAAATAGTGCAGAACCTTTCCCTTTCTATGTAACTCTATTGAGAATAGATATGAAATAATGTTTTTACTATTGTCAGTTCTTTACTTGTGAAATGATATGAGGAACCATCACCTGTGTCTTAAATTTCCTCTGTATAACCTACTGCTTCCCTAATGCTACACTTGCCGCCTCTCCCAGCTTCTCTACTGCAGCTGCCGTACCAATCTTATGTTAATGAACAACATGGAAGAAAGGAAGACAAGCAGAAGGGAGGAGGGGGTGGAAAGAAGGAGGAAAAGAAAGAGAGAACAGAAGAAAAAAAAATAGTTTAATGGTTTTTGAGACCTCAATACTTATCTTCATAGAAATGGTAAAATACACTTAATGTTAATGTGTATTTGATGGGAGTATCAACAGTCAGCCCACCTTCTCCTTGTGAAGTTACAATTGCCAACATATAAGTAACCAGGACAGGCAAGTTAATTATTAGAGCATTCTTGTCAACCTGTCTTGAGAGAAAATAAAAATGCTGAACAGCAGAACCAATGAATACCTCCACCAGAAAAGCACTTTTAACCAACTGACTGCCAGGAGGATAGAACTGGGTTAGAGAAAGTTCAAAAGATAACAGAATTGATTATGATATTGATTTAAGAGATTAAAGAAGCAAAACCAACCCTTTAAGTAAAGACTCCTACAGTGTCCCCTACTATGGCACAAACAGGTTTCAAATAACAGAATATAAACCTTCATAAGCGATTGCCCTCACAACCACTCGATGGTCATAATGTATCTAGAAAGATCCCCTCAGGAGGGAAAGAAAACAACAACAACAAAGGGAGTGCAGCTTTGGAAGGGAAGGGATTTGTTTTGAGTTTGGGAAGGTTAGCAACAATGTAAGGCCCATCATCAAGAACAACAAAGCAGAATGGGTATGACCATCAGCCCAGGAAAGCGTGAAGACTTTGCATTGCGATGTCATGCAAAAGGCCACTAATGGACCAGTAATTTTTTTTTAAATATTTTATTTATTGTATATTTGACAGGCAGAGCTCACAAGCAGGCAGAGAGAGAGAGAGAGGTGGAAGCAGGCTCCCTGCTGAGCAGAGATCCTGGCTCCATCCCAGGACCCTGAGATCATGACCCAAGCCGAAGGCAGACGCTTAATCCACTGAGCCACCCAGGCGCCCCTGGACCAGTAATTTTTATCAGCAATTTTTTCCATATAAAAGACTAATCCTTTAGTAGTCCAATTCAGGTAATTAGGTTATTCTTATTCTTTTTAGATATTTGTGTTTTCTTTCTTACTTGGGAAGATAGAAGCTTATGATGACCAACAAGAATAGGTTGGAGAAGCACTTCCAAAGTATGTTCTAAGAAACACCAGCTCTGTACACCATGGGAGGGAAGAAAAGTAATTATAGTCAAATAAGTTTGGGAAACACTGCACATAATACGCCCCTATTGGAGATGCATAATCCATAAGAGCATGCTAAAGCCTCTGAGAAGCCCCACAGTAAAAACCTTATTTAAATATATTTGCTCTAACATTTGCCAAACTTTTTGACAGAGAATCTCTTTTGTATATAAAACTAACTTAAATTACATCCTGTGGCTCTAGTATTCCACAGCACATACTTTGAGAACTACTGAGCTAAAGGGTTTGATATATAAAGCTCACCAGTGTTTTCAAGGGAGAACATGCTGGCTTTTTGTTCTTTCCAGTGTCTAGCTTCCATGTGATTTTTATGGTGTGGTGAGCTTGAAAGTGTGAATATCAATTTAATCAACTACAAGGCATGTTAGAAACAAATAAATTGTAGCCTTTGCAATGCCTCTGGATAATGTTAACTTGATTAAAAGCAATACAGCCTTATGAGAAAATGTAAGTAACTTTGTTATGTTTGGAATAAACCAAAGGGTATTTAGATTTTTACATGAACCATGTTTATTAATACAGAAATTTTATCAGAAGAAAGTGAGGTAACAGCGCTCGTATCATCATTTATTAGCCCTGAGGGAATAGCATTTGACTCCACATCCTACTGATGACAATGAAGTCACCAGTACCATTTCTACACTTTCAATTGCTCCTTAATTCCCTTGATTATATTACAGAACTTGCAAAAATCCAGAAGCTCCATGAAGTTTTTTTTTTTTTTTTTTTTTTTTGACAATTTGACAGACAGAGATCACAAGTAGGCAGAGAGGCAGGCAGAGAGAGAGGAGGAAGCAGGCTTCCTGCTGAGTGGAAAGCCCGATGTGGGACTTGATCCCAGGAACCTGGAACCACGA
Source organism: Mustela nigripes (assembly GCF_022355385.1). Lineage (NCBI taxonomy): Eukaryota > Metazoa > Chordata > Mammalia > Carnivora > Mustelidae > Mustela > Mustela nigripes. Next base: position 248,454,064 of record NC_081557.1, on the reverse strand, counting down.
CCTGAGCTGAAGGCAGAGGCTTTAACCCACTGAGCCACCCAGGCACCCCTCCATGAAGTTTAATAAGAGGTACAGACCATTACTCACAAATGCCTGAATCTGTGTGACAAGGTAGCAATTCTGTTTGAAGGGAGTGGGGAGTTAGGTCATAACTGATCCTGGCAAAATTCACTACCTATCTGGAATAAAATGATGCTGAAACCCAAACCATACCATGTACAGACACAAAATCTTAACATAGTAAGTTCCTAAATCTAAAAACAAAACTATAAAACATTGACAAGAAATTTTAAGCTAATACTCAAATAATCTTAAGGTGGGGAACAATTTCTTAAGTGAGAGGGCAAACCATTCACAATTGCCATTTGTGAAAAAAAAAAAGGGTGCTATTTTGAATATAATTTACATTTTCCTAGTCAGTAGTGAGATTTCACATAAAATTCTAAATTCTTCATGTAGTCAAATAGGTTTAATGTGAAAATATATGCCAAAAAGAACAATAAAAAGACAAATGAACTTAGGGAAATATTTGCAATACATTTAAGACACACAGGGTTAGAATGTCATATATAAAGAAACAGGAAAAAGAAGGAAACTGAGATAAAAAAAAATCTACCAAGAGTCTAGGGGAATACAAACGGCTAATAAATATGAAAAGCTACTCCATCTCACTACTGACTAGGAAAATGTAAATCATATTCAAAATAGCACCTTTTTTCACAAACAGCAATTGTGAATGGTAAAAGAGGGCTAAACAATGAATTTTAGAACACTGAAAAAAATTAAATTTAATTTAAAAAAAAAGAGGACTACTATCCAGGATGAAAGAAAACAAACACTCTTCCACATTTTTGGTGACTACATGAATGGTAGAAGCATTGTACCTAAGGATGCTACAACCTTTTGGAAAGTTATCTATAATGTTTATTAAAATGATAAGTATGTGTTTATTTTCTCCAGATATTCCAGTTTTGAAAAAATCTACCCTATTAAGCAAAAAAAAAGCACTGGTACATAAGAATATCTATATGAGGATATTTTATACAACACTGTTGGTGACAACAATAAAAGTGGAAAACATGTAAACATCTATCAGTAGGAAAGGACATTTGTAAGATTACAAAGTCATTTGCTAAATCACTTGGTTCTGTGTCTCTTGGCCCGAGGAATCGCCATGATTGACAAACATGTAAGCTTCACGAGGACAGTAAGGTATGCGTCTTGCTGGCCGTCATAGTCCCAGAGTCTAGGACATGGCCTGGACATGCAATGACACCTTTTGAATGGCTATATTTTTAATCAAAATATAAGTGTGCAGAACATACAGTATTTCAGGTTTGTAAAAATATTACGACATATATATACATGTATGCTCTTATATATGTATATGCGTATGTATCCATGGAAATGGGAATATAGTCATACATCCTTGTCTGTTAGCACCAGCATTCTATTTAAGCAAATGGGGAGCCGAGAGAATTATTAGCTTTCCATTTACAAAGGCTTATTTTACACTTGTAACAAGAATGCCTTCACATTAGTAAGTTTCTTCTAATACAGTGACAAAAACGCTAAAAGGAAAAAGTCTAGAAGGCTTATTAAAGACAACTGATAAGAGATGATAAGAGGACAATTCGCATTATATTCTTCATGGGTCTTTTTTGCAAGCCCCCATTGGATCTGTCAGTTCCACAAAGACTAGTTTAAACAAAGAATGATCTATCCCACAGAGTTGATGAGCAAATGTCTGGTTGCTACCACATATTTATCAGGGCACCCTATCAAGGTAAGCAAATAAGCAGGAAAATAAAAATATAGATCATCCATCCTCGGTACACACAAAGAGGGCCACCGAGGCTGTGCAAATGAATCCTTGTTCTATCTATTCATCTTTGCTGTTAATTATGTGGCTGAAGATTGGAAATGAGTTGTTAGTGTCTTACATGCTGGCAGTACTCTAGCCACCGTGGAGAAAGGAAACACAGCACACTGAGATTACCTTAGCACAGAGAAAAGGGGTAAGATAGAGGAGACAGTTTTGGCTGGTTATTTGTTGCTCACTGCAGAGATGAAAGACACATGTTTGGAAAAAAGTCAAAGGAAAGGAGAATAAACAGGCAACTCAGACAGTTGGAACCTCTTTAAAAATAAGAAGCTTGGTGACACTGCTTTTGGATAGAATAGCAATTAAATAGGGAAATGTTACTTGTCCTAAAAAAATATTGACTCATTTTAAGAAAAACTAAAAGCAATGCAATGTCTCCATCTCAGAACGAATGTGGGTAGACTTTTAAGCACTTTAGAGACAATATCTTTGGGAGTTCAATTTTTTTTTTCACCTAGTAATGCCAAAGGGATAGAATTAATCTGTTCTAATTAAAGAGCTCCTCAAAAAGATCACCGCCACTTTCCTCCAATAAAAATCTTGTCATAAAAATACAAATTAGAAGTAAAAGTTGAAGTGCATCGTTTCCTTCTAATGTTTTTTATTTTATCAATAAATTAATATTGTTAATGTCATTCATTTTCCAAGAAGATGACATGAGGATTTATGCTGCACTTTGAAACATTCTGCTTTCATCTTAGGAGGAACCCAGTTTAAGCTTTGAAATATGTATGCTTGATCGTGGGCCTCTAGCCAAGGTGCACCTAATTAATCGGAAGATCAAATGTGTGCTCAGTGGGAGGCACAACTACAAAACCGCAGGTGGTAGCCAACGGCTCCATTTAATAAAGGTTGTACAAACAGAGCGCTGCGCTGGGGCTCCTGTCACCTGTGTGCCGCTCTTCTGCCATTTTGTCATTGCCATGAGAACAGTTACTGGGTCATAAAGAGATCTCAACCTTCCCATTCCACTGAAGTTTAACTTTCTACTCTGCAGAGCAACTCCATAACGTACTGAAGGACATAAAATCTGTTTGTTTAGGGTTTGGTTATGATTGCTATTGTTGAATGCATTACCAGCTTGTCCCAAGAACATAAAAACCTATGATTCTGTTAAACAGGCAGTGCTGGTAGTCAAGGACACAGAATTCAGAGTGAAACAGAACTGGAGTCAATAGTTATAAATCAGCTCTGCTAAGGATTAGTTACGTCATATTTGAGAAGTTGGCCTCTCTAAGCTCCTTTTTGCTCATCTATAAAATGGGGAGAATAGTATCCTACCTTGCAGGTTGCTATGAGGATTAAGTGGGATGACACATTGTATATAGAAAGCATTCAACAGTAATGAAAAAAACTGGGAATGAGGCAGCAGAGGCGAAGAGAGTCATAAATTTTCTCCAGATGAAGGTTTAAGAAAGTCCAAGCACTGTAAACACATTTTTACTATGGATTAATTTCCCAAGATCATAATCCCTTAACAGTCCCAAAGGATCTATTTCTCAGTCCTAAATCCTAAATGCATGGAAAGGTTTGACAGATCTGGGAAAATAAGCAAGTGCTTTTACGTGATTATTCTTTTGAGTGTCTGCTTTGGCGTACAGTTATTTGATATCTATTTTCATTCAATCAGGAAAAGGTATAACAATGGAAGAAACAGAAGTGAGAGAATATGGTTTGCCATTCCCTATAGAAAATTAGCAAAGGTATAATTGATATCAAAAAGTCAACAGCAAGCTCTACCTGGGGCATTAGATTAAGAAAAAGTTACTAAAACGGACCTTGTCTCATTACCTATCAGAGGGCACAATGCTCTGCTTTTATGCTCTATGTAATAGGAAGATAGGAAATCCTGGGATCAAATTCTGTCCGTATCAATGATTGTAGCCAAGCCACTAATTTAGCCTTTCTGTTTCTCAGTTTCCACACTGCAGAAGGACAGCTATCATAATATCTACCCTCATTTGAGTGGACCATGGAATCTGCGTATTTGGTGATCTCCTTGATGATTTTTGTACACATCAAAGTTTAAAAACCCCTGCCCTACAGTAATGCATTTAAGAACAGTAATAAAATAGCAAATAAAATATTTCTAATACCCAAAGTAAATGAGTTAATGTGCCTTTCCTGAATCATTATCCTGGGCACACTTGCTAGCTAAATTCTTTACCATAAATAGGAAAGCATGGCATATATGATATGCTTTACAGTATGTGCATATATGCCTGTGTGTGTGCACTGTGTGCATGTGAGCACAGGCATGTGTATCTTATGCAAGATGAAAGAAGGAAATAAGAAGGAAAGAAAGAAAACACCCACATGATTGAAAGTGGATTTTTCCATTAAGTGACTATTGGCTGTAACTGCATGATAACACTTGTGAATATGATACTAATGATGCAGTTGCCTAATGGACTTGACACAAATAATGCAGAAAATTACAAATAATGCAGACTCAATTACCACTGAATGCAAGCAAGAGGCAATCGAAGATATAACGGGCTTCGTTCTCTATTATCCCCATTCTTTCTACTCAGTTAAGATAAGCCTAGAGCTAGAGAAATCCCCTTTTCCAATTATTTTCCATGTCCTCTGAAAGGTGTATCACTCCCTCAGGTTCTATGACTCATCACAATGTAAGGACCAATAGTTCTTCTATAATGTTTATATAGCCCGACCTCTATCATGAAGGAGACAAAGGCGGGCATACTGGTTTGGGGCGGGGAGCGGAATTCACCTGCCTACATGCTTATTAGAAGGGAGATTCAGGGGATGCTGGGTGGCCCAGTCAGTTAAGCATCAAACTGTTGGTTTTGCCTCAGGTCATGATCCCAGGATTGTGAGATCAAACTCTTTGTCAGGCTCCACACTCAGCATGGAGTCTGCTTGAGGTTCTCTCCCTCTCCCTCTTTCCTCCCCCTGCTTGCACTCTCTCTAAAAATAATAGATCAATAAATCTTAAAAAAAAGGGGGGGGGATTCAGTGAGAGGCATTTTTAACACAGATTAACTCATTTTATGATTACCTTATAAAGTTAAGTATTATTATCCACATTTAAGGATAGAAAGTTAGAAGCTCAAAGAGTTCAAGAAATTTGAACAGGTCACCCAGGCTAGTAAAAGACACAGAAGGAGCCAGACCAGATTTGTCTGATTTCTAAAACTCATGTGTTTTTGAACATCAGAAATAAAGCCAGGCGGGCCTATCAAAATAGCAAAAGTTCTTAGTTCCAAGCAACAAAACCAGACTTTGCAGTTAAGGCAGAGCAGGACTTTCCTAAAAGATAACTAGGCAGTTCACAGCACCATTCAGAGGGCTAGAGAACCGTGCTGAAGCTTTGCAGACACAGGCAGTGCCTCTTCGTGTCACAGAACTCATCCAGGAAGGAAACTGCCCCCTCCAGAGCTGGCATGGACAGTAGAGGCTGGAGCAAACATCACTGCCACAGATGATCTGGGAGCCCAGGCTCACCGCTGTCACCATTACTCCCACAAGCATTCCCCATAACCCCTGCTCATCTGCATGGCTAAACTGCTAATTACTTAGCCCTTGCTTCATACATTGCCTCATTTAATGTACTGTGTATGTGTTACTACATTTTTTTTTTTTCCTCACAAGGGCTCTATGGAGGCACACACTCAATATCATCAACTTCCAGACAGGAAGCTGAGGTTCAGACGGGTTAAGTGATTAGCCCAGATCACAAAGCCAGTAGGTGAGAGGGCAACTTAACTCCCACTTGTTAGTGACATGCTTTAGTAAAGGTTTACCATGGTTTTGGAATCACAAAAATCTGAATTTATATCCTAGCTTTTCAAATCCCCTACTCTGAAAAAACAAGTCTGGCCCTGTGCATCTACTTGATGGAGCCCCGGTCATTTGATCATGCCCATGATTTGTGAGATGCTGGGAGGGCTTGTCTGGAATTTTCAGGTTTCTTGGTGGAAGATTGGCTTGGCATCTCAACTATGTTCATGGAAATCACAAACATAGAAAGTGGGTTCAGATGTGGACAACTGAAAAAAATGGCAAATGTCTACCACAATCTATCTCTTGGGTTGCCTAACAAAAAACATATCCTTCTTTCCATATGTAAACATCCCCCTCCTAACATTTTCCCCTCTAACACACTACAACTATGATATAACCAAAAATATACTTATCAGCTATCCACATCATTATCAGTTATTGTATCTAGAGTTGAGTCCAGAATCACTAGGTGATAATGACTTTTCATCTAGGTTTATTTGACCCAGTTTTATTATTCTATAACCCATGGGCTTGCCTATATAATCAACCACTACCAACACACTCTTTATAGAAAACTGGGAGAAAAGGAGAATGATATAAAAAAAAAATCTAGATTGTTAAGATTAGTAAAACTACACCATATAAGCCAGGATAGACTTGGCTACACTACAATATAAACAATACCAAAACATCAGGGGTTCCCCAATGAAGATATGGCTCTCCCCAAGTAGTGTTTGAAACCCATGTTATTGCAGTACCCTCTCTCCAAAATATTACTGATCCCATGGCTAATGGAACAGAAAATACAAAGAACCATTCACTAACTTAAATTTCTGCTAATAGTAATTCATATCACTTCTCACTTTTTCACTGACCAATAACATTGAGATAGTTAAGTCTGAAGATAGTGGGGTGGAAATTTTATTTTGTCTCCCCAGGAAGAAGTAGCAAATACATGGGAACAATAATACAATCTCCAAGAATCACAGTTTTAAATCCTGGTCATGTCCAAGAAAGATAAGATGGATGTTTCTGCATATGGTCATAAGGCCACAGTTTGTATTTATTACTTCTTTTTCCCACTCCTCATTCCATCATTGCTTTGCATACAGTCAGCATTTTAGACTGTTGGGATTCTTTAACTGACAGGCTTTACGTGATAATGAGGAGGGGAATCACAGGGGAAAACCTGGGTTCCTTCCACTCCTCCATTCTCTCCACTGTGTAGAAGCAACCATATTTCAACCTTGATAATCAGGATCAATCATCATGGCCAACACCATGCCGCTTTTCTATCTGTTCACTAGTGGCACAAGGAACTAAAAATATCTTAGCTCCCAAATTACTGGAACCACCATAATAACCCTAAGTGGAAATACTGCCTATGTGGGTAGAAGATCTCTAAACCAATAAAATTTAGAGTCACAGAGACAGTTAGGAAACCTTTCATAATTGGACCAACAGGCATAATACAGAGATATACTTTTACTCTTTGTGTCTAGATCTGGATATTCTAGCAAATGAAGAAACAACGCCATGCATTGGTCACTGATTGAGTACACAAAACACAACCAGTAGAACAATACCTTAAACGTATTGAGATGTTATCTGCTAGCTTATGCTGTAGCTGAGTCTCCAGTAGGCTATTTCATGGTTCTGGATGATGGGAGAACATACTAAATCCAATGAATATCACAGACATTAGCCTACTGTCTTGATTCTTTCACTGTAAACAATTACACACTATAAGGACTATGCCTTTGTTCTTTCACTGTGATGGAGTTCCCCAGTAAGAAGCAGTTTTGGTTGTAATAATGCTATATAAAGTATTATGGAAAACTATGAATGTTGGAAAAACATATCAGAATAGGAAGAAAATTTAAAATACACAATATATGTCTATTCCTAAGAGACATATTACTTCCAAGAATAATAGCAGGATCACTGGGAACATATCATATCAAGAACTCAGAATTGAACTCTTGACTTTAGCAGTTAGAGTAGCCAGGTGAGATTTGATAAAGAACAATAAATCCTGATGCTTTCATGCATAGCCACCATCCTCTTTAGTCATGGCAACTTTTTTCAAGAGCCCACTAAAAAAGTATATCAAAATGGCTAGGGAAGAAGGCTACAGATAGGCATGGGTGAAGCATCTTGTCCTTATTATTAACAGCCTTCTTTTCACATGGGAGAGAATATAGACATAGATAGATATAGACAAAAAGATAGCTGATATAGAGTATAGATATAAATATAGATACAGATATAGATATAGATACTATAAACAAGTTCCAAGAGGTTCTTCAAATCTTGTCACCAGTCCTCCAGTTTCATTCCTTCCAAGCCTCTGACCATCTAGCCAAATCATGTGCTACTGTCTATGAATAGAAAAGCACACTTATCCCAGGAGATATTCCCTTTCTGATAAGTTAGATACTGGAGTACATTATTATACTGTTTTCTGAGATATTTTCTTTTTTCACTAATTTTCAAAGCCAGTACTCCATGACAATATCATAGCAGTACCCATAAATGGCATCAGCATATCGATTAAAGCCATCTATAAAATAGCCTTGGATGGTTTCTTTCTCAACCAATTGATCATAGGGAACCCACAACAATGCTATGAATATAGATTGAGAGAAAGGAGGCTGAAGGACCTAACAAATAGCCTGGAAGTATAATCATCTTAACACACATCTTAGTTTGCCTTCACTATCCACTCAGCCCCAGTCCTATATATCTCATGTCAACTGATAAGAGGATTGTTATGTATTCCAAATATATGCCTTGTGATTCAGATAACACAGTGCAAACTGGGCAGCTTGCACTACGTGGCTGCCTCATATCTTTGGTTAGTCTTCAGCTTCTATCAGGATCCATTAACAAGGCAAGATCTGTTTTTCAAAGAGACAATAATTACTGAAAAACAAACAAACATGGCTTTGCTTCAAAACCCTAGGTATTTCCACTCTGATTCTTCTATCTGCCACAGGCTCCAATGAACATTTCAATTTGTATCAGACATTTTGACCACTACTAATCAGATCCATCAACCAGTGAAAGGTGAAAGAGCTGCTTATACTGCAGTTTAGACCAGCTGGAGACGTGTCTTTTGCTCTAGACGCCACAAAAAAACTACTAGCTTTTATAAATGAGTCATATGTGGTATATATTGATTCCCAAAATGCAAAGTAGCCCTTCAAGCATTACTTCTGCTTTACTGATGAGGAGAGGAAAGTCTAGCAACTCATCTTTCTGATTTAAAAGCACTTCCAGACACCTCTTAGACCACTAGAACTTCAAAAATTTCACTAAAGTTGTAGACCCCTGTATTTGGAGAGATTTATCTCGATCCTCTAGAAGTTATGAATCTTCTCAAGGCATACGCTTTACAGATCCTACCAGCATCAGGCCATTAATATAGTATGCCAACATGAGTTCCTGCAAGATAGTGGGTAATGAAAGTCCCTGAAACTAAATTGTTTACTTTTAGAGCTAGAGAGGGGATAAAACTCTAAAGCAAAAGTGATGAGGGCAAACTCCTTGGTGCTAATTATGTATTGAAACAGAGAAAACACTGCAGTTAAAAAATTCCAACTCCTGCCATCCCTCACGCAGACCAGACACTTGATGTAAGACACCTAAAGTGGGGGGGAAACATTGCCTGCTCTTTCACCTCTGTAACGCCAGCATGCTGCGGGGGATGAATGGAAACACCACAACTTCTAAAACTCCTCTCCCTCTTCTAGGTCTACTCTCTTTTTTACCTGGGGGCAGGTAAAAAAGATGAGTATAAAAAAACAAATGTTCCCGGGGTACCTGGGTGGCTCAGTGGGTTAAGCCTCTGCCTTCTGCTCGGGTCATAATCTCAGGGTCCTGGGATCGAGGCCCACGTCAGGCTCTCTGCTCAGCGGGGAGTCTGCTTCTCCCTCACTCTTTGCGTGCCTCTCTGCCTACTTGTGATCTTTCTCTCTGTCAAATAAATAAATAAAATCTAAAAAGAAAAAAAAAAGGCAAATGCTCCATTGTTTAATATCCCATAGTTAGACAACTTCCCTTGGTCAAGACCTCCAAGTGGTAGGCACCCAAGTGCTGGTTTACTTGTGTATTGACTCACATGCATACATTCTTAGAGAGTCACACAGGACTGCCTCACTGCACAGTTGCAGAGAACCAGGGTCCAACTCAGTCTCTCACATCCGACCTCCCTATCCTGCATTTATAATACAGCCCACCCTCACTTGCTGCCAAGTTCCCATAAATATGGTTCAAGTGGTTCAAGCTCAGCTATCTCCCATGCTATTTACATGATACACAGAAAACTAAAGTATCGATATATCACCCGAATGGGAGAATGCAGTCCTCCTCAAAGGGCCTATGAAAACTCTGCTGCCAAGTCCTCTAATATAGGCATCCTTAAACTGCCCAAGTGATTCACTTAAAGAGTCTCTTCACCAAGCTTTGGACAGACGTAAATACACATCCTGTTCCCACAGTGTAACCACTTTCCAAGGCTGACCCTAAAGGCTCCTTCTACCCTCTCCAAATTTTTATATGGGCTAAGATAAGGGTGATAGGAATGGTGACTCATGGTAATTCTAAACTCTTTATCAAGCCCTATAGACATAAGGCTGGCCCCAAGTGATGGTTTGTTTTTGTTTTAATATGGAATACTCAATCCCTGTCATTTTCATCTATGGGCCCTAATGTAAATTCCTAGGCAACAGGAAATATCCTTATACAGAGGAAGACAGAAAGACAGACAGAAGAAGGATTCATAAAGTGAAACAGTACAACCTAGATAAAAGTTAAATGTAATCATTTTTTATTATAATATTTTAGCACTATTAATAACCAATGTTTCATTTGTTCTAATAGTCTATGCTATATCATTTCACCCCATCCAATTAAATGCCATTAATTTTATCACCTCCATTTTACAGATGAAGAAACTGAGACTGAGAGGAATTTAAGTAATTTACCAAACAAGGTCATACGGCTCTCCCTAACAGCAAATCACCACACAAGGACTAAACCCCATTATACTGCCTGTCAGTAGTCTCTTTTTCTATTAGCTTTTTTACTTGCTTACTAATGTAGATATTTTTAACTCCAAAATGCCACAGAAGCACGGGGGAGGCAGAATTCCCAGCAATGCCCATGTATTTTGCATATGATATTACTGTATGCTTTGAATACATTTTTTTTCTTCTCCATCTCTAAACAGAAATGTATCCATAAAATTTATGTAATCAGGAGGAGTAGCAAAGATCTGATACACAGGCTCATTGTGGACATATTTTCCTCTTCTTTATATTCACATATTAATAAATTTGACCATGCAGATTCAAGTGTCTCTCTCTACTAAGTGGAGAAAAGGAAGAGGTGAGGAAAGAAAGGAACTTTGTATCCAGGACTTCCATTGTCTCCTTAACCAATAGCCTGAGACTGAACGCTGAATAAACTTGACTTGATTTCCCTGGGGTCATCATCTTCCTCAACAGCCTTCCTGGGTAAGAGAAGCCCAGGGCAGCAGCGAGCTCAATAACATGACATTTGGCACACATTCCAAAACTCTTTGATTGCCCAAGGGCATACAGCACGGCCTTGAATAAATGCAGATTGAACTAAGGACTGCACTTTCTTAGTTCCTTGCCAAAATTTGCTGTCTTTTGAAAAAGACTGTAAATGCAGGAACCTGCAGTCCCTATTACCATTAAATCTTCCACAAAGAACACCTTTAACTGGAAGGCTTGCTCAAGATTTCATTTCTTAATAGTCTGGTTGCCAGTTTTGAAGGAGGAGAGAGGAAAAGTAGAAGTGGGAATTGATGAAGAAATTCTGATCGGGAGATGAGGAGGAGGGAAACCTCATTAAGTAATGACATGATTCATATACTTCAACCTTTGATTTCTCCAGCAAAAATTCTACATTCTCCATTGTTTATCTTTAGGCATAATTTTAGTTAAATGGAGCACACTCTTTAACTATTGTGAGGGTTGAGATGAGCATAATTCTCCCCCAAAGTTCACACAGTGCAGGCAGCTGGATACTACTTTGAAAGTCATCAAAAATGTGAAGAATAAAATACTTAAAACCATCTATTTTGTTGATTCAAGCTTATTCAACCTTTTGCTAGTGGGAGCTTTTACTGTACACTTGAGTTGCTTGCTTGATAGTATTTGCCTCCAGTGAAATCCTGTTTGGGAACTCATATTCTTTTATATGCTGAGATCCAAACTGTTTTGAACAGGGCTAGCTTCATTAAAATGATTTCCTACCGTCACACAGTGACCTAAACGACAATTGACTTTTGCCTTCCATTAGCAAATGTATTCAGATTTCATTTTCATGTATGAATGCAATTCATGCTTCATATCATGTTATTTTAAACAATACTACAATGTAGATTCATTAACAGTGCTTTAAAACCTATTTCCACTGTTAGTATCTTTTAAAGGATAAACCATATAAGGAGTCCTATACCCTTATACACTGTAATTCTCTGAAAACGCATGGTGGCATTTAAAGATGAGTAGCCTTATACACTCAGGGCACCACAAGCTTCTATGGGACTGTGTTATATAATCAGACAAAGACTTTCTCCCTCTCGCCTACTGCCAGGCATTGTACAACACACAGGAGCAAGAGTTGAACTAACATAAAAATGTCTTTCAAACAGTGATTAAATAGCCGCAAATCCTTAGAATTATTTCCCAATATTGTTACACATAATTGGTTTATCCTACCTCCTATACTAAATAACAACCAACCTCTCATATCAGCCCAGTGGATGAGGCTGAGATTAGTCTGAAGTTTAACCTCAATTAGAAGACAGATTTTGGAAATAAATAAAAACATTCCTTGATTTTCCAGGTCCTTCATTTCTCCCATTTTAGTTCAGATTTTATTTATTTATTTATTTATTTATTTATTTATTTAGCGATTTGGGGACAGAACATGTTACTGCTTCTGAACTTTTGATGAATACAAAAAGCCCACAATGGGTATTTATTGAATCTAACCCATGATTAATGTGGTGAATTGCATGTAGTCCCAACCTTTTAAATCTCTCTGAAGAATTACATTTCTGTCCACAGGCATGTCACTGTTAAAAAATGAGCCACCTAATAAAAGAACACACAGTATATTAATATGTAATTTCTTTCCCAGTATGAATGCTAATTACTGACAGTGCAGACCTTATGCTTGCTCCTTGATATGGATCGACTTTCTAGTTCTCTTGGTTTGTGTCATCGCTCTTTCCACTCTCATTCACACACATTTTCCATTTTAAAGGCTCATGAAGACAGGCAGGGGGGCTATTTAGTGGTTTCCTAGAATCAACCCAATTTAGGTTGAAAACTTGTAAAGGGGGGGGGGAGGGGTAAGTGCATTCTAATGTAATTCCAGAAATTAATTTGGTTTGCATGAAAAGAAACGTCATTATGTTAAATAATTCGCCTCTTGAAAGTACTTTCTCAGTTGCTTTCTGGCAGTCTTATTAACCTGTAAAGATAATTCACTTGCCTAACATTTTTTTTTCCTTGTTAGCTTCCAATTGAGCATTATGTAAATGTGGGGTTTCCACAAATTATAGGAGCTCCCTCCCAGTGTTCCTTTCAATAGTTGCTTTCAGTTTAGGTTTTTTGTTTTGTTTTGTTTTTTAATACCAGACTCCAGTAGAAGGGAATGATTCTTACCAGAAAAATACACGGCATTTATTGCTTGACACCCTCCTATCCTTATAGCTCTCTTTCCTCATCAAGCCCTTATATTTATTCCACAGTCTATATCCCACACATTCTTATATCTCACTAGGAAGAGCTTTTAATAACGTACTACACCTCAAAGGCAAACTCTTTGCCACTTATTAGTCCTTCAAACTATCTGGTATGAAAAATATATCCCAAACTCTTTGAGGACTTCCTTTTTTAGAATTGTATTAAATTCATCTTTACTCTTCTAGGGCCTAGCATGGTGTCTGAGATACACAGAAAGCTCACTCCATCTCATCCTGCACTGAACTTTGAACTATTCAGAAATGCTTATGACCAAGTATATGACCATCAATTTAATGAATACTCAAGTGAAACCAGTTGTCTATTGTAAGTGGCTTTAAAAAAATCAAACTTTACACTGCTTTGACTAACACATACCTGTGGGGGCAGAGAATGAAGCTGACCTCATCTATTTCTAAGATTGAGAAAAGCGACAACTATAACACCTTGACCTTTCATAACTAAAATTTTAAGTTAATGGGATCAGAGTTCAGCAAATTATATCAGGTTTTTCTTTAAGGGTCAGGGAAAAAAAAAAGAAAAGAAAACTCATTACGGAGATACCCACGATTTAAAGTAATACCAATGAAGAATAAAAGATACAACATGATGCCTGGAAGCTGAGAAGCCATCCACAATGCCTATGTAAGAACATTCAATGGTAACACTTGACAAACAATAATGAAGTGACAATGGAAATAAAACAAAGTATGTGAACTAAAAAAACTTGCCTTTGAAGAACTTCACTCTCCTAACAGGAAAGTAAGGAATTAAGCGCCTGAAAATGGTCATAACAAGAGATAACAAAAATCATGTATTAATTGGAATACCGTGATTTGTTTCGCTCTGCCCAAGGTCTTCCACCCAAGGGTCACCAGTTCATCCCCAGGATGCCAGACAATGCCTAACACATAGCAGACGTGTGTATAAAAATTTGTTGTTAAAAACAACTGTGTCTGCTCTTATGTAGCTAAATTTGTAGTGGTCATCTGCAGCTTAGATAATGTACAAACTGTAGCCCTTAAACACACACACACACACACACACACACACACACTGTAGCCCCTAAAACATTAAAGGCCCCTAACCTTGCCTTGATGATACACCATGACAGGAAAGAACTCAAATATAGACATAACCCATCATAAGTTGTTAGGATGGTTTCAGGGTTGGGGTTTTTTGGTTGGTTGGTTAGTTGGTTGGTTTGTTTTTTAATATTCCCAGGCAGTAGTTCAACTTCCAATGGAGCTCTTCACTGACAAACTTCCCTGTTCTCTGTGTTCTTGTTTTTCCTGTAAGGACTAGTTGTAAGGATTCCCTGGGCCCCTGTGAGACCCTGCTGTGTGGCTGAGACCCCTGCCAGACTTATTTCCACTGGGTCCTATAATAACCACTCCTTCCTCCCACTGTTGGAGGTTACCTGAGTCACTCTTTTCCTTAAGAGCCAAAGTTCCTAACCAACATATGTAGGAAAAGCTTTACTTGTTTTTAATTTAGACATGCTAAAAAATAAAATGGCATTTTATATCTCTTATCTGTGCTCTGCTTCTTTTGTAAATTGTGAACACCTTCTGATCAACATTGTCAGCTGAAAATATCTGATTCTTAAACTTCAATAGATAAGCAAGTAACAAGCAGCTACGGCTGGTTCATTTTAGAGTATCATAACATATGCATAATCAAATAAAATCCTCCCCCCAAAATTATCTGCTTGTTATAACGTCCCAGTCATTAAACTCATAAACTCCCCTTGAACAACACATTTTAAAGAACCAGATGACTCTGCTCTATCCAACACTGACCAACTTTGACCTCCCAGCTGGTCCAATTCCCTTATCCCCCTTGCTGTATACTCACACAACAAAGGCATGTTCTAGAAAGCAATTTCTATTGATCTCTAACTCTGCTGCATGAAATCAAGAGAAAGTGGGATACAAGGGGACAATTTTGGAAATGAAATGGGGAGAAGAATGCATCTACGCCAGAAATGGACATTTTGTAATAGCTGGTTTCATTTCATCATTTTGCCCTCTTCTCTCTTTTCCTCAATACCAGGCTTTACACATTCTCTCACAAATTTTACAAGGCATGTATGGTTACCTTCACACCCAGAAAGAAAATATTCTACCTGTAAGGATAGCCAAGTTGTCTCTAAAGACTCACACAGGTTTGTTTGTGTTTATTCTGTAAGCAATAAAAAAGATAATATAGAACATGAATAGGCCACTGGTCTCTTAATACTTCTTTTTTACTGAGTTCATGCTTGAAATATTTTGTCTTTACCATTGCTTGGATGTAGAATTAAAGTTGCATCTTCTAAAATAGCTTTTTTTATTTCCTTATTTTACTTGCTGATTGACTGCCTAATGTCTGGTAGTCACGGCCTTAAAGTGCTTCCCATACTTTTTTATTTTTGACTTTGCTAAATCTAAAAGTCTACACAAGTTGGCCTGCTTTGGAAGTGACATTTTGGTAATTTTTTTTAAAACTGTCAGATAGATAGATAGATATCGGATATACAAATACAGTAAGAGAGAGAGAAAAAGACAGACACCCGATTCACCCATTTGACTTGTCTCTTAATTCTGCCCATTTAGGGATCCTCCATGCCACATCATTTCAAATAATTAAGGTCAAGATTTTTTAAAAGCCCTTTTAAAATAGCAGAAGGATCTGTTTATCTGTTAGGATATGATGATGCTAAACATGTGAGGAAATCCAAACACTCAGCTTAAATGTTTTACATTTTGAAACATTAGATGATTGCTCCATTCCTCCAGCAAAGAGAGTAGGTATAATCACCAAAGAGTGACAGTCATGGTCAGTGTACTCACATCTGGGAGGCAATTTGGTGACAGAATTATGCATGACGCTTTCTGGGTGGAATGCTCTCGCCATGGTTGGACTCTAAGTGCAGAAGGGGCTACTGCAACACCATGATCAGCCAATTCCCTGTCCACAGACCATGGCCAAACATCCTGGGGCACCAGCCCCGTATCCCTGGGCCCTGGCTGTAACAACCACCACAAGACATCCAGTTGTAACTCTCGGGTGGTCATCCGAACCTCTTTTAGAAAGCAGCAGACATTCAGCCTACTTGATTTTCTCTGGCTCTCGTACACTTTTGTCTCTTTTAGAGTTTCTCGATGGCTCAGTTCAGTTCTCTAAATCACCTTGATTCTCTGCAAATAAAAATTTCCAGACTATTTTTATGCCATTTAATCTCTTTAAAACATTAGTAGGAAGCTTTCCTTTTAATGGTGTTTACGTCCTTGTTCAAAACCAAGTACCCAACTGATGACAATTCAACATTTCAAAGAAAGGGATAAAACTTTTTTTAATTTGTTTTTTTGTAGCACTAGCTACCACTACTCCTCAGCGCCTTTATACCTAAGTAACACAATTTTTAACACAATACACCTAAATCTTCAATTAAATATATTTAAAAAAATAGATTTTTTTAAAGGAAAAAAATCATTTCAGATATCATAAGAGGACAGAGTTTTTGGTTTCTTTTCATCAATGTTTTGTTTCCATTAAATGGAACTGAGAATCATAGCAAATTTCTCTCTTTTCTTTGGCTGCTAGAAGGCTCAGAGCCAAATGTGCACCCCACCTCAAGTGAATAATTTAGATTTCAGACCATTTATTATAGATACTCTTTTTCTGGGACTTACCTTATTTTCTACTTTCATTTACCCTCCATGCCAATTTCATTTTTATTCACTCTTTACACTGTGGTCCTATATACTCATACTTTTTAAATTTGAGTTTTATAATGAGGTAAGTTTTGCACATAGACTCACGGACACACATACATGCATATACTTAGTGGGGAAAACTGCTCAGAGTAATGAAACTCATACAGAGACCCTCTGTATTGCTCAGAGTAATGAAACTCCTACAGAGGCACTCGAGTATAGACAAGCTCACAAACCAGGACAAGTCTACGTGTTTATGTCTGCTGATGGTGCTATTATGTGAGATAATATCTGAGCCACAGCAAACGTCTCTACAGCACTAGACCCAACCTGTAGGGATGTAAATCACTGCCTACTGTTCGGTTATCTCTGCTCATTTGGTCACTCTAGCTCTGAAAGGTTTCAGATGTCCCCAGTCAGTATTCCCAATAAAAAGAAATATTGAAAAATAGAGGAAAATGGGGGTGGAGGGTGGGAGGGAGGTTGCTGAGACTAATAAACACAAGTACTAATTGCCCAAATATTGACCTCTATTGATAAATATCATGATGAGTGAATGCTTCACCTCTTTGATGCTTTTTTTGCATTAGGGTCCACCCATGGTGTACATTTCCTGCGCTTTCTCTTTTAAAAGAGTTAAAAGAATATTTTATTTCTTTGGCTTTAAGCCTTATTTTGTTTTCTCCCTGAAAGCATAATATGGTGATGCTTTTGAATATACTTTCCTCCTCCTCCCTGGAATGACAGTGACTAATTCATCTGGCCCTCAAACGATTATTAAAACAAATCACCCAGCGTCACCAGTTCAGGAAACAGATTCCAACCACCTTCCTGGGGGGTTAATGCAGCTGGAAGCGGGTCTACTAAATTGAGGTGATTGTCCCTGGAAAACACTGAAGGACTGAACAGAGTCACTGCCATTAGTATCATTTCTCTGACAGTAGTAATTTTTACTTTGATTCTGCATGTCAGCCAGTGTGCCCAGCAACCGCACGACAATGAAATAATGAGATGCCAACTGCTCCTCTGCCCAACCCGTGGCCCAAGCCCTGTCTCTGGGAATCCTGCCAGCTACCTTTACTTGGCAGCCACCTGCTTCATGCCAAGGAGGAGCGAGAAGTATTTGTCTTTTCATTCTAAGATTCATTGGTTTCTTTTTGCAGCACTAGTTGGAAAGGCTTTGCTGGGAATGGTGCAATATCCCACAGGGTTTGCCTTGTGACTTGAGTGAAACTTCAGATTAAGGGCTTCCTCATGTGCATTTTTCATAGAAGAGAATAAATGTTTTCAAGAGTTTCTACCCTAGTGTTTTGAATGTTTTCAGGGCAAGAGAGAAGAAATGATGGAAAAGTGTGTTGATAAGTCAATGATTTAAAGCAGTTTACAGACTAGCAAACATTCCTCCTCCCAGATTTTCACTGACTATAAAATGGTGACAACAAGGGGCACCTAGGTGGCTCAATCATGGTCTGCCTTCGGCTCGGGTCATGATCGCAGGGTCCTGGGACTGAGCCCCACATTGGGCTCCCTGCTCACCAAGGATCCTATTTCTCCTCTCCCACTCCCCCTGTTTGCATTCCCTCTCTCACTGTCAAATAAACAAATAAAATCTTTAAAAAAAAAATGTGACAACAAAACTTGTATAAGTACTGAAAACAGTATATCTTCTTTTCTACTTAAAATTGTATCCATTATCCCCTCAATTTAAGTGTATTTAGAATCACATTTCAGCTTTCTGCAGAAAGTAACCCATCATTCTCTTACACCGTACACAAAGATAAACTCAAAATGGATAAAAGACCTCAATGTGAGATGGAATCCATCAGAATCCTAGAGGAGAACATAGGCAGTAATCTCTTTGATATCAGCCACAACTTCTTTCAAGATATGTCTCCAAAGGCAAGGAAACAAAAGCCAAAATAAACTTTTGGAACTTCATCAAAATTAAAAGCTTCTGCACAGCAAAGGAAACAGTCAAGAAAACAAAGAGGCAACTCACAGAATGAGAGAAGATATTTGCAAATGACAGTACAGACAAAAGGTTGATATCCAGGATCTATAAAGAATTCTTCAAACTCAACACATACAAAACAGATAATCATATCAAAAAATGGGCAGAAAATATGAACAGATACTTCTCCAATCAAGACATACAAATGGCTATCAAACACATGAAAAAATGTTCAACATCACTAGCCATCAGGGAGATTCAAATTAAAACCACATTGAGATATCACCTTACACCAGTTAGAATGGCCAAAATTAACAAGACAGGAAACAACATGTGTTGGAGGGGATGTGGAGAAAGGGGAACCCTCTTCCACACTTGGTGGGAATGCAAGTTGGTGCAGCCTCTTTGGAGAACAGTGTGGAGATTCCTCAAGAAATTAAAAATAGAACTTCCCTATGACACTGTCATTGCACTCCTGGATATTTACCCCAAAGATACAGATGTCGTGAAAAGAAGGGCCATCTGTACCCCAATGTTTATAGCAGCAATGGCCATAGTTGCCAAACTGTGGAAAGAACCAAGATGCCCTTCAATGGACAAATGGATAAGGAAGATGTGGTCCATATACACTATGGAGTATTATGCCTCCACCAGAAAGAATGAATACCCAACTTTTGTAGCAACATGGACGAGACTGGAAGAGATTATGCTGAGTGAAATAAGTCAAGCAGAGAGAGCCAATTATCATATGGTTTCACTGATTTGTGGAGCATAACAAATAGCATGGAGGACATGGGGAGTTAGGAAAAGGGAGTTGGGGGAAATTGGAAGGGGAGGTAAACCATGAGAGACTATGGACTCTTAAAAACAATCTGAGGGGTTTGAAGTGGTGGGGGGGGTGGGAGTTGGGGGATCCAGGTGGTGGGTATTAGAGAGGGCACAGATTGCATGGAGCACTGGGTGTAGTACCAAAACAATGAATACTGTTATGCTGAAAATAAATTTTAAAAAATAAAATAAAGAAAAAATAAATAGAAAAAAATAAAATAAATAATAAATAAATAAATAATAAATTAAAAAAAAAAAAAAGAACCATAGTCATCCTTCCAAGAAGGCAACAGAAGAAGAATGGAGTTATGTACATTGTTTAAAAGGCAAGGAGGAATTAGTGGACAAAGAAAAGTTATAATTGGTCCTAAACTACTCAAAAGAGCATCAACTCCTGACCTTGAATTGTAGAACAATGTCTACCTATTCAGAGTATTGGAATTCTTTGGTAACTGTGGCCAACGTTATAGCTTGGGTTCACTCAGTACACTTTCCCTTGCTACCTCTTCATCAGATGCCAATACAAGCTAAACAGGTAAGAGTAATTATTTCACACAGTTCTGGCCAATGCAGCATAAGCAAATGGAAGGGGAAAAAAAGTCCTTGAAAGGAAGGTAGCAGGGGCGAGGGGTGGGTACAGGGGATGACTTTGGGGGGATAAGTTCTTTCTTTTCTGATAGAAGAGGGCAAATGCTACTGGTCTGGTCCATTTTCCCCACTTCCCTTCTTGTATCAAATGAGGTTTCCACATATTAAAGCTGTGGAAATCATCTTGCAACCTTGAAGCAACAAGCATGAAGATTAAAGCTAACACACTAGGGATGCTAGACTGGAAAAATGGAAAAAGAAGGCCTGGGTTTCTCATGAACAGCTGAATCAACACCAGAAACTCTACAGTTCTAGAGCTTTTGTT
This sequence comes from Mustela nigripes, assembly GCF_022355385.1. Lineage (NCBI taxonomy): Eukaryota > Metazoa > Chordata > Mammalia > Carnivora > Mustelidae > Mustela > Mustela nigripes. The sequence goes on along the minus strand of NC_081557.1, from coordinate 248,433,252 downwards.
ATGGTATAAAAATAAATAATTTGCTTAAGCCATGCTTGGTTGGGTAAGCTATTAACTGCAGCCAAACAAATTCCTAAATAATCCCATCAGCATGGCCAAAGGTTTACATATTTGCAAAGCCCAAGCTTATTATAAATGAAATTAGTATATGTCAATGCCTATGGAATTCTGCAGTCTGGAACTTGAAGAATAAGTTCTGTTCTTCTCAGTTCTCAACAGATCAAAGACCCTGAGTTAGAATGATAGGGCAGAATGTAAGCCACCTGAAAGGTCCCCCAATGATAGGTCCATGATCAAAGGAGCGAGACTGATACAAAGCAAAAGTCAAGCAAAGCTTTATTTCACGCCAAGCACTGAGAATCAAACCAACCATTCGGGGCCGCCTCTTACAGAGAGGGCGACCCCTCCCAGCCTCACAGACTGACTTTTATAGAGCAAAGGCCGTGTGGTTGAGCCTGGCCACACACAGGTGGCCAATGAGATTGTAACACATAGAGAAAGCTGCACAGTCATGCTAGGTCACACACGGGTGGCCAATTGAATTACAATTCACTCTATGGTAGCTATTTGAACTAGCTTATCACGTTGGTCAGAATTGGAGCCCAAAAGGCACCCAAAAGGCGGGACCCACACTCCTTGGTAGCTAGGGAGACAGTATGCGCGCCCCACTGATTAGATGTCTCCACCTGGCCCGACTCATCCCTGCATTCGGGCTCTGTTATCATGGACTGGTCGACCACATTCTACAGGTTTCTGGGACTTGCTTTTAAGTAAGTTCCCATGGTTGGGGGGGTGGGGTGTCAGGGTCAGTTTAAGTTTTACTGCATAAACAACAAAATCACTGTTTAATCGGATGGAATCGCTCTGGCTAAATAGGCCCTTACACACCAATTCCTGCCATCATTCACATCTTTCCCTCACCTGAAGCATCCCTGGTTCTGTAGGAACAGAAAGCCAAAACATTCTTGGGCAATAACCGCCTTACACTAAATTTTCTACGTCCAGAGATCTATGAGGCCAGAAAGACTTTCATGAACTTCAGATCCTGATGTAGATGCACCTAAGTTTCCACTAAATAGCCCCAATATTTACCCATTTTTTAAAGGAATGTACACTGTGAGCTATCATGTTTTCCATTGGAAATAAGCTCTTTGCTTTGGACCTTTGTTAAAACAACTGAAATTTTCTATTTTGTCCAAGGGAAATGGTGCATATGAGAAAGAAAATCTGGCACTTAGCAGCAAGATTCATTGCTGACATTTTCATTTGGTGGTTATGGCAAGAAAATTCACAGCCAGTGGCTGTCATCTTCCCAATACAGAAGTTAACATGCTCCAGTGGCTGACAGATGCACTCATTTTTACCTTTATTAAAAAAAAAAAAAAATACAAAACAGGGCAGAGGGTACAGAGAGGTCAGGAATGACCAAATCTAATTCCTCTTGACACACATCATTATAAACCTTGGGGCAAATAGCCCCTAAAGAAGCACGGCTTCAAAGAATGCAGAAAAGTCAGTAAGTGCTAAAAGGAGTTCTAGAACTATACATTCACCCCTCCACTTCCTTTTCACTCCACTTCCACTTCTGCCTTCCACCTTTGCCAAGTCTTATCAGATGAGTGCTATAAGCAATGTAATTTATGTAAATAGAATCCATTATGCAAATGCCTCCAACTTGCTTGCTACTCAGAAATTTTGTTCTTTTATGTTTAAGAAACATAGCCTTTATCCCCTGGAATAGACAGATTGGTTATGTTTATGTTCTTAAAGCCTTCTGCTACTGTTCTGGGCTTTGAGGAAAAGTCATTTTTTATTTTAAAAAATGTTTTGCCTTGCCTCTCATCCCCTTCTCTAAAAACAGCCTCTTTGTTTAATTTGGTGGTTTGCACACTAGCTTAATGATTGCAGCGGCTTAATAGAACCTTAGTGAGAAGGGTAGTACACAGAGATAAATGCATAGATTATACCTTCTGCCCCACAGGGGATCTGTTGTTTCCTTGAGTTAGTATGAAACTGAATAATTCGATCAATTCAGAGATCTCTGTGAGCTATATTCCGATTTGTTCTAGTCATATGTCTACACATGAATTCGATGAAATTCTGGTTGAGCCATAAATAAGGAGGGAAAAAAAGTATATGTCCTTTGTGTTCATATTCTTTCCACATTTTAAAACTGCAAGCCAAATTATAATACAATATAAGAAAGCATGCTCTGCTCGACATAAAAAATATTAAAAATGCTCTTTCCACTAATATAAACTGTATTTCATAATTTATTTATGATGTATGCACATATACGCATAAAGTATGATAAAAAGAAGAAACAGGCATAATGACACAAAAGGGAAAGAATGGAAGAGAATATAGCTGCGCTTTAATAAATGAACATTGCAACAAATGAATTATGAATTTAAAACTCTCCTCCCACCCTGAAGAAACACATTTTTCAAGTTGACGAGTCACTGTAACAGAACAGCAAGCTTCAAGTCATTTAAAAATACTGCTGTCTTAATAAAAGAGAATGCAACATACTAAAACCTCCAATCTGACTGATGTTTATTTTGCTACGTGATGACCAACCCAATCTCACCAACCATGATATAGGCCCATTCACTCCTGGATGGCTCAAAATAAATCTCCCTTGTTTCATATGAACTAATTATTTCATCAAAACATCTTGCTTTCGGATCCTGCTCTATGTTTTGCAAGTAGCTTATAAAAGAAGTCTGATAACTTGTACTAATACTTTGTGGCTGTGCAAATTACACTGTATATTTTATGGTACTTTTCTTAAAATCCAAGAAGTATTTATTGAGCATTGACTAAGTGGCTGGCGATGTTCTAGGCCCCGTGACTGTAGCAATCACCAAGCAAAGCCAAGGTCCCTGCTCTCATGAAACATATAGTCTGGTGAGCGGAGACAAATAATAAACACATAAGGAGGTGAATGAGATGATTCCAGCCAAGAGCAAAGCTCTGAAAAACAGAGTGGTCAGTGAGTTAAAGTGAATAGGAGATAGGGAGAGGCTGGGTCAGAGAAAACCTCTCTTAGGAAGGGGAAATGAACTGAAACGGAAGTACTAAGAAAGAGATAGTCCCATAAAAATCAGAACAGCAGTCCAGGTAGGGTAACAGCTGGAACAAAGCCCATGAGCTAAGAGTAATTTTTTTTCCTATTTAGATATAAGGAAAAAGCCATTGTGGCTGGAATCTAGGAGATGAGGAAAGGAGGTGCCAGAAGATGAAATCACAGAGGAAATCTGGGACAGATCCCTTAGGGCCTCATGAGTCTTTTGGAAAGGACTTTAGATTTCATCTTAATTGCATTGGGAAGCCACTGGAAAGTTTTAGGCAAGGAGTGATGGGACCTGAATTGACCTTTGAACGCAGGACTCTGGCTACTGTTTGACGAATGGGGTGGAAAGGGTGGGCTACAAATGTGGAAGCAGGGGGAATAATTAGGCGGCTTCTGTAGTATCTCAGGTAAGAAATGACATTGTCTTCAGCTAAAGTTTGCACTATGGCTTTGGTGAGGAGTAGGAAAATGTGGGATATATTTTGGAAGTAGGGCTTAAAGTATTAGATGATTGATTAGATGTAGATTACAAGGGAAATATCTTCTCCTGAGATATCCATGTACTCCTTAGTGTCGTCTCCCCTCGTTCAACCATATTGGCCCATGTAGGTAAACCAGGTCAATATAAAACTACCTACCTTAACCCAAGTTTGTGTTTTGATTAAAATTACATCTGCTGATGAGATCAGTAGTGGGGAAACAATAAGTTCACTTTGGTAAGAAAAGTCTCTAAAAACACATGATTTATAAGAGGGGGAGTTTAACAAAGATAGTGATTTGTTTAAAAAAAAAAAAGTGATTTAGAGTGAATAGTCTTAGAATCACTGAACAAACAGTTGCAAAAATTCCAAAGTTAAATATCCCCTAAATGCCTCGCTTTCAAGCAAACCGCCAACACACCAGGAAGGGGAGCCCAATTCAAACCTTATTAGAAATGTACCTTGGAGTTACTGAGTTTATCAGATCTTTTTCTGTGAACATACTTTTTTCAAAAAGAGAGTAGGAAGAGAAAGGATGAAACCAGGGCTCCTAGGGGTAGGATAGGAAATGCCTACCATGAAGGAAAGCACAAAAAATACAGCAGAGCCTGAAATTCCAAATATGAAACTGGCTTGTACTATCATCCCACTCCAGCCCTGGGTAAAGCAAGGAGAAAGGGAGAGGTGAGCTCTATGTTACGGTCACTCGGCATTTTCTTTCTTTTATTCAACCAGGAGCCAGGCATGGGTGTGGAGGAATCAGTGCTGCTCAGGACTGAGTCTGGGTTTCAAGGAGCATTTCCAGGGGACTGGCTTTGACTCCTGGTAATGCTGTGAATGCTGGGAGTTAGCAGCAGCAGCTGCCCAAGCTCAAAACACAGCGCATGGGTCCCGGAAGTGAGCCATCCACTTCCACCAGAAGCAACAGCGGCAGTATGGAGAGATGGTCTCCAATACTCTCATTGTGCCCACACATTCTGGAGGCCTCCCTTGAACCTGAGCTTAAAAGAGATGTGGAGAGAATAAACCTCTGAAACATTCCCTATTAATGCCTCACTGGTAGCATCCTGTATATCCTGTATCTTGCCCTAACTCTTCTGATTTTACACTTAAAGGCAATTGTCTCCACAATACTCTTCAGTGAGCTCTCTAGTTTGCAATTTACATGACATTCCTATCTGTGCATCAGGTCATTACGCAGCTCTTTGTTCAGCTAATTTGGCTTCTTCTCACCCTTCCTATTTTTCTTGTTTAAAAAGGTTGTATTCTCCTTTCTTAGGCTAATTTTCAACTATAATATTCTTCTTCCTTTATGTTGAATTATTAAAACCCTTGCTGGAATTTCCATGCAGTTTGAGAAATATTAACACGGAAAAACAAACGCAGCACACAAATCTAAGGCAGTTTCTACAACACAAAACAGAGGCATGTGAGGAAAGGCTCTAGGGGTTGATTCAGTCTGCAACTATTATTTTTAAAGCAAACAACTGCTGATTGTTTCATTTCTGGAACTTTCTTTCTGAATTTTAAATATAAAAGGAATCTAACCATGTTGTAGGAGTTATGGGGAAAAAGGGAAAGGAGAATCACCCTTAATCTTATAACCTAAAATAACACTTCCTGTTTTTGAGCATTTAAGCTTTTTCACTTCTTTATGTTTTGGCTTTTGTTCTTGTTATTTGAAAACAGAATGGTTAGGAGTGAATTCAACCATTTGGATTTTACTGAGGAGTGTTTTCAAACCAGTGTATGTGTGAAGTCTCAGAAAATATTTCCTGTAGTAGTTGTAAATTATTTAGCCATTATTAGGTGCCAGAATGTGGTGGAGATGACAGAAAGAACATTAAGGTAGACAGAATCATCTTTATCCAGTCAGCACCCAGCTTAAATTAAACTAACAAATCAGGAAGCAAAAATTATGGGGCAAGAAAGCCCTAGATATACTGAGTAGGAGAAAAGTGTATGTCATAGTCAGCTGTTTCCAGAGGGTCCAAAGCAATACACAAAGACTTTCCTGGGTAGAAATGGTTTGAAAATAAAACCAAAGCAGCCAGGAGAAAGAAAACTTGACAAGTTCACCCAGGAGATGTGCACAAAGATATATTATTCATGCATAATGCAAATACTTCACTTTTTCAATACTTGTACAGTTGTCTGCATGTCTTTATATACATATAGATATATATATCTATATGTATATAAAACTGTCTCTGTCACATGTCATCTTAGATGGTTAGTTTTTAAAGCAGTGATCCCCAACCTTATGAGAACTGAAAATCTCTACTGTTTGTTACATGACAACTGCCCTACCCCAACCCTTTCCCTACTAACAAAAATAGGGAGGAGGACTGGGTAGCTTGAAATTATGTGAACTTTCATTTTACATAAATTAAAACTATACTGTTTTAGAGGAATTTTACAATTCCTGATGTGATAACCATAAATTTCTCCCCATTTTCTTCCCACTACATGTTATAAAACCTTGGAGGCAAGCTATTGTCTCAAGGAAAAAGTAGTATCTAACAAGTTCATTCTTTCTGAATTTTTAAATATAGAAGGAGTCTAACCATATAGTAGTTGTAGAGGAAAAAAAAAAAAAAGAAATTGCCCATAAATTCATGACCTAAAATAATGAGTATTGTTTTGAGTATATTGTTCTTTTACTTCTCTATGTTTTAGCTTTTGTTCATACATTATTTTTAACATTATACAAGAAAAACATTATTTTAAGCATACTGTTTTTTTATGGGTGGCACACCTGGGTGGTTCAGTCAGTTAGACATAACTCTTGATGTCAGCTCAGGTCTTGATCTCAGGGTCATGAGTTCAAGCACCACACTGGGTTCCAAAATGACCTAGAGAGTAATGAATGAAAATCCCCAACATTTCCCTTTCTCATTACCATCACCATCCTTCCCAGAGGTCAAACCTGTTAATCTCTTGGTATGTTATTCTCAAATCTATTCTATGGATTTATATATACCCATGCGTTGGAACTATTAACATATAGCTTGGTTTGGGGTATTTTTAAGAAAAATTAATTCATATTATACACATTATTTAGTAACTGATTTCTTTTTTTGCAACTAATTTTTTTTTTAGTTTAACAATATATTTTGGAAATTTTTCCATGCTAGTAAATCATTCTTTTGATTGGCTACATAATATTCCAACATAAGAAAATAAAAAATCAATCTAACCACACCCCTATTGTTAGATATTTAGGTTGTATCTCTTTTTTGTTTTAAAATCTATATGCCTACAAGCAGTGTATACATGGTACTACATGTTTGTGAACATGTATGTAAAATATATACTTGAAGTAAAAGTAATGGACCAGGAGATATTTTAAATTATAATAAATATTGCCACATTACTTTCCAAAGCTAACATCTTTTGTACATATAATTGAAATGTTAAAATTATGTATCTTGCCTTTTATAACAATGGACACATAGATAAAAAATACTCTACTTAGCCATTTTTGTTGTTAGATTTTTAGTAGCTTCTAGTTTTCTACCAATATGAAAAAAATGCTATGTTGGAAGTCTTTTGGAATATGGATTTTCAATGTTTTAGATGGTGACTTCTTGGCATGGTTTATCATTCAAGCATACTTCTGGATTCCTTTCCAATTGTACTGCGATATTATCAATTATATTTAAATTCTCCTATTCATTAAACTTAAAAGGCAAATCTAGGGGGGATCAAATATCTTTTCTATATGTTTTCTAAAATTTCTTCTTTTGTACATTACATCGATGGGGTCTTTTGCCCACTTATTAAGAATATGAACTCTTCAGTAAAACTATTGTTTCCCAGACAAATAAGAACTAAAGGAGTTTGTGACCACTAAACCAGTCCTGCAAGAAATATTAAAGGGGATTCTTTGAGTGGGAAAGAGAGACTAAAAGGGACAAAGACAAGAATGGATCAGAGAAAATCTCCAGAAACAATGACAAAACAAGTAATAAACTGCCAATAAACACATATCAATAATACTTTGAATGTAAATGATTAAGTGCTCCAATCAAAAGACCCATCTATATGCAGCCTGCAAGAGATGAACTTTAGATCTAAGGACACCTGCAGATTAAAGTGAAGGAGTAGACAAACATTTATCACACAAATGGACGTCAAAAGAAAGATGGAAGAGCAATACTTCTATTGAACAAAACTATATTGTTTTTATCCTGCTTTGGTATCAGGGTAATACTGGCCTCACAGAGTGATTTTAAATATATTCCCTCTGTTCGATTGTTTGTAAGATTTTGATAAAGATTGTCATTAATTTTTTAAAGATTTATTTAGTTATTTTAGAGAGAGTATACACACAAGCAGGAGGGGCAGAAAGAGAATCCAAGCAGATTCCCCACTGAGCGTGGAGCCCAATATGGAGCGTGCGTGCTCTCATGACCCTGAAATCACTACTTAAGCCAAAACCAAGAGTCAGACCTTCAACCTACTGTGCTTCCCAGGTGCCCCTATTTTTTTTTTTTTAATGTTTGGTGGGGTTCATTAATGAAGGTTTGTAGTCTCGGGCTTTTGTGTGCTGGGAGATTTTTGATTCCTAATTCAACTTTCATGCTTGTTACAGATCTAAAAAGATTTCCTATTTCTTGGATTCAAGATTCATTATCAATTTTGGTAACCTGTACACTTCCAGGAATTATCTGGGGTTTCTTTCTAAGTTATATGATTTGTTAGCATATAATTATTTATAGTAATCTGTTATCACACTATGTATTTCTGTGGCTATCTGTTGTTTTCTCTTCCATTTCTCATTGTAGTTTTTGAGCCTTCTTTGTTTTTCCTTAATGTAAAAGTATTGCCAATTTTGCTTATTTTTTTGGAAAAACTGACCATTACTTTCAATGTTATCCTATTGTTTATTCTGATCTCTATTTTATTTTTTCTTATTTTTATTTCTTTACTAAACTTCTTCTTTTTCTAGTTCTTTATGGTGTAATGTTGTTTATTTGAACTTTTTCTTAATTCAAGCATTTATGGCAAATTTCACATCTAATATCTGCTTTTGCTGCATCCCATACATTTGGAATATTGTGTTTTCTTTTCCTTTTGAGACATAGTTTGATTTGTCATTTGATTTCTTATTTGGCCCATTGCTTGTGCAGTAGTGTTGTTTAATATTGACCTATTAAATATTTAATATTTACATCAAAGACTTTCCAGCTTTGTTTTATCATTGATCCTTAGTTTTATATCCCTGTCATTGTGAATATACTTGGTATGTATAATTTCAGTCTTCTTATATTTGTAATGTTTGTTAGGTCTCTTTTATGTGACTTAACTGGGGAATTCTTCTGTATATACTTGAAGAAAATATTTATTCTATTCTTCTTGGATGGAATATTTTTTATATCTTTTAGAACCATGTATTCTGAGGTATGTGTCAAGTAAAAATATGTTCTTATAAAAGAAAATAATTAAAAGGTGCATTTTCCATCTTAGCAAAAAATTTAAAAATTAAAAAATAAAACTATTCATGCTTTGTCATACTTTTTCACTGTTACAATGCAGTAATAAAATGCTAATAATTAACATTTGGGGACATTTACTTTACACTGGCTATACTTAACATTTTTCTGATAAGACAACTAAGGATTTTATCAAATAAAATCTGTAGGTCTATTCCTTATCATTTCTTCTCTCACTCCAAAACAGAGAAAATCAATCTGTTTTGCAGGCTTTTAACAACTATCCAATTCTAGGGGCGCCTGGGTGGCTCAGTTGTTAACCATCTGCGTTCAGCTCAGGTCATGATCCCAGGGTCCTGGGACTGAGCCACACACTGGGCTCCCTGCTCAGCGGGAAGCCTGTTCTCCTTCTCCCACTCCTCTTGCTTGTGTTCCCTCTCTCGCTGTCTCTCTCTCTCTCTCTCTGTCAAATAAATAAAATAAAAATCAGCAACAACAACTATCCAATTCTATTTCTCTCTACCTTTAATAATTGTCTTTAAACTCTCTGAATTTATTTTGGTCTATAACATTAAGCATCACATGGATATTTGGATATTTTTTCCCAGAATTTTTAGTTCTTTTTCAAATTACTTCTGAAAACAGTGTATGATAGGACCAGAATAAATGCAAGGACATGATGGTGATGAGAAAAATAAGAAAGGAAGATCATGTAGTTGTACTTGTAATAGGTCTAAAGAAAGGAACAGAATACAACAAAATGAATGTAAAACTGTAGAAATTTATAGGCTGTAGAAATTTTCCTACATACCTGATATAAATTCTGTTCCTAATTATTATACTTCTATTACTTAGCATTAATATTATTCTACTACTACTTAAGATTTTTGAAGCAGTGTGATTCAAAAAAATCAGTGAATTTTTAAAAGTTACAAGACCTGATGAACTAGTTTTCCCAAACCAGTTGTAAGTTCTTTAGAAACATCATCTATGTTTCTGCTTCTTTTTAAATTCTCTGTATGGCCCAGAACTTTATACATGGCTAGTTGTTAAGCATTCAGTGAATATTGCTTAGTAGGTGTAATGCAACATTGCTTTGACTCCTTCATAAAAATTTCTGGAACCTCTAATGTGGCAGACACTACTGTAGATGGTAGGTTGTCAGTAGCCACAAAACAGGAGCAGTCTCTGCCCTCGTGGAATCTGCATTCTTGTGGGAAGACTTTATTTCTCCCATAAACTGTAATTACTAACTACAAGTACTCTGATGGGAAATTAGAAGATAAAGTGGAGGAGGTGTCAAAGGAGGCTTCCTTTAAGAAATGACATCTGAAATGAGATCCAAAGCACAAGTTAAGACATGACTAGGTGAAGGGAAAGACGGGATGAGCAAACAAATGGGAAGACACAAAAGCCGTGATGCGCTCTACAAGCACATGTTTCAAATAATCATCACAATGCCTCCAAAAGAAAGTCAGGAAAAAGCAACGGAGAAAGTGTGGGAGGGTTGGAAAATAAGAATGATAGAACTCCATCATAAGTTCAAAGAAATTAGTTGAAAAGGAATGAGTTTAATTTATTACCTGTTGATCTATCCAAATGATACTAACTGCTTTATCTGTGTTCTACTCTCAAGAGGCTGCCCAATCCGAGCCTGTCTTCGGTGGCTTAAGCCTCCCTGGAATGATGGGCCACCGTAATTCTGCCAATGATTAGCATACCTTACTCTCCACAAGCTGTCTGCTAGCAACATGGCTATGATAATGCAATGCGTTAGGCTCAGCAACAAAGGGTATGTTCTGACAGAGTTGTGGGAACATCTTTTCTTAAAGACCCTTTCCTGTATTTTCTCAATCCTTTGCCCATTCAGCATGTCTACCTCTGTCACCATGACAATACATATCCGTAACAAACAGGGAAAGTATTTTTGCTTCTTACACAGGAAATAGGGGTTAACGAGCTAATAATAATAATGATGATGATGATGATGATGATGTTACCTTCTCCCCACATGGAGGATTGTCATCTCCAGAGAGGATGCTTGTATCCTGTCACTGTCTTACAGGTTCTGGGCATGGTCTGACACATTGCACCTACTCAGGAGATCCAAAAAAGTCTCAAATGGATTCAGGAGCTCCTAAGAAGTTGGTATCCATAGATTGCAAGCATTCTCCCCAATATCCAATATCTATCAACAGAAGAATGTAAATTATCTAACTTTACATATTTATCACCAAGTAGCTCTCTTTATAGATGAGAAAATAGAGGATATTAGAGTTAACTTATAGCAGTGAACAGGGAGAAAAAATGGAGAAGAAAAAAACAAAGGCCATGGAGGGATGAAGCCATATCTCTGGCCCATTCCAACATTTTCAGACCTACCCTCAATAGTGCTTAAGGTAAGGTTATTTTCTTTGTATTTAAATACTAGTTCTTTCGGTTTGTCAAAATCCAAAATGAAATGATCTTTCAAAGTTTCTAATGTATATAACACTCGGGTTGCATCTCTTGTGAAAATCATTGGCAACTTTCCCATGCCCTTTTCTCAACTGTGATGAAAGCTTTGTTTTCAGCAGAAAAATGGATGGAAATCTCTTCTCCCAGAGGCAGTGTACCATCAGGCAGATGCACGCTCATTGGAGTGGCATCTTCAGTCCCCAGCGGGGTGTTGTTCAGTGTCAGAGGCTCCAGGCTTGACCAACATCCTACACATTTCTTGACAGATAGATGTCTTTGGCACCTCAGCTAGTAAACAGCACCAATGCCCATTGTTACTTCCTCAGCTCCCCTGACAACCTATTTGAAAGAGGCTTCTTTGACCTTAAAAAATATGTAAACATTGTTTCCTATTTTTAATTTCTTGTTGTTCTAAAATAGATCTTAAGGAGACCACATTCAAGTTTTGATAAACATTATATAGAAAACATCCATAAGAAAACTTGAAATCCATTAAGAAGGAAATGGTGTTGCTTCAGATTTGCAAGTTGTTCTGAGGATCACTGAATAGAGTTGGTGCCTAACCCTCACCAGGCTGGGAAGCAGCCTGAGCAGAACACCACTGTGTCTGCCTCCGAGACACTCGGGGATGTCGGGTCAAGATTATCACCTAGAGAAGGACCTAACAATTATTGGAGGAAATTTTTCAAACCACCCATATGCTCCCCAAGATGATTCAGATATACTCCTCTCCCTAGTTAAAAACCACAGAGATAAACAGTGTGGTTTAGTAGCAATAGCCAACATGGTCTGAATAACAACTGATGCCACTCATTGTGTAATATCAGACAAGTCAGCAGACCATCTTTACCACTTCCTCATCTGGACTATGGGATTATTTTATGGGGTTATTATGAGATTAAATTAGGTATGCACTGTGCCTGGTATATCAGAATATATTTGTGTCCACCTAATTGTTCACATTTCTGCAAGAGAACAGTTTCATTATCCCTGGTTTAGAGATGGGGGGATAAAAATGAGACCCAGGCAGGTTAGGTGACTGATCCTGTTCAGAGCTCATCAGAACTCAGCCTCCTCCCTCTGCGTTCCTCTTTCAGCATCTTCTACACCACAGCGTACTGCTTCTTCCCTCTTCCTCACTTCACTCTTCTCTCTTCTGTTGGTGGCTGTCGTTTGTTTCCTACCTGCATTCAACTAGTACTGATAATCTATTTCCTAAAGTAACCTAAGGAACATTTGCATTACCTGAAGGAAACATCCATGTAAAGCCAAAAGCAAGGCTTCACTAATGCCTGATAGATAATGAATATTATAATTCCGTTATTACTAATATTGTCATTAAGGACTCAGGGGACTGAGGGTATAGAGAGCTAAAGGAAATAAATCAGCAATGAATGTAACAAGTGTTGTTTTGCCTGTCAACTATTAATAAGGTATATGGAAATCCATCCTAATAAAGTTGTTTCCCTTGAGTGGATTATTGATGTGATCCAGATATTGAAAATCAATGTTACACATGTCCATACTTTGAAAATATTTGATTCGCTAGCTTATTAGCACATTTAGTACAAGATGTTTGGCAGAATGAATGATCACTTGCAATTCACATGAATATATAAAATAAGAGTAAAAAATAAGCCTTTTAACTGACTGATAAATTGGCTTTTGGGGGTTCTTAGAATATTCTTATTATGGGGGTGTCTCATTTTTATCCCCCCCATCTCTAAACCAGGGATAATGAAACTGTTCTCTCGCAGAAATGTGAACAATTAGGTGGACACAAATATATTCTGATATACCAGGCACAGTGTATACCTATGGGTGTCCCAGTAGGTTAAGCATCTGCTTTTGGTTCAGGCCATGATCTCAGGGTCCTGGGATCAAGCCCCACATCTGGGTCCTTCCTCAGCAGGGAGTCTGCTTCTCCCTCCTGCATGGGCTTCACTTCCCTGCTCTCTTTCTGTCTCTACCTCTTTCTCTCAAATAAATAAATAAAATCTTAAAAAAAAAATTCTTGTCATAGCCTCTAAGAAAAACCCTGCAGCAAAAAAATGATCTGGCTTTGACATGTAAATATCCTTTTATTCTACAAAGAACTTCAAGAAGTTCCCAGAATAAGGCTGTGGTATCAGAGAAGGAGCAGAGAAAATTTCAGGGACAGCAGAGTTCATGGACAAGATCCCCATGTCACTAATGCACCCAGAAAACACCCGCAAGCTCAGTCACAGGTTCTCTCAATCCAGCTCCTTGCTGGACGTATTATGTGGAAGAGGCACCATCCCCAGGGAAGGGTTCTCCCTGAGGCCTCTTGAGCATGTCCCATTGACCAGAAAACACAAAAAATGGGGAAATGCTTAAAAGAATAAAACCCAATCCCCCATAACTATTGATTTCCCACATTAAACATCTGAAAGAATATCAACATCATAGCAAGAGATATGAGTATTTCTCAAGTGTTCCCCTTCCTTAGTATCCATCTAATCAAGCCAGGGGATAGAGGAAAGACATTATTACAATGGGGTACGACCCACCTCTTTAGCCTCATCTCCTTGGACAATTACAGGCTCATTCCTAAATGTGCGAAGTTTTAGAATAGAAACTACTTAAATAGTGTGGACACAGAACATTGAGATCCAATATTTGAACCACATCAAAACTATATTCAAATACAACTATAGCGTAAAAATGGAATTCCATAGTCCAAATCAGTGTAATTAATGTAATCATAATCTCATTCAAACTGTTCCCCACCTAAAATGCCCTCCACAGGGCTCTCTCTGTGTAGAAATCCCATTCACTCATATCAAAGACCAACTGAAAATGTCACTTTCTCCACAAATTCTTTCTTTACCATCTGGCACCATTTCTTTTCCATTTAATGAATCCACTCATTTACTAAACAAGTAAGTATTGAGTTTCTACTGTGTTTTGGAATGATCAATTACCCCTATGCTCCAATTTATTATTGATCCATTCAACAAACATTCAATTCACAAGTATCATGTGTAGTCACTGCAGCAAATGTAGGAGGTAGAAATATATACTGGATGTCATAGCGTCAAGGTTTTAAATTTTAAGAGAATCAAGTAGATTCTCGATTTTTAACTATTGTTAAAATTGTAATGAGCTGAATTAACTACAGAAAAATGTATGGTTTCCAGAGCATACTATGTAATTCACAGGTAAGGCACTAATTTGGCCCCAAGGGTTTGGGTCTAGGGACTCTCACTTAATTTATAGACTGCTTCACTTCATATTTATACAGTAACTTAAGCTACTAGTTATGATTTCATATGTGGTTTTATATTTTGCAACTAGACTGAAAGTTTATTGTGGGCCAAAACATGCCATTAATTTCTATATGTTCCATTAAAGTATCCTGAATAATATTTCACACACAGAGACACACTCAAAGCACCCTAAAATTATTGCTGGTATATTGACTAATGTGTATATCTAGTAACCGGGTAAAAGTTTCTAGAATTTTTGAAGCCAGAGTCACAAACTAATGTGACTTCAGGCCAGCCTATAAGAGTGTTTTGCTTATTTTCATATTTGCTGCATAAAGTTTTAAATTTTTAAAGCCATGGCCATTCATTCTGAATTGATGTATTTCATATAAAAATCCAGAATTCTAAATAAATAAAATCTTAAAAAAAATCCAGATTTCTGTATTTGGATAATCAGACAACCTGACAGAATTCATACAAATTCTTTCATGGTAGCAAATCTTATTCATTTATTGTCTAAGTCACCAGTCTCTACCCAGCCAACTTTACTCATTTGCATTACCTATGTGGCCTCTATATATATATGGAGCTTGCAACCTGTTTGAAGCATTAAGATCTACGTAAAAGATCTGTCACCCCCAGATTCCCGGGTACCCTTCGTTGGAGAGATCATTTACATTCTGCAGAGCTTCCATCCTTTAACCTGAATCTGAAGGCAATAGGATGAGATTTTATCAGTATTTAAGGGAGAACAGGAAGAGGAAGGATAACCTCTAAAGACAGTTGATGTGTACTGAGGGCACCCTTAACCTGAGAAGAAGAAATTGTTTCTTATTTTACTCTCCAACTGAGAACTAGTCCACCCATGCTATGTTCTCAGAGAGAGAGAGAGAGGCCTAATCTAGTAAAACAGCTGCTATTACATTAGATGCATGACCTTATCTTAGGGCTCAAATATTTAATAAAGTTTGCTGAGTTTTCATATGGGGAATAAAACAAAGTGCATTAATCTGGCCTTTTGTTATTAATGAAAAAGGGTACTAATTGACATTACCATTCTTTAATCCTCAAAGAACAACATCATCCATTAAACTACAGCAAAAGGATGTTTCTATCATAAAGTCATGGTTATCTGATTCATCAGCAGCAGCCACAAAAATACTCATCTTGTTGGATAACTGAAAGGATAACAAACTGGCAGCTAAGAGATCTAAGAAGGCACTCATTTCTCTGGGCCTCAAGCTCTTAGATGCTACAGCTATAAAGAAATAGTTCCCTATCTTTCAAGAGTTTTGTAGGGAAAAAGAGATTCGTAGAGCAAAAGAGTAAGTAGCATTGGAAGCTGGATAGAGTCTACGTCCAATGAGAGAACAGGCAAGAAGTACCTTTTCAAAGAAAAGGGCAATTTCTGGGAATGATAAAGAGAGGGTCCATAAAGGAAGTGGGATTTGGGCTGGGCATTGAATTATGGCTTATGTCAATAGGCATGAAGAAGAGAAGGACCACAGGCAGGCCTTCCATCATGAGATTCTTGTGTGGATCTCTTCCTTGCTGTGCCGGCTACCACAGAAAAGAGAGTGTTTCTCATGGAAGTTCTGGTCTCTTTTTCATTCCCTCACATCCATTTCCCACAATGTGGATCCTTCTAAAAGGTAAGGCCAACTGATCTGCCTGTTTAAACCCTTCATGACTCTCACCTACAGGATATATTTCTAACTCCCAAAAATGGCCCAAGAGCTTCTGGGATCAGATCCCTATGAAGTCCCAGCCACATGACTTGTACCTTTTTGAGTTATTCTTATACTCCAGCAAAATACAAACACCAAAGTCCCCAAAGGGATCCCACATATGTTTGCTGAATAAATTCAGCATAAATTCACTTGCTGAAGCTGCCCCTTCAAATGCCTCCTCTACCCTCTTCACCTAACTACTTTCCACTTCACCTGGCTAACCTCTACTCAATCATTAAGGCTCAGGCTCACCCCCTTTTGCTTTCCAGACCCTGCATTTACTGTACTTGTGACTACTTGCTCAGTGTCTGTTTTCTCCACTAGATGGTAAAGACAGGAAACAAATCTATCCCATTTGCCCCTGTATCTCTAGCACCTCGCTGTTTCTCAAGAACTATTTGTTCAATGAGTGAATGAATGAATGAGTTAGGAAACAGCAAAAGGAATAGGGAATAGCAGTGCACAGACCACAAATGGTACTCTGCCTCAAATTGCAGGATAAACATGAACTTCTGAACTGTTATTATCTAACTTTAAAGAGAACATTGACATAAAGCAACTATATTTATCTCCTTTGACAGTCCAAGACACAGAAGTCAGGCAGGATCAGATGCCGAACAATATCACCCAGCGTGCTTGCTCTCCCACAGTATAAGAGCTGCAGTGCTTGGGCATTTGAGTCAGAATGCCTTTAGGTTCAGACTTCACAATCAAGCCCAAGCATGTTGCTATGGAAAAACAAGATCCACTTTTGCTCCTACCATGTAAAACATGAATCTCTTGTTATGATATTTTTAGCTATAATGGAAAATCAGGCTTAGACAAATAACTCATAATTATGGCAGGGGTACTGATGACGAGCTAAGAATTCAGTACTTTACATGCCAGGGCATCTTTTCTCCTATCATAAATCACTGTCAATTCTGCTTTTAAAGGAAAATGAGAGCACAATCCAGGTGATGGCCATTTACAGAGAAAATGCAGATGGCCTTAAATATTTTAGAGTGGCTGGCTTAAGACAGTTTTGACTTTTGTTTGCTTCTTCCCTTGGTGGAATTGGAATATAGGCTTAAAATTCCCTTTAATGCCAAACAGCTGCTATTCTGCTTTGTTTCAATTAAAATTGAATGTAGCTGCCCCAGATGCCCTGCCCATGTGAGTGGTAGAAGATGTCACTGAGCATCACCACCAAGCCCTGGAAAACGGTGCCATGCATGTATATTAATGAGCCATGGAGTATTTGGGGAGGAAGAGGAATAAGAGGAGCGATTCTGACATTTACTATACTACAGCACCAATGTAAGGCTATCAGCACATTAAATTCTCACTTGCATGACTTGGAGGAAAATATTCAGAGCTAAGGTACCTTAGCTCTGGCCAGACCCCCTTTCATAATTAGAAAACCAGAGCCCAGAGAATGTTAGTGATTTGCCAAAATCACAATGACACTGCTTTGTGTCAAGGTCTCGTCCTTCTCCCTTGACAATGCACCCCGCCCTTCGTAGCACAAAAGCACTTTTTTAACATTTTGACTTTTATTCAGTTTTCACTACCTTAGCACACAGTCAATACCCAGTGAACTCCCACTTAATCTCTTTCTCCCTTTCTCTGCATTGTTCAGCTAGAAATTCTACTTTGAGCTGGGTAACTCTTTTTTGTATTCTGAAAAACAGAGGCAGAAACAACCACAATGGTAATTTTCACTCATATGAATAATTTGGTCAGTTCCATACCAGGCACAAAGGGAAATAATTTCAATGACCTTGAAAAGAAATTTTAACATTGTGAACAGTATCAGCTGAGAAAACATGGTTATGAAATATCTTCTGTGCTTCTTTCTGCCTTTTTTCAATCTTTATTTCTTCTTGAAACCCAGTAGGCATCTTGTTATGACAGAGGTGTAATATTCGGATAGATAAAAATCAGAGACAGTCCAGGTGCCTGGGTGGCTCAGTGGGTTAAGCCTCTGCCTTCAGCTCAGGTCATGAGCCTAGGGTCCTGGGATGGAGCCCCACATCGGGCTCTCTGCTCGGCAGGGAGCCTGCTCCCTCCTCTCTCTCTGCCTGCCTCTCTGCCTACTGTGATCTCCCTTTCTGTCAAATAAATAAATAAAATCTTAAAAAAAAAAATCAGAGACAGTCCTTAAGAAATTCCAGTCTGTGATAACAGGATATGTGTAATAATTAGAGTAGGCTAGCTTTTGTAACAAATAGACCCCAAATTGTATAATGGCTCTAATATAACAGAAGTATAATAGAAGTTTATTTCTTACTTTGCAGAACCAGACAATGAATAAAGAATGGAGGAGGAGCCTCAGGCTTTCATTCATTGGCTAAAATTCAGTCTTATGGCCTAACCTAACGGGAAGGCAGACTAGGAAATGAAATCCAGCTGAGATCCCAGAAAAAAAAAACATGCCCCTTGTGTGATATAGAATCTGTTTTGTCTCCTATTGATGAGGGAGCAGGAGGCTGGCTGAGGACAAAGCAAAAGCTGGCACCTTGCACCCCCTTTCCACCCACTCCCCTCAGTAATACGTGTGACATTCCTCAGGCACCTCTGGCTGCCCTAAAAGAAAAACAAATAGTTAACTTGCAGAGATCACAGTCTCCCTTGGTTTACCAATGTCCTAGAGATTTACAACAAAGAAGCTATCTAACAATAGCACAATTTCCAGAGGCAAATAACTCAGTTCCTCAAGCCCTAAATAAAGTTGAATTTCTTCTAAACCCAAATCTCACTAACAAGGACACTTGATAGGAGAAATGTGAAACTTTATCTCTAGATCTCCAAGATAGTGTCGAGAATCATTCCCAAGCATATGGCCCACCGATATACATCTAAAGGGTCTCACAAGAAGATTTTTACTACTAGTAATGAATAACCTTTCTCCCAACAATAGCTAGCCCCTCAAGGTCCTGGAGACCTTGCTTCCAAAATTCCTTAGAGACTAACATCACCCTCTTTGTCCTCACCTACCCAACTCCTGTGTATATAATCGGCCACTCCTCAGGATAACGGCGCAGCATCTCTGTCTGCCCACGGGTCCTGTCCCCGTGCTCTAATAAACCACCTTTTTGCACCAAAGACGTCTTAAGAATTCTTTCTTAGCCGTAGGCTCCAAACCTCACCCCACCGAACCTCACCCAGGTTCAAGAACTTCATCACTATGATGTCTCTCAGCTATGTGAACAATATCCCAAGACTAAATAAATAAATAACAGCTTTGAATTGACCTTATTTATATTCAAATTCTTCCATAGCTCTAAGGTTATAAAATCAGACAGGCACATTGCTTCTTTCAAGCCAGCTAAGGACTTATCAGATTAAAGCTGTAGTTAATTCCATAAATTAATAAGAAATCCCTCCAGGGGCACCTCAGTGGTTCAGTTGGCTAAGGATCTGACTCTTGATTCCGCTCGGGTTATGATTTCAGGGTCCTAATCTCAGGGTTGTGATCTGAGGACTATGAGATCAAGGCCCCCCACAGGGCTCCATGCTGCATGTAGAGCCTTTTTAGGAATCTCTCCTTCCTTCTCCCTCTGCCCTTCTCTCTCTAAAAAAAAAATACAGCCAACTGACCGAGTATGTGTGGTAAATTTTTATAGCCCACCATGGTAAATCACTAGTTTGACTGATGCTTTTTCCACTAAAACTATGTATCTCCACAAATCTAATCATAGTTTTGATGTAATTTTTCTAATTAGTTCAGCTTTAAAACTAAACATTCAATTAGTCATTAAAATCATCCTAGGTGGTTGGACTGTCCATTTCCTTAGAAGCTTCCATTTATTGAACACCTGAAAGACTAAGTTGTTCAAGACTGAGGGTTGAGAACAAATCCAAGTCTACCTGAGTGCAAAGCCCCATCATTTCCACTGTGGTACACTGTTTCCCAGTTAGTTCTCTCCATGTTTAGATAAGCAGTATGTAGCTTCAGCTTGAGTATTGGGGTGTTCTAAAAATGAACTCCAGTGTGGTTTTCCCAGACTTAAAGAGCAGTCAGGACTTGACAGAGCACAGGACCTCCCTGTATGCCCACCCACTTACTTAGCAACAAGGGGAAGGACTAGACGCACAGAGGGGAATCTTACTTGATGTGTTCTTCTAACAGTCCACTTTTTCATCCAGCTTTAGGCCTTGCCAGCCTTTGCTTTGGGGAAATGCAGACTGGGAAGGCGGGATCAAGCCTTCTCAGAACTACAAGCTGAGGTATTATCCTAGCAACTCCCGAAAGCAATTGTAAACACTGTTTGCCTAAGCCTTAAGTGCCACTGCCTGGCCATGTACAATGCAAAGTTCAAAGGTTTGCTCATTACCATAATGGGATGTAAGCCTTTGCTGTTGGCTGCGGAATAATGAAGATAATTCGCAGGGATTGTTCCTTCAATCTGTGTTTATTTAGGTAAAAGAAGTTTGTTGTCTAGACGATTTTTTTTTCCTTTTTCAGTTTCTCTAGAAAACCTCTCCTTTCTATGACCAGTTCTAAGATAATATTCAACAAGATAAAGGACAAAAGATTATAAACTAAGTTTTTCCCCCCATAAAATGCCTTATCCTTTAGCTTTTCATGGTCAATAAGCAGCACATTACTTTGGTACTTCTGTATTTGCCAATAATGAGAGACTTGTTAGCCCGACAAAGGCAGATTTAATTAAAACACACACACACACAAACGTGTTCACAATATTGCAAAAAATTGGCAGGAAACAAATGAGAACATATTGAAAAAATAGAACATCTCCTTCTCTTACGTGATAACTTTAGCTACAACTGTGATAACAAATACACAAAGCAAAATAAAATAATGGTTTCTCATCAATGCATTTTCAGGGTTAACTTGTGAACATAAATTAACTTCCTCTGCTTGACAAGTCCCTGTCTACCCAGACTCAAAGCCAAAAAAAAAAAAAAAAAAAAAAAAACCTATACAGAATTTAATTTTTTAAATCATTCATGCTGCACACCTATTCCAGAGAGGCACATTTCAAAAGTGGTGATGCCTCAACTTTGGGAACACTGACCTAACAAGAGAAATTGGGGAAATTAATCACACTGTTCCTTGTGCTTCAGAATACTTGAGGCCACCACTGTCAGCTCATAGGTCCCTCCCTTGCTAACAGCAAGGACTTAGTCTGGAAACTGTTTTGAATCCACAATGAAACAAGGAACTGAGCACTTATCTAATAGGACTTCTCCCAGGAACCCTCAGAGGGGGAGTGTTGTTAGGGCCAAGGTGGAGAGGCAAGGACAGCAGGGGAAGGAAAGGAAGGACAACAGGAGAAAGAGGGTAGATGCAGTGTGTCCTTCAGCCCTACTTCTAGTGACTTCCTTCAAAGCACTAGAGGTGCTCCACCTTCCTGAGCACCTTCCACCTAACCTGCCAAGGTTCACCTGTCTCCGTGGAGACACACAGAATCCACACTTAATAATCAAGGAACTCTCCAAAGAGCAAAAGTGGTCTGGGAGGAATAGATCATCTTTCCTTCATCCTTCCTTGTGCCCCTAGGAAGAAGGCTTGTTATAGTCTCTGACTTCTAAAAAACACTATAGTAACATGAATGTTCATCATCTCTCAACCTTTTTTTTCCTCTTAAGCTAGCCCTTCCTCCATCAAGCCTGATGATCTTGCTCCCTCCTTCAGGAAGCTGTTACCCCTCTAGAAAGAGAATTCTTGTGTGGCTTCAACATTAGGGTCCTCAGGCTTTTAGCAAGGTGCTTAGTGAGGTGCTTGGTGCAAACTCAGGAAGGGAAGAATGAAAGGAAAAGTGAGATCTAGTATCATGACTGAAAGCCAAGATTGTTGTTCAAATTAATGTTTCTCCACCCTAGCAGGAAAGACTGTAACTGTTTTTCTCACTAGTTTATCTGAAAAACAAGCACATGCCAAGCTAAGCACTAATTTTTCCCTGAGGACAATCAAATCTAATCATTTATGAAGAAAGGCATTCCTCCAGATCAACATGACTTGGGATGCTGCAGTCTGTGAAATAAGAATCCTGGTATCTCAGGACTAGATGTTTTTCAGCTGTTTTCTGAGCCAAGCTTCCCTTATAGGAGCCACTGAAATAATCAGGAAGAGTTCTTTCTTTGCAATCCAGGAGGCATGGTATTAATTCTACCTTTTTTTATTTCCAAATCCTCCTCACCTGTACCACAGACATAAGAGACAGCACTTCATCCTGCTACTGATATAAAATGTCCTGGCTGATGATGCGGTTGGAAGACAAAGAAGAAAGGGACGTGAACTCTAAACAATTTAAAGGCTAATAGGACCATAGTGGTTATCTATTGATGTATAGATAAATGGCTCCAAAATGTAGTGGCATTAAACAATAAATATTTATTGTGGGGCACCTGGGTGGCTCAATGGGTTAAAGCCTCTACCTTCAGCTTGGGTCATGATCCCAGAGTCCTGGGATTGAGCCCCGCATCGGGCTCTCTGCTCAGTGGGGAGCCTGCTTCCTCCTCTCTCTCCACCTGCCTCCCTGCCTACTCTCTCTCTCTGTTAAATAAATAAAATCTTTAAAAATACACAACTAACTAACTAAATAAATATTTATTGTGTCACCACTTCTTCAGTCGGGACCTGTATAAGCATAGCTGAGGGCCTCTACCTCAAGATTTCACATGAGCTTACAGTCAAGCTGTCAGGTGGGCTGCAGTCTCATCTGAAAGCTCAGCTGAAGGAGATCCAGTCCCATGTTCATTCACATGAACCCAAATCCCTTGCCACGTGGACTTCTCTGCATGGCAGCTTGCTTCCTCCAGAGCAAGAGACCCAGAAAACAGTAAAAGAGAGTGTTTAAAACAGAAGCCAAAATCTTTTTATTAGCTGGTATCACAAGAGACATTCCATTATTTCTGCCACATTCTATTCATTGGAAGAGAATCAGTAAATAGAGCCTGTTGTTCAAGGGGAGGGAATAATATAAATGTATGAATGCTTGGAGGTAGGCATGACTGGGGGGCATTTTAGAAACTGCCTACCACAAAGACAAGCATAAAAACTAGACAGTTTATCTTAAGTAAGAATTACAGGCTTTAAGAATGAAGAAACCATTCTTGTTAGAAAAATAAGAGAAGATTTCAGCATGACAAAAGAGAAAGCATTGATGCTAGGCCTCAACAAATGGACAGTAATAAGTGCAGAAAACTAGCGGGTGTTTAAAACTAAAATGAGGGCATGAGTAGAGGTAGAGTGACAAGAAGAGTGTGCCACGCTCAGGGAATGGTACCTTCGTTCACTAACGTGTGGGTCTAAGGAGAAGTGACTTAGTTTGTTAATTCTGTTTTAATTAAAAGATACAAGATTAGCTCCTCGCAACCAAAAAGCAACATGCTGTGGAAATAAGATGGACTGGGGCCCCCTGAAACCAGAGTTCAAATTTCAGTTCTGCCATTTAACTTCCTAAGGGACCTTAAGCACATTATGTAAATTTCCCAAGTTTCTTTTATCTGAGAAATTATTAAGTATTTCGCCTGACAGACTGGACATGAGAATTAAATGCATGGGACACATTTAGCATAACCCTTGAAACATGGTAAAAATGCATTTGTCAGGTCCTTCTTAAAGGAAAGAGTTGTTTTTTATTCTCTGTATTTTTTCTGGTACCTCCCACACAATGGAGTCTCAAGAAACATTTATTAAAAGAACTAAGGGAAAAAAAAGAATGAATGGATAAGTGATGATAGATGATACATAGATAGATAAATCAGTAGATAGAGTCAGGTATGCATTAATGAACAAATCCACTTGTCAATCAAATGGTGAGTTTCATCATTACAGTGTTATTCTTTAAGCAAGCATTTCCTCCTCAAAATAACAATGCATACTTTACTTTATATTCCAAGAAGGATTGGGGATTAACTAGATTAATAAGTGATCTGTATATACTAGTATTATTTGCTAAGAGTAGCTAATGCTGAAAAATGGCAAGTAGCGATTAACGAGATTCCAAGGGCAACCCTATTTATATATCAATATCCTTGCTTCAGACTTCAGGTTGATTATAAAAATAAATAATAATACTTCAAGACTGCTGAAAAGATAAACAAATCAGGACTGAGCACAAACAAGTGTCAATAAAAGCAACAAGAATAAGTGCACAGAAAATGCAGGCCATAGGATCCTACATTATTAGGATGGCGTTCCATAGCATTGATAGTCGTGTAAGTAAGTCTTCTTTCTCCTCCTCTTTCATCAGTCTTTGTCTTGTCTTTTCCTCCATTTTCTGACTTTTCTCCTCTCATCTACCCATTATTTCCTTCTGTCTCAAAATCCCTCTCTTTCTACATAAAAATCTATTGCTTCTATTTGGCTTCTTCTCAGTTTAATCTTATTCTTGCCATCAGCAAGAGGGACAAAAAGCCATTACCTTCTCTGATCAATGAGAGACAGTAAGTATACTGGTGAACCTAAATTGAACATTTACTGCGTGGCCATTCTGAATCAGGTATGCTCTTACCTGCTATGCTCACTGCCTCCCAATAAGAGAATCAGGAATGCCAGAGTCTATGTATTTAGGATACTGTCCTAAAATAGCCTCCAAACCCCGGACTTCCAGGACTACTTTCCATGAGGAAATGTGTGAGACATTCTGTTGTCCCCAGACAAGAAGATAGGAATCCTGCAAAAAGTAGAATCTAAGACACTGAGAGATACTTGAAGCAAGAAGCACCACTATCCATAATTACCAAGGTTTTAAAAATCATCTTGAGTCTCAGGAAAGAGAGAATCAGATCATCAATCATGGCAATTTTGCACTAGCGTTACCACTCCAAGAATATTCCTGAAAATGCATTTGGTTATAAACAGGGAAGATGGGATGGGGATTCCAGCTGCTCACCAAAGTCCTTTGTCTCTTCCGTACTATATTTTCCAGCTTCCACTGGAAACATTACTTTTGAATGACTGAGCTCACCGGAATGTGGGAAGAGGTCCCAGATACCATTTTCAAGCCCAATTCTGAAAAGCCTCCTTCATGCACTGGCACCCTTCCCTTTCTAGATGACTGTGATGTTGATCCCTACCGTGACACTGAAAGCCACACACTGAAGATGGCAGAGAAACAGAAGTCCTGGCCCCCCAGTGATTAGCACTGATGAGAGATGCTGCCTTGGACCATTATGTGAACAAGAAATAAACTTCTATGGTATATGACATTTATTTGACCAGTCAGTATATCTTTGGAAGGTCTATTTGTTATAGCAACTGTTCTATCCTAACTAATATAGGAGGTAATTGTTTGATGAGGAACCTGGATACTTTTATGGAGTTTTTTGTTTGTTTGTTTGTTTTGTTTTGTTTTTAAAGATTTTATTTATTTGATAGAGAGAGATCACAAGTAGGCAGAGAGACAAGCAGAGGGAGACAGAGAGAGAGAGAGAGGGAAGAGGAAGCAGGCTCCCTGCCTAGCAGAGAGCCTAATGTGGGACTCAATCCCAGGACCCTGAGATCATGACCTGAGCTGAAGGCAGAGGCTTAACCCACTGAGCCACCCAGGCAACCCCCTTTTATGGAGTTTTGATCAAGCAACTGAAAAAGTTTCAGCCAAACAGTGGCTCTTAATTGTCTAGAGACCATTTACTCTCTTTGAAAAATCTGATAAAAGCTAAAGTCTGTGTCTTCTCTGAAAAATACACATGAACCCAGACACAGACACACACACACACGCGCGCACAGAGACATACAAACACACAGACATACACACACACATACACAAACTGGATTGAAAGTGATGAAAATATCAATCACTTACTTCATGTGGCTGACTAGTTGCTATGTGCCAGGGTTACAACAGTGAATCAGGCGACCAATCCTTGCACTTATGGAGCTCACAGCCTACTAAATCTAGACAATTACATATATATATATATATATATATATATATATATATGACATATATATATCATATATTTATATATTTTTTTACATTTATTATTTTTATTATTATTAAGTAAGCTTTATGACCAACGTGGGGCTTGAACTCACAATCCTGAGATCAAGGGTTATATGCTCTCCTGACAGAGCCAGCCAGGCACCCGAATAATGAGTTATTTTTTTCTGCACTCTGTCCAAGTCACTTGATCTCTTCAAGAACTACAAGAAGCTTACCACAAATCCCCCACCAAACCCTCTTGCCTTGCAAAGTCACTGCGGTATCCCCTTTCTCCCACAGATCTCTCTCCCCACGTTCAGTGCTGCCACACCCCTCCCACTATGACCAGTGTCTTCCCTTTCCACACCCCCATCCCTGGCGTCTGTCCTGAATCATCATAGCTCCAGGAAACTGAGGAGGAAGGCATTGGTGAGGCTGGATCTCTGTTGCCCTCTGGTGGTCAAATGCAGCGCCAGCCTGAAAAGCATACCATCTGGGAAGCCCTTCCAGTCCCTGTACTTTTGTCACATTAACTCTTTAGGGTCCTGCGCTACCCCAAAAGAAGATGGAGAGTCAGTACGATCGACGTTGCAGAGTATGGACAGACCAGGAAACACTGTGACATGCTCCTGCTCTTCCTAGTGCTGCGTCCTTTTTCTCTTACCCTTTCCTATTTTTCCTCCCTCTTACTCCTTCTCGTCTTCAATTATTTTCATTTTAGCATACCCCTATCTCAGTATTGGTCCTACGCCTGAGGTTTCTATCAGCAAAAAGGCACAAATTCAGCTTTTCAGGTAAAGCGAGCCACCATGTAAGGTGTGTGATTTTAAGTGTCCTGGGAAACAACACATCCTAGTTCTGCATTCCTCTGCTCCACCCCGAAACTTCTCCTAAGCTGACTTCATGACTCGCATTGCTTTAATTTATGCAATAAAGACATATTGATTATCTACTCTGTGACAGGCACAGTACAAGGCACTGGGAATAGAGCAATGGACAAAACTTAAAAAGTAGGAGACACAGATTTTCATTCCACAATTAGGGCTCTCTTTAAATGCAAATATCGCTGTAAAGTAACACATAGACTTACATAACACTGAATTATTCATGCATGTCATCAAATTTCTCTGTGAAAGTCATGAATTAGTAGGCCAAGGAGGGGAACTATGTAAGGAACTGTGGCCCCTTCCTGGTTCTCCTTTGATCAAGTCATAACAGCTATTATGAAAACATAATTTTGTAGAAAGATCACATAATTTGAGGTTACACAGACACGTATTTAAATTTGGCTGTGTGCTCTTCAGCCAGATCGTTAGTGTCTCTGAGTCTCTGTGATTTTTATCCGAATAAATAGAGAAACTGATCTCAATTTATCCTATGGTACAAGATCACATATGTAACCCCAGAGCAAGATGTGGCCCAGAATGGGTCTCACTAACATTAGCTTTCTTAACATTCCTGAAGTAGCCTGGTTTACAGCCAGAGAGCAAGGATAACTCTAATGGCATTGGCACATAATGGCTGAAATCGCTTTAAATATGAGATTGAGACTTTGATTTCACAGCTAGGGTTGCTTCCGTAATTAGCAAAATCATTACCCCTAGTGTGCAATCTGACCAAACCTAGTACTTTTGCGGGTACAAGCTGCCCTGGCAATTTAAGACACCAAACCCAGAAAGTGAGGCTCTCTCGGAGCCCTGGAGCCTACTCTGGGTCTTGGTCTTTTCTTACAGGAGCTGCAACAAAGGCCTGCCACGGGGAGTATGTGAGGGGGAGGGGTTGTCAGACCTCAGGGAATCCAGGAAGGGAAGGAAGAAAAACCCCTACCTAGTGTCATTTCCCACCCCCTCTGATGTCATTTTGTGTCATTCTATTCAGTGCCTCTAGGGAATCAATTAAAACAGCGCTAATTTATGGGTCTTAATGAACAAGGTATTATAAAAACTGTTTGTAAGCATGGCAGGCTTCTTGCAAGGAGAACACTCAAAAGCACAATAGCCCGAGGTGACATTCCCTCTGCAGCCCTCCCTTCTGGACTCCAAAATGGCACAGGAATGAACACAGAAATACATCCGGGGGCGGGGCGGATGCCTACTGCCATAGAGTCTACCCCTCCCCCTGCCCCAACTTCTCCCTAAGAATGGCAGGGCAGAATATTTACTGAAAAATATGAAGATTATCTTTGTAACCCACGCGGAGCTTTGCTGTACATATTCACTTCTTGGACCAACGGACAAACCTATTACCTAATCATCAATTCACATAATAAATATTTTGAAGTCCCTAATACTGGACAGACACCATCCCAGGCTTTGGAAATGTTCAGATGAATAAAATACAGTCACCTGCTTTAGAATTCACAGGCTAGCTGCAGAGACAGACACGTAAGTAACTAGTGTCTTGCTGTCCTGCGGAGGACTGATCCTTACTTTGGGGAGGAGGGTGGGGAGTATAATGAAGTCGGGATGAGCTTCAGTGGATCACTGGGAGGAATAAAGTCCCCTCCTCCTCTTCTGTGCTCCTCAGCTTGCGGTGTCTTAGAGCCTGGCTCTCCCGCCCAGCGCTGCGCGGCTCTATAAGCTCTAAACTCTCCTTTTCTGAATCCCATTTCCTGCCTGGAAGACTCCTGGCGGGATTCACGTATGAGCCCTTTTTGTCAGACTCCTCTGGCCTGAAACTAAGGTATTGTCCCCACCTGATGTACCTGATGCCAGCAGACCTGGTCGCAGCCAAGTGTCACTCACCCAGGAGCCGAGAATACCCGCCTGCTTCCCAAACAGCTGGCTGTCCGAGGCACTGGGTTGAATCTGAAGGTGAACACTCCGACAGTAGACTAAATCATTACCTGCTGCCTACATGGAAAAAAGAAACAGGCCCTACTGAGCAGAACATTTCATGCTACTGAACAAGTAATATTTTACTTCCAGAGGCAGGGTGGTGTGTGGTTAGGGGCCCAGCCTCCATAGCCGGTGGGTTCAAGTCTGGTTGAACCAGGCTGCTGGGTTCAAGTCCGAGTCCTGCTGGGTTCAAGTCCTAGTCCTGCTACTGGCTTATTATGCACACCAGGACAAATTACTTAGCCCCTCTGTGCCTCTATGTGCTCCTCTAGAAATGGGGATAATAGTACTTCCCTTATTGTGCTTGCTGTGAACGGCAGAACGTGAGGCCATCAGAGCAGCGACAAGGCCAGAGTCAATACCATAAGAGTGTTTCCCACCACCATCGCGGCTGGCACTGTCTGTTCTTCTTTTTGGCATCTAGTCCTGTTGTGGCTCCTCCTGTCTTCCCCCACCTCAATTTCAACTCCACGTTCAAATCCAGTCATGTCATGTCTTTTTCTTTCCCTTCTTGGTGGCCTCTGTGAGCTATAATCGGACAATGGGGTGCACATTCCTCAAAATGTCAAGATTCCAACCAGGGAACAGACTTCTACTTGTAAGAATGAGCTCATGCACCTTCAGCATAGCAGAAAAGTTCTGTGGTGTTGACAAACCAGCAGTGGAGAACACTTCGGAAATGAAAGCTCTGCCTGTCCAGTCCACGGATGGGTCATACGTCATTCTCCTTGCTCCTAACGGCTTACACCAAGGTGTAGCTTGCTGTGTCCCAAGACAACTTCTTTGACAGAGATGGTAATTCCTCTAGACCAGGACTTACAGTCCTTTTTATACTAAATTCTGGGTCACACCCCCTTTACGAGAACCCTGCAGGGGGGCTCTGCACCCACCTCCTTGAGTGTGGCCCTGGGGTGTGAAGACGGGCTTTCAAACTGCAGATGGATGTGTCCCTCCTCCAGACCACAAAGATTAGATGGCGAGACCTGTTCTTATGAATCTCCATATCCCCAGAACTGAGCTTCATAAGGTCAGAACTTTGCTCTTTGAAGCACTTCAGCAGCGCAGAGGGACAGGGGAGGATGAGCATTTTTATTTCTTTTTTTTTTTTTAAGATTTATTTATTTATTTATTTGGCAGACAGAGATCACAAGTAGGCAGAGAGGCAGGCAGAGAGAGAGAGAGAGGAGGAAGCAGGCTTCCCGCTGAGCAGAGAGCCTGATGCGGGACTTGATCCCAGAACCCTGGGATCATGACCAGAGCTGAAGGCAGAGGCTTTAACCCACTGAGCCACCCAGGTGCTCGTGTTTTTGTTTCTGATGATGAACCAATGACACAATGTGTATTGAGACTGACTGCATACACTGGGACTACCCCAGCAAGTTGGGACGGTCCTGTTGGAAGAGGTCACCGGTAACACTGGTGCAGCAGTTAAGCCATGGTGCCTCCCGAGACAGATCACCTTAGGCAGCACTAGATTCTCCTACATTCTCAAAGGTAAACTTTCCTCTCTGCTCATAGAAAGTGAGCTCACTGCTGTCTCTGGAAATAACAGAGCACGGTGCTAAGAGACAGGGAGGGGGACCTCAGCGTCCTCAGCTGGAAGCTCAGTCAGGTTCCGCCTATTACTGGATATATGACCTTGCCCAAGCCATTTAACTTCTCTGTGCCTCCATTTCCTGACGTGAAAATGAGGTATGTAATAGGATCTCCTTCAGAGGAGTGCTCGGAGACGAGAGGTAGATGCGGTAACATGCGTACGGTAGGTAGAACACGCCCGGCACTTGGGATGGGCCAGGTGAAGGTTTGGTAACGGCAGTATCCAGATGTTGTGTTGGATGGGAAGAAAAGCCAGCTGTGAATACCATTCCGGCTGCGGAAGGAAGCTCCCTGCATCCCTGGCCATGGCGGGCAAGGCCAGGCCCAAAGCAGTACTGATTATAAATCAAAAGCAAGTCTCAGGGTCTTCGAGACCCAGGTAGAAGGGCCCGCTTGTCAGTTCCTGCCTCGAGAGAAAGCAGGGCTGTAATAGGCCATAAAATTGCTCTAACCGTCCGTGCCTAAGCTGTCACGTGCCACTGGATCAAGCCTTCCTGGCACCGGCCGGGGATGGCCGTTTGGGAGCTTTCAGCTGCACCTCAGCTGCTGATCAGAGCCAAGAACAGCTCAAGGGACTGATAAAAAGACAAAGTGCCAGGAGCATACAACCAGGGCCTAAAGGAGGGCAGGAGAAGGTGAGGCGGCCGGAGGGGGCAGAGGAAGCTGAGAGATGGAAGAAAAAAGCCTGTGGGGCCAGGAGAGTGCCAGTCTTATTTTAGTATCACTCCGACCCACGGAAGAGAAATGACAGTGGAGAGCTTGTTAATAGCAACAGGACACAAAGCCAATCCTTTCCTTCCTCTACTTTCCACGAGACCCAGGTGACACGGAAACCTGATTTGTGTGTTCTCTGTGCTCCCTGGTACTTGGCCTACAGGTCTCGGGCACTTTCTCTCCAGCCATTTAAAGTGTAATAACTGCCCTTGCCTTCGTGCAGCATGTGTTGGAGACAAAGAACACAGGAATATGTCATTTCCTATAAAGGCCAGAAAGGGTGTTGTGACCAATGAAGTGCTAAAATGACATTTGCACTTAGGTGACAAACAAGCCCATTCCATTCCAGGTAAAGGCCAAGAAAACACGGGAAAGTAAAGGCTGCCCTCTGCAGGGCACTGTGGGAACGACCATGGCTGCTTCGGAAACCGCGAGGCACAGCCGCTCTGGTTGATGAAGGATCTGCTTTGGAAAGTGACATCTGTTGGCGTGGCCTTGCCACACTTCTTCCAGGTACCGGCACACCAGGAAAGGAGCAACCAATCAGGAGAAAACATCCTTGTTTGTGGTGGGCCACTCAGCTACCTTCTCACATAAACAAAGGCTTTTTAAAAACATGATTTCAAGCAGACTGAACTAGAGAGACAAGCTTTTTAACACTAAACTAATTTTAAAATAAATGCATTAGACAGACACACAAACTGCAGCTGCTTCCAATGCATTCCCGGACTGGAGAGACAAGCAGCTGTTCTCCGTGGTGCTCCGTGGTGAAGAAAAATATAAAGTCAAGAGGCATGAAGACACTCCCAGCTCCACACAAGATTAGCTGCCTGAAATCGGGCAGAGTACTTTCCTACTCTTGGACTCAGTTTCTTCATCCATAAAATGAGGTGCCTGAGCTAAAGGATGCCTGAGATTTCTTCCAGCTGAAACAGGTTATGATCCATGACCTTTATTTTGTACTCTGAGCCAGCAGCATAAGTGCTCCAGAAGAAATAAATGGAGCAAAGGAAAAAATAAAATAAAATAAGAATGTCAGCCAGCCCATCCATCTTCTATAGCCCTGGGTTCACCCCACTGGTGGGTCCTTGGAGTTAGGGCAAAAGGGTCTGTGGTCCTGCCTCATATGTCTGTGCACTATTTTTAATTGCTGGTAAATTTTTTTTTTATTTGCCATACTAAAGTCATGGTATCCTTTTTTTTTTCTTCATTCACAAACACCAGAATTACGATTGTTAGCAACTGAAGATTGAAGGAAAGTTTCAATTTCAAAAAAAAAAAAAAATCCTCAATTAGAATTTGGAAATTATGTTCTACAGTTCAAGGATTCATCCCAAAATTCCCTACCAATAAAGGTTAAAGTTCTCAGAAGCATTTCTGTCCCTCTCTCTCTCACACACACACACACACACACACACACACACACACTCTTCCACGTGAAAGAAATTCAGTATGAAGGCAATCAGCAACTAAATGCAGAGCAAAGAACCTCTACCATGGGCTGCAGTGACAAGCCAGCTGAATCTTTGGGACATTTCTAATGGCTGAAGAGGAAAATCCATAAGCACAATAAGCCACTCTCAGTGGATAAGCTCCTGATGTACTGAAGTGTGATTTAAAAGCTGTCGTTGTAGAGTCTATTTCCTTGCCTGAGCACCACCCAATACCTTTCTCTCCCTCACACACACCTCTAACACATGTGATTGCATATTTTTAAGAAAAAAAGGTAAAGTTCTCTTACTTTAATGAGCCATCATACGGTTCAGTCAACTCCAAAGCTCTTCTCTTGGCTTTTGCTAAGAATGGCTGTCAGCAGCCCTCATTCTAGGCAGCTAAAATGGGGAGAGAGGACTATCAGGAGTTCTGCCAGTCACGTATAACCACCACTCTCCGGCAAGCAGGGAAGCTTCTCACGCAGCGCTATCCGGGGGCCCAGCCCTGTTTCAGCCTCCTTTGCTTCGCTGCTCACTTCTCTGCAGGAAGGGCAGGCACACCTTCCTCCCACACTCCGCAACTCCACAACTCCAGGGCTGCACTCACAAAGAACACACTCTAGGGGCACCTGGGGTGCTCAATCAGTTAAGCATTTGACTCTTGACTTCGGCTCAGGTCATGGTCTCAGGGTCATGGGGTCCAGCCAGTAGGTCACTGGGCTCTGTGCTTAGCATGGAGTCTGCTTGTCCCTCTCCCTCTGACCCTTCCCTTCAGCCCCACTCTCTCTCTCTCTCTCTCTCTAAAATAAATAAATAAATAAAATCCTTAAAACACAGACATACACTATCAATGGCATTCCTGGACGCTGTGCCCCTCAGAGTTGCAAGTGAAGCCCCTCACAACTGCTGGTCGTATGTCTCCCCTAGTTCTTCCCTTATCCCCCCTCCATGGAGACAAGAAGAGATGTTTTCAGTGAGAGAAAATAAAGTCTAAAAGTACACGAGTCTGAAACATGGGGAGTTAGAGTCCCTGCTCTAGCCACGTCATTTCTGCGTCTAATCAAGTAACTGGGTACATCAGCAGAGCCATATCTTCTCACGGAGTACATCATACTCAGCCCCCAAACTGAACTTCAATCCAAACATCTCCCTGGTTGCACTAAAAATCTCACAATACAAGAAAAAGTTCCTTACGTGGTATGACAGAAAGCTATTAGAGTGTAAAACCAACACCCTTTCTATAAGCAAAAATAGCGAAAGAAAGAAACCAGGAGGGGGAGGAGGGGGGGGGGGGAGCGGGAAGGGCAGAGAAGGACCTGGGTGAAGGGATGAGCAGAGACCAGGAAGCTGGGGCGCGCAAGCCAAGGGAGTCCAGGCAAGCTCAAGTTTGAGGCACAGAAGTGTTGTGGACTGGAGAGGCCAGACCAGCACACCACAGAGGTGGGAAGAGAGAACACGTGTACCTTTCAGAGCCCAGAAGAGCGAAGGGTAGGTCAGAATGGATGCGTTAGGCTCAAGATTATTGGCAGCAACACTGAGATAGCCTGAAAGGAAATGTGTCGGGCAGGTGACCTTCAAAAGCAGTTGATGAATGCTCTATTCAAGTCCTTTGCTCATTTTTCATCAGGTGTTTTTTTTCTTTTAGAGTTGTGAGAGTTCCTCATATATTCCAAGTGTAAGTCCTTTAGTGGACTGTAATCTGTAAATGTCTTTTTCCCCAGTCTGTGGCTTGTCTTTTAATTTTTTAATACTTTGAAAAATATTTTTTTAATACTTTTGCTCTTTTGAAGAGCATAAGTTTTTAAGTTTGTGGAGTCCAATTTAGGAATTTGTTTTTTCTTTTATAGCCATGCTTTTCATTTCCTATAAATATTCAGTTAAACACCATCACAAAGGTATTTTCCTATGGTTTCTGCTTGTATTTGTATGGTTTTCGGTTTACATTTAGGTCTATGAACAATTTTAAGTTAATTTTTAATGTGGTATTAGGTATGAATTCATTTTTTGTATATTGATGTCTAATTTTCTCTGTACCACTGTTGAAAAAACTATCCTTTCTCTGTTGAATTACCTTGGCACTTTTGTAAGAAACCAATGGACCATGTAAGTGTGGGCTTTCTGGACTCTCTCTCTCTGCTGTTCCATTGATCAATATGCTTATTATTTCACCAATGCCAGTGTCATTTCTCCAAATAAAAAGGATGGGTGGAAAACAAGCACATTAAAATACGCTCAACATCGTCACTCAATAAGGGAACGCAAATTAAATCTACAATGTGATACTACCATGCACCTATTAAAACGACCACAATTTTTTTTAAAAACGAAAATACAAAGTGCTGATAAGAATGTGGAGCAACTGGAACTCTCATACATTGTGTGGGGTGGGGGGGAGTCAAAAGGGTGCCACCACTTTCAAAAAGAGTTTGGAGGATTCTTATAAAGATAAACACACCCTTACCCAGATGACCCAGCAGTACCACTATGAGAGCATCAGGAGAAATGCATGCACGTGTCCACACAAAAATCTGTGGGAGAATTTTTTAGAGTAATTTTCATCATAACCACCAGATATTAGAAACAATCCAAATGCTCATTAAGTGATAACTGGATAAACAAATTTTATCACATCCACCAATCATGGAAAACTACTACTCAGCAATAAAGGAACAAAATGGCCCATTCAATAAAGTGGATGAACCTGGAAATCAGATTATGCTCAGTGGAAGAGGCCACACTCAAAGGCATCAAAGAAAAGGCAAAACTATGAAAAAGCAAAACAATGGGCAGCAGGAAGCAGTGTTTGCCAGGGCTGATGTGAGAGGAGGGGACTGACTGTAAAGGGACACAAGGAAATTTGGGGCTGATGGAAATACTCTTCATCCTGATTGTAGTAATTACACAACTGCATATATTTGTTAAAACTCATAGAACTATACACCTAATAAGGGGAGATTTTATTCTATGCAAATTATGCCTCAATAAACCTGCCTAAAAAGAAAAAAAAAAAAAAAACCACTAACGGGCAGATACAAGACTGGCAATTTGATTGTGTGAGAAAAAGGAAAGCTCTCCAGCCTCAGGTGCCAGCCACTGGATTAATGTTGTTTTATGTTAATTAAATTTATTAATATAACTCTGAAATAAGAGTACCTGTCGTCTGCTTTCGATATTCCCAGGAGTGATGGGACCAGGGGAAATATGCCAACCTAGCAATAGTCCATGAAACTAATCACATCAGGAATTTGTGTAAGACTAAACCAACACAGGTATTACACTCAAATAACAAACTAAAAATACTACTCTACAGAGAGATTTTTATCATATACCCACAAGAGTTTGTTGCTTTTCTTAAGCCTCAGAGATAAAGTAGGACTTGGGGTTATCTTTGAGATTCTGCCACCTCTTTTCATTATCCAGTATGGGAACTGGAGTTCCGATGATCAGCCCCATTTCCTTTTCATTGAGTCTTCCCATGTTTTCTGTTGACCTTCTGGCCAACAGCTGCTGCTTCTGGTCCCTGAGTAGAGACTCATGTGTGTTCTCCACAGGACTGACAACATCCAAGAGGGCCAGTCCATCTAACCCAAAGGAGCCCACCAGTCACACGAGTGGCACGGACCCAAAGATTCCAATTCCACATGGCAGGTCCCAGGGAATATCTGAAATTAAAAGCTTTGAAGCTTTTAATTCTGCTGCAGTCACACAGACCCTGACTTCAACCAAATCGAGGCAGTGCCAGAGAAGATAGGCTGTGCTGGCTTGTTAAATATTCTAGGACAAAGGTACTTTTAAATCAAAAGACATTTGAGTCCCTCCTTTCCTCAGGTCCAGCCTTCCTTTATGACGTCATCTCCTAACTGCCCTCCCCAACGCATGTCACCTTCACCCCTCCCTGTCCATTCCTTTGTCTCCACTAGACACTACCTAGTGGTCTCGGGGCACCAGGCTATCACATTGGCAGGAAACCCACTGGGCGTTTCTCAGTTTTTGCTCCTTTACCCATACTTCCTTAGCTCAAATGCCCCTCCCATGAAAAATCTCCAACTATGGAAATCAAGTCTTTCCCGAAGGCCCAGGACAGAGGCCATCTCTCTAAGAAGCCCTTCCAACGCCCTCAATCAAAACTATTCTTTGTTTTCTGTTTCCTCGTGGCCCTTCTCCTCCCCTGCTGCCCCTTCTCACCCTCAATGCCTCTCAAGAGCCCTCAGCAGGATAAGGGCACAGCCAACTTCTGTTGAGTTGGACAGTACTTATCCCTATCACATTCCCTTAATATTTCCAGATAAAATGATGTCTTGAATCTGGCTTGTTAGAAACTATGGAAAGTTTCTGTGAGAAGATTTTTTACTCCCATAGTAAGACTATGAACATAGACCTCAAAGAGCAAAAGAAATTCAATCAATCCAAATATTAAGTCTTATTGAGCAATAAAATCATTGCCTTGCTGAATTCAACTGCTTTAAAAAAAAAATCCTATATTCAGCAGCCAAGTTGATATGTGTATGTAGACACAGACTAATGTTGCCATTGGGCATTCCAGGACACATCTTCCCGTCTTTGATCCCTCACATCATTTTTGAGATTATTTCTTACAGAGCATTTCTATGTTTCCTGGAAAACCAACAGGATATGAAAATGTGAAAAGACTTTTTTTATCAGAGAAAAGGTACTGCCTTTATTTTGTCTATAATCCTGTCTTCCTCCGAACTTCTACCTGCTTGTTAGAGAAAAATAAATTAACAAAATGTCTAACCTGGTTTAAATTTAGTTTGACCCAATTATTTAAACAGCTGCTTTAGGGAATACCCAGTCTCTCCTGAATAAAATTGCTCCGTCTTTCAAACAGCCTTCCCCTCCTAAGACTTCTCTCCCCGTGGTGGTGGTGAGTGGGGGAGGAGGAGCAGGGGAGGTGGTTTAGGGACCCTGCAGCTGCCACGTCAGGCCTATTAGCTGTTGACTCAGCATCACATTAACAGGAATCGAGAAACCCTCAAGAATGCCAACTAGAGCCTCTCCCCTCTTTATTATGGCTACCCCATGTTGGTGTTGGCCCCTCCCAGAGCCTCAAAACAAAAACGCATCCACCATACTGGGTGTCCTACATGCCTGCCTATTCCCAGGCCAAAATAAAACAAAAACAAAACAAAAAAGAGGGAATACATAGCTGACTACATCTACTTCTTTCTCTTTTTTTGTCCTACTGCTTCCCACTCTCTCGGACCAGAAAGCACAATGAAATGCTAAAGCAGCCCCTAATCTGTAACTCCCTTCCCTGCCTACCACGCTTTTATTAATTTTGATTCCACATCCTATCAATATATAAGCCATTTTGTGAACCTGCGAAAATATGGTGCTTTGTGACCCCTGGGAGCCTGTGGCCCACAATTCAAATCTCTGATAAGCAGCAGCTCTTCCTTGAAGAAATTATGCCTGCCTTGTTTTAGTTTGCTGTTGCTGCAGGCTGATGGTGAGCAAATACCTCAGCCACGTCTACTGAATATGAATGAACCATGCCACAACAGAACCGCAATGTCTAGTGACAAGCTGTCAAGTGTCCTAAGAGAAGCATCAGAGCTATATGGACACTTTGTTAAAATGCATTTGAGTCAAAGGCACGTCTGACCTTTCCTCTTCTGTCTATCACACGTGCCACCAGAACTCTCCCCACTGGGCTTCCTCACCACTACCTGGCTGCACCTGATCGCCACCCTTCTCCCTCACCTCCACCCTTGGCACTGTAGCACTTACTAGCACTTCGAGAACTCACTTTTTACAGTTCCTCTCGTAGAATTCTTCTTATTCCAAAAGTGATGATTCTCTTACACCACTTTGAGACTGGGCTCAACCTCAATGCAAATTCCAGACTCAGAAGTCGATCTCCACATTCCCCTCTCTATTCCTCTGTGTCTCTTCTCAAATCAGCCAAAGACCTGCTGCAGGACCATTTACTCCCCTGGCATGGGCGAGGCCTGCATTTAGACTTTGCAACTGCTCTTGATGTTAACTCTTGTAACCCAGAAAGGGGATTCTGGGGGCTGGCCTCAAGTTTGTCTCCGTGAATTTGTCAAAAAAAGAAGAAGATGCTCTTTGTCTTGCTTGTCATTCTCTTAAGAAGAACTACCTACACTGTGATACAACTAAACATTTTGTTCAAGATAGCTAAAGTGTAGAATAATTCTAATTTTCTTATACAGATCCTGTAAATGAATCCTTGCTTATGTGTATTTTTAGGGATGGTAGAAAAGTTGATACGGAAGTGTTTTACAACATTCATATAAGGAGCCAGTCCACACTCAAACAATTGGTTAATTCAATGAAGTTGCCAAAAAATAGCAATCAATTCAGCGAAAAGAAAATCAATCACAGAGGTTGTTTGGTTGTTTTGTAGACAAAACAGTCAGTGGAGTGATTGAATTTTTCACTTTTCAATGAGTTGTTTTGGCCTTGTGTGGATGCAGCCATTAACTCATTAATCACCCAGAACTCCTGAGTGGCTGAGAGAGGGAAATCATTACTTTCCAAGTATAGATCGCATATTAACAATATGCAAAAGGCCCACCAGGGTGAATGTGCTCAATGACCCCATTTCAGAAAAATGAGTTTCACGAATATTTTATAGCATATGGAGGTAAACTGTACCTGATTTATCATTTTACTTTCCACTTGTAAAACTCAGTGTCCTTTAGAATAAGTTTACAAAGAATTTAATGCATTTGAAATGTACATGTTTAATCCTGAAAGTGAATTTTAATTCATAGAGTGCTAAAAAATAATCATTGCAACATATTGGGTTTCCCCACATTGATTTTATGCAATATCAAAAGAAGGAATTTTGCACACATCACAATTAGCTCCCATCCATGCAAGTATACATATATGCCAGTCTGATAAATATGTATATTTTCCCATATGGTGTTGAATGTTAGCTTCTAATTTACCTCTTAATTTTTAATTAATTTTAAATTACATTCTAAATGAAGCCAACAGGAGTCTAATTTGCATGCTTATTTGCATATCTGTAAACACACTGCTTGCATTGTTTATCTAGTCCTGGTCCCCATGACATAGAAAAGTTTTCTCACCCCATGCAGTGAATTGGGACCACTGAAACATCAAGGTGTCCTCTAAGACTAACAGAGATGATTCTGATCCAGAATGCATGATGCTGGTTCTCTCTTCTCCACAGTGTCCACAAAGGATTCTGAGAGGCCAAGGTCAATGACAGTAGTTAAGCCCCCTGCTTTCTCAGACTGCTAATGGTATATGCTACATCTTTAGAAAACAAAACTTTTTGCACACTTTGGATTTTTAAAACATACAATGCCCAGAACTTCTGAATTATTAATACCAAATCAGAAAAAAAGCCATCCTATTTCTCCAGCTTGATGAATTCCTAACCCAACCATAAGAAGGCAGCACAGATCGAAGACCGTTTCCTCT
This sequence comes from Mustela nigripes, assembly GCF_022355385.1. Taxonomy (NCBI): domain Eukaryota; kingdom Metazoa; phylum Chordata; class Mammalia; order Carnivora; family Mustelidae; genus Mustela; species Mustela nigripes. The sequence continues at coordinate 248,392,938 of NC_081557.1, read as the reverse complement.
GCAAAAAGCAATAGATAAGGATTTTCTTTGTCTGAATAGGCTGTCTTCTAGAGGCATGAATGGCCACTGTGTGGTCTGTTGGTACCTTGTCTTTTGATCTCAAAATACCATACGTGCAACTCGAGTCAATCAATATACAAGCCACCTCAAAGACCCTTGGGAGGCTGACAATTAACAGTTTGGGATTCAAAGAGATTTGTTGCCTTCTTGCCCACAACTATACCAACAGACAAGACTACAGACAGACTTCTCCTTGGAACTATAATATATTTTTTTCTTTATTAGTGGCTTCAGTAAGCTAACGTATTGCAGTTAACACTTTCCTGCTATTAGTAGAGTGAACACCATACTGCATACTGATAGGAGCTTAGTGCTGATGTTTAGGGTTAAACCCACCCCGTCCCTAATCCCCTCTTTTCTAGAGTCCATCTATGCAAACTTGAGCAAGTTCCCTAACCTCTCTAATGTGTATTATCTGTATATGACAAATAAAAATATTAGATGTGATTGTATTATAGAGTTGCTGTAAAGACTAAACAAGACAGAAATCTCCTGGAATATGTCGCCTTATTTTTCCTTCCTCTCCAGTAGAAACAGACACCAAGTCCCAACCAAAGCAAATGTTACAATGGGGCACCTCATGGCAGGTAAAGGGAATAGACCAGAGCTGTGGAAACTGTGCACAGTTCTCTTGATCTTTATTCTACTAAGACCAAATGTTTTCTTGTTTCTACAGACTTTCACAGCTACCCTTTCGGGAGATGGACTTTCCCTTTCAACTACCTGTTTATCAAAATCGAGCCAGTCCTCAGTAGACCAAATATAATATTAAACGTGTCAAGATGATGGTCTTTACAGCTGGACCGCCATCATACAATCAATCAATCAGGCACAGGAACAGCAACCCTTCCCCTACAAAGAGCAGAAAAATGTTCTTCCTTCTGAAATAGCCAGGAATCATTTACATCAAACATTGAACTGGGCTTCAAAATTGTTGTATACTTGGTCATTCTGTGCAGCAAAGAGGGACAGCACATGGGGCCTGCTTAGTGCCTCTTTAAGGGGGAATAATGCCATGCTCATCCACTCTAATTCACAACCAAACAGTTGACTCGACCAGCAGGAATGCGTGCTATTGAACATAAAAAGGTAAAGGTAAATAATAGAAAGGTAAATAATAGAAAGAAATCACAGCAAAGGGGTGTCTGCGTGGCTAAGTGGGTTAAAGCCTTTGCCTTCAGCTCAGGTCATGATCCCAGGGTCCTGGGATGGAGCCCTACATCGGGCTCTCTGCTCAGCAGAGAGCCTGCTTCCCTTCCTCTCTCTCTGCCTGCCTCTCTGCCTACTTGTGATCTCTGTCTGTCAAATAAATAAATAAAATATTAAAAAAAAAAAAGAAATCACAGCAAAGATAAAAGAAAGTACATAAGCTCAGATGGATAATTAACTCATTGAAACGTACATCATGGGACCGTACAATTATGAAAATTGGAACCCCATTCCAATTCTAAGCTTCTAAATATTCTAAACAAAAGATTACTTAATCTGTTAAAGAGATACACTCTGCATAAAATAAATCAATACCTGTTGCCCAGAAAAGTCATGTTTTTAGGTACTAAAGTCTTAGAGACATATCTACCATGGTCTGCACGAAGAGAAATCTATGAGTTTGAAACTATTTACCTAAAAATTTACCCCACATCTCTATGCCCTTTAAACTTGGGCAAGTTACCCAAGTGCCTGGCATCTCCAATCCTCACTGATAATACGGTGATAGTAAAACTATACACCGAGTAGGGTGGAACATAAACAACTCAGAGCAGTCTCTGGTACAAACATTCAGCATTGGTATTACCAGAGATTACCCCGATGCAGAAAATATCCAAGCAGACTTCTATTTCAATGTTCTTAATGGAATATTCATATCGTTACATTCTTCCTGAAAAGTACCTTTTAGATAGGAATACAGCAGTAACACAATGCTAATGGCAGTTCTTTATTTCTAAAAGGATACAGTAAGAGTAGGGAATTCCTTCCCAGATTAACCATGTTGATCACCTACTAAAGGCCGGGCACGGAACAGATATGTCAACATGCAGTCTCGTGCATTCTTCACAGCTGTCCTATAAGAGATTTCTTCATGCCCTAGAATAGCCTCTGAGTGCAAACTGTAACACATCCTCAATAATCATCAGTCCACCACCAGTCAATACAGAACACAGCTTCTACAAAATCCCTCCGTATATCTCTGCATCTCCAACAGTATCACACAGGGCTGGTGCACAAAACCCATTGGTCAGATACCACTTGGTATCTGCCAGATAGCACTGCCCCTTCTGCTTGGCATAGATCGCTAAGGAATGACTGCCCATTCTGCTGACTGCTTCTACATCTTCCCAGCACTGCCCATTTGCTGAGCTCTGTCCTATCTACTATGCGCCAATATACACAACCAGACACCACCGCCACTGGCAGGCTCCCTTGGCATGTCCCTTTGGGCACCAGTGGCCCACCAACTGGCGATGTTGTCCCCTTGCATTATTGCATTGTTGAATTCTAGTAGGGGAATGTTGGAGGAATGTCTCCCTCCATTTGGGGTTATTGCACTCTCTCAGAAAAACAGCAAAACAGGAATGGTTGTGCCTTGATGACTCCCATTTCCTAAGAAAACACCTTTTTAGATTTTTTACATTCAGCCTTCTCTGTTTCCACAACCCAGGTAAGTGGGGCTAGGTCAGGGACATACCCAGAGTAGCAGGCTACACAAAGAATTGCCCTTCCCTCCAGATCCTGGGCTTTTACCACTGGTCTAGCTGCTACAAGGTATTTTAGAGTTTGAAAAATATTTGAAAGCACCATAGTTGCTTTATTAATTAAAAAAAAAAGATTTCTCCATAATATATCCATGTCTATAGTTAGGACAGAAAATATGCAAACAAATACTATATTTACCTAAGTGTTACTGTATCCCATACTGTAAAGAATAATAACATCCTCAAGGTCAGGATAATACAAAGATTGTGTGATAAAGACAAAGCTGGTAATAGTAAATATTGACTCTGAAAACAAATATACATGGGTTTCACTCTAGCTTTATGCCTCTGGGCACATCATTTCACCTCATTTTCAATATCTATAAAACTTGAATTAATAATATTAACCTTGTACAATCTAAGATACAAAGTTACCATGCGTGAAATGCCTAACATAGCAGTTGCTCAATAAATAAATGGTCATTTTTCCTTCCATTGTCACCACTGGGTGATTTTCTCCAGATATGGGCTTTAAGAGCCCTAGGTCATGAGAAGTGGCAGGCAGCTAAATAACAGTATTTGCTCCACAATTATTTGTTGCATGTCTCCTGTCTGCAACCCTGTGGTAGTTCATGAGGATACTGTGGAGAAGGAGATCAACAAGGTTCCTGTTCACAGAGCCACCATTCTAGATGGGAAGATATAAAATAAACAAGTAAACTAATGAGTAAGTGGCAATATTATAAACTGTTACTAGTCCTCTAAATAAAGTAAATAAGTCAAAGATGTTAGGACAGAGGATGGGAAGTCTGTAAAGAACTTTAAATCTAGGGATGAAATGACCTAATTGATACTTCTAACAGATCATCGTGACAGTTTGGAGCAACTAGTTTGGAAGAATGCCAATGTGGGGGAGCCTGGGTGGCTGTCGGTTTAGCATCTGCCTTTGGCTCCAGTCATGATCCCAGATCCTGTGACGGAGGCCCATGTCAGGCTCTCTGCTCAGCGGGGAGTCTGTTTCTCCCTCTCTCTCTCTCTGCCCCTCCTCATGTTCTCTCTCTCAAATAAATAAAATCTTTTTAAAGAAAGGAATCCAATTATGGACATGGGGAGGGTATGGGCTATGGTGAGTGCTGTGAAATGCGTAAGCCTGATGATTCACAGACCTGTACCCCTGGGGCAAATAATACAGTATGTGTTAATAAAAATAATTTGAAAAAAAAATCCAAATGTGAAAATTAACACATAAAAGTCACTTTACTCTGCTATAAGAGAACAACACAAGGCAACCTTAATTGACTTCAAATTAGTCTCCCAAATGATAAATTAACAATTTCTATTTGTAAGAAGTGCACCATTCAGATTCTTAGGGTAAAAAAAAGGTTCTTTGTTATGGGTACTGGTAAGTTAATGAAACAGTTCCCATCTCCAGCCTGAACCATGGGGTAATATATCAGAAGACTCCAAAGTCGCAGATGAAGGAAGGTTGTGCCAAATTTGGAATAAAGAGATTTAGAAAGCTGCCAGCAGGCTCAGGGCACAGATTTCAGATGGCACAGGAAAAGAAGGGAGTGAGCAATGCCAGCTAGGTCTTTCTGTAAGGAAGGAGCCAAGACCAGCTCTTACCAGAAAGCTGAGCTTGGCCATTTGATTTCCATTAGTGCCATCTAAGTCTCCCCATCTCAGGGGCAATTTGACACACTCTGAGAAGGTTCTTGCTGTCTATGAGCTGGACTTCTGTGAGAGAGATGTGGCAGAAAAAACTGTTTTATATCTGTGAATGTGTAGCCATCCACACACAAATTATAAATATATGATACATGTATATGATCACCTTAACTCAGCTCATCAGTGTTATTCCCCCCCATTATTACAACAAATGATTCAATACATGCACATACTGTGAAGTGATCACCACAATAAGTATAGTTACCATCCACCATCTCACATACCTACAAATTTCTTTTTCTTGTGATGAGACGCTTTAAGATCTTTACTCTCTCAGCAACTTTCACTTAAGCTCATTATTTCTGTAAGTGACTTTTCTCAAATAGGAAGTTTTTTAATAAAAATCACCTCATAGCCCATGAGAGAAAGTTAACAGATGAGAGAGCCTCCTCTCTCCATTTCTGGAATCATCAGTACTTTGAATAAAAATTACATGTTTTTCTGTCAGGACAATATTTCGGAACAATAATTTATTAAGAGTCTGGATTCCTTCAACAGACTGGTTTCAGTAACTGAGAAGGGCCCTAAGGGGCTGACACTCGGAAGAATGAAGGTTGAGGAGGGAACAGTAAGGAGCAGGGAAAGGTGGGAGAGAATGAGACATGAACATGGAGGTCAGGGCAGCACTGACCCGGCTGGTGCCTAAAGGTCACAGAGAAGAGGCTGAGACACAGAAAGAAGGCACACAGGATGCCAAAGACAAAAATTCACCTCCTGTAATATTTTGTTTGGAAGAAGTCTACCTCCAGTAGCTAAACAAGCCCTTGTTTTCTGTGGTGTCCATTTGTTTATTGTCTGCTTTCCATAAGAGAGTCAGTCTAGAGAGACAGGAGACAGACTCCATCCCATTTCTCACTCTACTGCCTTCCTCCTTCAGATATAAGGAGCAATGGACAAAATATGTCCTTGAAAGGTCAAATCTAGACTGGAATCAAATACTGGCAAAAAATTCAAAACTAAAGTAGCTTTAGATTTTATGTAGATCCTTTGAAATCACAAGCAAGAACTAGCGGCAGGTACCTGACAGAACATGAAGTCTTGTGCTCTGTGTTCTCTGCAGGGAGAGATGAGGTGATTCTTTGGATGCTGATCAAAATTCCCCGCCTCCCTCAGGGTAGCCGAGCACTGGAATGACAGGAGTGCTGCGCCATCTTGTGGGAAGACACATGGCATCAGCGCCCATCTGCAGAGACATTTTTTTTTTTCCTGACACAGACAAGAGGATAACACAGACACAGACACACAAGCACACACATTTGCTTTTTCAAGGAAGACTTAAGAGCAAACCCCCAAAGCTGAGTTGACAACTCTAAAAGTACCATCAATCAAAGATATACTCTAGTAAGTTTCATAAAAATGTATTTAAAAGTGAAAAGGATTAGAATATGACACCTCTCTAAACCCTTAGTTTTTCAGAAAGAAATATACTAATACTATCTGATAGTTAATGAGCATGTACTCTGTGCAAGATAGGTAATGGTCTAGGTACTTTATGTGTATTAATATATGTCATCCCTGCAACTACCCTATGAGGTATGCCTATCATCATCCTGTTTTACAGGTGAGGAAACTGAAACACAGACAGGCTCACAACTTTCCCAATCACACAGCTGGTGGGTAGCAGAGCAGGAAGACAACTGTGATCTTGAGCTCTTAAGCACTTGGTTCGGCTGCTTCTCTTATGCCCACAGTGTAGCACAGAGAGACTGCTTGTCATTAAGCAAAGTCAGGGGACATAGGACTTTGAAAAGCATGTTCCTAGAGCATAAGACTCTGATTTCAAGTTTCTTCCCCAAGCAAAAAAACGGAGCTTCCTGAGCTCCCTATGAGGCAGAACCATTACAAAAAAACTATTTCTTGAAAATCACATTTATAATGAAATTCCCTTTTCAGAAGCATGGAATTTGAAATTAAAGGGTGAGATCCCTTGATATAGGATCGTTATATCATCGCCATCATCATTAACATCAGTCCTGCCATTATCAAAACCATCGCCCTCCTCCTCATCATCACTAGCATTGATCGAGTGTTTACCCTGTGCCTGGTGCCGTGTTCCGTGCCTTGAGATTATGTGTGTACAAACCCTTATTTTACAGACAAGGAAACTGAGGCTAGTGAGCTTGGGAGACTTGCCAAGGCTCCATGAATAGTCAATGGTGCACCTGATCTATGGCCATGCACAGCTCAGGGCATTTCCCGCTAAACCAATCACATCTCCCACTACATGGAACAGTCATCAACAACTCGCTTTTGGAAGAATGATGGTGTGTTTTCCAACCAACTATCTCATTAACACTAATTTTCTCCAAAAATGCTTTGTCATTCCTCTGAAAGCCATTATCTTCTTTCTTTTCCAGGAATGACATGTTGTCATTTCAGCTTGGTTACTTTTGATGCAATGTAATCTGATTTTGCTCGGGACCGGCTATTCTTCTTACATCTGTTTGATCATTCAGCAACTAATAGGCATTTTCCATAACTGCTGATATAAGAAAGACAAGAAAAAGTACAGCTCACCTTACATACCCCGAATTCATCCAAGCTGGGCATGATTCACATATCCTGAATTTGGAAAATGCGTATGTCTCCAGATTTTTCCTATCTTTATGGGAGAGGGGCTGGAGCCTCGGGCATCAGAACAAGTCTGCCCACAAAAATGCTTGGGGTAGTTTCCAGGCAGACTGGTTGCAAGGGACAAGGGAAGTGGAAGGTGGGCACAGCACAGACTCTTCCTCCAATATCCAAGGCAAGAACAGGCTCTTAACTCAGACATCCAATTGCTCTATGAAAACACATGGGACATCTTGAATGATGAAATTCAAGTCAGGGTTTTCTTTAATAGACATAAAAATCTTTTTATTCAGAAAGAAAATCAAAACCTTCCAAGTCATATTTAAGTAATTGGTGTCCTTCCCACCCCTGAACTCCAACATGTTCATCAGACTTGCAGTTCCAGCATCAGGACCACTTGCACAGACTCTCTTGAAGAGATAAGCTCTCTGGGATGAGAAGAGAACTTGCTGGAAATGCCAGACAAATAAAAGTAGATTTGAGCCTATCTGCCAGGAACCACACTTTTTCCCCCAGCTATTTGCAGGAAGAGCTAGAGAAGTAGGTTGCTATGCCATTATAGGTCATTTTCTCTCCTGAGCTGTGCCACCCCATGCTCCTTTTTCATTCCAATTGCTGCATTTCTAGAGGATCATACTGCCATTTTTCTCCTCCCTGTCTAACACCAATCGCACTTCTGGGCTGTTGTTCTCACTGTTGATGGTGTTAATCTCCATAGGAACCATTGTGACTCAGAGGGTCAATGTGTGCTTGGCAAGTCTTCTTACAATCACTGCCAGCATGTTACCAGCAATGGCAGCATAATCCACAGTGATCACATTTTTGTTTTGTGAATTTGCCCATGAGTCATGCAGTTTAAAGGCGACAGGCTCAAAGGAAATCTTAGCTTAGTACTTTGGAGTAAATCCTATCACAGCCATCTTCTATGCAAGCTGCATTCCAACATCCTTCATTTCAAAAGTCACAGAGTCCACTACTCGCTAAGGAATAAGACTTTCTTGGGTTTTTCTCTGCATCCATTATCCTGGTTTAGGATCATTAATTCTATCTATCGATAATCAGAGCTCTTTAATAAAGAGAGTAATGGTGATGCAACTAAGGTTCTCCTTTTCATTACAACAGTTTCATTTTTCTATTGTTGTTTCTTTCATTTGATAACATGAAATCTGCCCTGTGGCTTTCTACAAGATGACTCCAATGAAAGAAAGCTGTTTGGTAAACTAAGAGGTGTCTCCCAAAGTCTGAGTGGCTAAAGGCAAATTAGAGACTACCTAATCCAATCCCCAACCTGCTGCAGGTGTCCAATAGATGTATCCAGAATCTTTTTGATTAGTGCAAAACAACTAAAGTCTTTTTCTTTTTGATTAGTGCAAAACAACGAAATCTTTTTGATTAGTGCAATCAAAATCTTTTTTGATTAGTGCAAAACAACTAAAGTCTTTCTCTCCTTCTCATGGTACACCATCCAATGGTGGATTGCTCTATTTATTAGAAAGCCCTTTCTAATATTGAGCCAAATTTGTCTTCTGTAACTTTTACCCACATATTATTGTTCTGCTCTCTGGAGAAACATAAAACATACTCTGCCCTTCCTACTTCAATTTTATCTCTACCAGAGTCCTCTGAAGAGCCCTCTAATACTCAACCCTTCCTACATAGACATTAGGACTCACCACATGTTTTTCATGTATCTATATCTACCAAGTGAATTTCTTGAGGATGAAAAAGCACGTCTCATTCCTCTTTGTATAGTGAGTGCCAACATTTGATGATACTCATTCTACTATTCCACAATGGTTTCTATTTCTCCTGTGGTCATGGTAGTCCAGGCTAAACATTCCTGATTCCTTCAACTATTCTTCAAATCAGCAAGCAGATATTGGCCTCTTCCCGACTCCTCCTGCCAAAAGAAGCAGTAATGGGCAGAAAGAAGGTGGACTGAATCATCTAATGCCTCTGTGACAAAAACTGTACTTTCAAGTATCATGCTCTGTGATGAGGTAATGAAGTAGTTCAAAAATTCTACAAAGGATGCCCTGGGTCCTTCAAATAGCCTTGAAACTCTACAATAAATGAGAATTTTACAACAGGAAGGGACTGTAGACATCTCCTCATCCAATCAGTACCAAGGAGTAAATGGGGACCAAGAATCAAAGGGAATTGCCCAAGGTCACAGAGCCTCTGACTGGCAAAGCCAAAACTGAAAACTGTGTCTTCTTTGCACATTTTTCTTTACAACATACCACACTAACTCAAAGAGAATATCATGTCAAGTGCAGTGTATGCTCCTGAATAGTTTAACTTGTGATTTTTAACATGGAAAGTACCTTCTTAAATCTTGAGATCTAAACTTTAGCACTCTCTCTCCTCCTGTTAGCATTTGTGAGTAACTAAATATTTTGACAGGGTTTTGAGGCTTTACAGCTACTGTCCCTGGCAATCTTAGTTTTGATCTCAGAAGACAAGAGATCATGGCAATATAGAATCTCCAGAACCTGATGGTATCCTCTCTGTGCTTATCATACCCCTGCACTTAGCAGGGTGCCTGGTAAATATCAGACATTTAAATAATGTTTCCTCAATGAGTAATAATTTTGTAATTATGCATTGATAAATTCAGTACAAAAGTTCAAATGCTGGCTAAAGTCCCGTATCATTTGACCTATTTCCTATTTCTAGGCTGCATGCCCAATAATCAATTGATTTATGTTCAGGGAACTTAAATACAAATGTTTATTCAAACATTTTGTTTATTCAAACAAAAAAATATAATTTGAAACTCATATATGCTTAAAAGTATATAAACATGCAAGACTATTCTAATTTGCAAATGGGTAGCATTCTAAAAGATACATAAACTAGGGATTAGAACCTGAAATATATATTCACAAGAAGTAAAAGGAGGGAGAAAAAGAGGAGAAACAAGAAATAAAAATAAAGTACTGTTCCCATTAAAAAGTGACTGAAATAACATTCCTTTTGTGTTGGTGAGACACGTTAGAAAAAACACGATGTAGAGTAAAAGAAGAACTTGTTTCCATTTCTGGGTCCACCAGTAATGGCATCTGTGACTTAGGTTAAGTAGATTCCCAAGCCTCAGAAATAAGTTACTATCAATGATACTGTTCATAAAGGGAACGTCAGTGCCCACGTCAGAATGCAAGACACTGGGAACCCAAATCTCAGTTTCTAAAATATCCACCTGCCAGGTGAGAAGGAAATTTGTTCCTCACATTACAATCGAAGGAAAGCTCCCATTAACCCTGAAGCCAGCACCCAGTAACAGTCCTACCCAAGCCACTCTACCAATGTAAAACAGAAACTTTCTTGTCTAATACAATCAAGAAAATTAAGTGTAAAAATTGGTTCAAGTAGAAAACCATTTTAAAAAATACATGCTTTAAATGTTTTACTTAAACTTCAAACATTTAAGTGTGCATTCATGCGTCCATCTAGCAGCCACTGCCTGAACTCCCTCCAAGTTATTTTTATTTAAACCATTCCCAAAATATCTCCTTTAGCATGCAAAACCTTGACACTTGAAAAGCAATCTAACTGTATGTCTTGTTGATTTTTATATTTTAATTATACTCCCATCTTTCAAAAAGAAATCATTATTTTTCAAAGAAACAAGTCTTTCACACTCAGAACTGATCTATAACATATATACAATAGCTTATAATAATATCGCACAATTTCAAGTACAATGGACAAAAATTTAGGATGAATTTGGGAATGAAAAACTGGTTCCTGGTACGCATATAGCTCAGCTCCTGAGAGCAGAAGGTTATGGGCAAACTACACAGTAGCCTACTAACCAGAGCTGTCCAGCCACACATCTGTACAGTGGGCATGGAGGGTAGCAATACCAGGTCATCTATTAAATCAGTTTTCAGAAGTTCCTATTGTACTTATATCAATGAAGCATTTAGGAGTCTCACAGGACAGTCTTACTGATTGCTAACCCCCTCATCCTAACACTCCACTGACTGTACATTGATAAGACCACCTGTATTCGTTTTCTAGGGCTGCCATAATAAATTGTCACAAGCTGGTCTGCTTAAGCCAGAAATTCATTATGTCACAGTTCTGGAGGCCAAAATCAAGGTGTCAACAGATCCATGCTTCCTCCAAAGGCTCTAGGAAAGATTCCTCCTTGCCTCTTTTAATTTCTGTGTTCCCACCAATCCTTAGAGTTCCTCAGCTCATGATACCATAACTCTGGTCTCTGCCTCCATCTCTACATGGCCATCTTCCCTGTGTTTTTGTGTATCTTCACATGGCCTTCTTATAAGACACAACTGTCATTGCATTTAGGGCTCCCTAATACAACATGACTCCATTTTGACTTCATTAATTTCATCTTCAAAGACCCTATTTTCTTTTTAGAGAGAGAGGGCACACAAGAACACGAGTCAGGCAGGTGCAGATGGAGAGAATCTTCAAGCAGATACCTCACTGAGCGTGGAGACTGACATTGGGCTCAATCTCAAGACCCATGTGATCATGACCTGAGCTGAAACCAAAAGCCAGAGGCTTAACCAACCCACCCAAGCTCCCCAGATCCTATTTCCAAATAAGTATACATTTCTAGTTTCCTGGTGGACATGAGTTTTTGATGGACACTATCCAACCTATAAAAAGTCCTCTCACCTCTAAATAGGCCTCCAGTGTGTTATTTCCTCTTCTAGAAATCCCCCTCCTCCATTCTTTAACATGGCAAAATCACATATCCTTCATTTAATACTCAACTCTGACGTCACTTCCTCTTAACTTCCTTCCCAGCTGGATTAGGTGCCCTTCCCGGCTTGCTCCCTCAGAGCCCAGTCATTGCCTCCTTGGTATCATTCATTCCATTATGCTTACATTGCCTGTTTTCCTTTTCTGTCTCTACTATCACACCCACATATTCCGTAACTGCTGACTGAGCACTTGCTAAGTACCTGCACTATGTTGGGGCTGGAGGCACAATAATGGCCAAGATAAAAGTCCCTGAGTTTTGAAGGGCAGAAAACTTTAAAAGCAAGGAGCACATATTTGATTTTGAATCTCCAGAGCCTTGCATGCTATCAGATATGTATTAGACATTCAACAAACATCTGTTGAATGAATTAATGAGTAAAAATTTATGAGGGCAAAGCAAATACTAATGAGTTGTTTGGGACTGTTGGAGGTCTGGGTATACAGATTTTGCCTGGAGTAAAAATTTTCAGGTAACTCAAAATGTAGTTTAAAAAAAAAAAAAAGTGCTGCCTCATTTTTACTTCAAGCATTCAAGCAAAAATCCATCAATGGGAGGTTAGTATATGTGGTTTCTAAGATACCTTCCAACCCTAACATTTCTTTCATTCTCTGAAAGATTAAATGATCAAGAAATAATTTATTTCTTAACTTTTCCTTTTTTCTAAACAGATTCCAAAAGACTTTAAATGCTTACAATGGACTAGGCATGACATTAAATAAATAGTTTATCCCTATTAAGCGTTAATTAAATACTTGGAACAATTCATACAAAGCAAGTTAAATAGTAGAAAAAATCATCAGCTATTCACCAAACTATGTGTCTTCTCTTTTTACTGGACACAGAGCAACATTACATTTCCGAGTCTCCCCTGTGGTGAGGAGTGACCATATGACCACATTGTAGCCAATGGGATTTAATGGAAGTGATTTATACTTCCAGGCCTGGCCCATAGATAACTCTTAGGTTTATTCCTGCATTCTCCTGTCACCTTCTAGCATGCTGGAATGGAGATAACTTCTAATTCATGCATTCTCAATGAAGGCAATATTGCTCCCGACTATTGCAAATAGTTGCATAGGGGAATAAGGACTCTTTAAAGCTCAACTCTGCCTGATAAAATCTTTTTTCTTGGTATTCAACCAATCTCGTTAGGGAGAATTTAAGTTAAATTAATTGTAATTAATCAGGTTTAATTAATTTAATTTTTCTCCTTTGGGGGAAAAATGAAAAAAAATTATGAAATACTGCTTTACAGCAACCTTGGAAGCTACATATTGAAGACAGTAGATCTTCTAATAGCCTGGGTTTCCAAATGACTAACTTTAGAAGAGGCACCTCTATTACTACCAAGTATCGTCAGTGAATGAAAATCAAATTTCTATTGTGTCTGAACCATTATACATTCAGAAGTCTGATGCAGCAAGTAGCCCATCCTGAATATTATAACTACTATCTTACCCATTTTACATATGAGGAAGATGAGAGTTCACAGAGCACAAGCCCAAGGTCAAGACTGCTGGTAAATATGAGAGCAGAGACTTGAAGTCTGTCAGATTCTAAAATCTGAGCTATTGATCCTTATGCTTTTGCTCTCCTCAGCTGTCAAAAGTTCCATGTTTCTACTGTGTAAGATGATTTCCAATCTGATTTACTGGAGAACACTAAATGCAACCTCTAGTTTAAGGATTAAAATTATACTGTTTTTAGTTATACTATTTTTTTATGTATCCAAAGGTGATAAGTGCTTTGAGGAATTATAACTTTAATTCAGGGTTACAAAGTTTTTCTGCAACAAGTCCCTTATAATTGAATGTGTACAATAATGAGACATGAAAGGTAGAATGTGAATAAAATAAATTGATATTTCTTTTGATAAACACAAAAACAACGTGCATCAGGTCTGGATGAAACCCATAAAAAATTCAAGTACTGATGAACAAATGTCAGAGGGCCACGGAATTTGGTTTCATATGCACTACGCAGCATCAAAGTTTTCCCAGCTGAAAATGCAAAGTCAAGATAAAGATTTCATGAGAAATCTTAACAGAAATTATTTCAGAGATTTTGCTTTTGTAAGATGCTTAGATCTTACAAGCAACATATTCCAGATAATGTAAGATCGTATTCCAGACAATGATGGGCTTTGTCCTAAAGTCGCAATTCTATGGTTCTTCCATAGAAATTGCATATGATGTGCCCATGTGGAAACTATTTAACTTGCACTGTCTGCAAAAAAAGTATTATCAATTCACATAGAGGGTGTAAGGAGCCTTTCATTACCTGTATAGGCTCACACAACTTTAATGTAGTGTAGGTCTTAGAATCACTGAATAAAAAAAGGCAGTAATAAAAAAAAATGTTGGCTAACAAAGTCTACTGTGGTGAGGGATGGGAAGAACATGGCTCAAATCTTTTTAATTCTCTATATGAGTTTTATTGTGTGCCCTTTTCTGATGGTTTTTAGATATACAATTGAATAGTACTCTCTAGAGATTTTCCCTCTTTTTTGCTTCCTTTTATTCCACCTCTACTTAAATAAGTTAATTTACTGCTCTGATACTTAAATGCATCACATTCCAACCTGAAATACAGTAAATGTGAAAAAAATGGATCTACTGAATGGTAGATGGAGATTATAGGCTCTTTTAGGTGAAGGTTGGGAGAGGAATTGTCTTTCATTCTTATATATTTAAAAGGGAGCTACAGCTTTGGAACACACTTCCAAATGCAAAATTAACATCATAGAGAAACACCAGGTTCACACTTTTTATATTTAATGCCAGCTCTTCTGTATGCTGTGAGTAGCCCTACCTTTTAGCATTTAAGAGATAAAACTCTGCATTAAATTTTCCAATTATTACCTGTCTGGTACAGTTGCAACAGGACCATATCAAGTATTTGAGTTTTACTAGGGAAACGTAATTACAGTTTGAAAAATAGTAGAAAATGCATTCCTATCACATCCTTAGTGGCAGTTTATATGCTAAAAAGAAAAACGCTTAGGGCCTAATTCATAAGAGCTTTATGCTTCATTTACATTTTTCTGTGCAGTTTACTTGGAAAAAAGCATAATGCATGTTTTTCAAGTAAAATATGCCATTTTGGGATTCATTCAACTTGCTTTCCATTGTCCTCATCGAGGGCCAACCGTTCTTTTCTACAATCCTAAAGGGCACCAGTAAATGAAATGGGTGGAAAGCCCTCAATATTAACTAGAAGAAATGCCTAAAACTGTTGTACAGATTATTTAGAAAATTTACAGCAGTCTCTAGCAGTCAAATCTTGGAAAGCCCATTGTGTTCTTACTATGCAGACTGTTTTCCAAGCCCTTTGTATAGGATATTGAACAAATTACATGACAATACAGATATTTCTAAGGGCTGCTCAGAATTCACAACAAGATTCTGACCACTTCCCAGCCAATCCATGTTCTTTTACTCAGTTCAGTGTTTCTCAAAATGAGGTCTGTAGGTTAGCAAACATCAAAATCAACAGAGATTCTTGTTTACAATATGATTTCTTAGGCTCTACAACACTGACTCAAAATTTTGGGGGGTGGAAACCTAGAATTTGAATTTTAAAAGTTACTCCAGTGATATATATAAAACATAAAATCAGAAGTCATACT
>NC_081557.1:248320413-248377414 GCF_022355385.1 Mustela nigripes | reverse complement strand
AATATATATATTTACAAAGATAAGCATCAGATTTAAAACCCCATCACTGTGTTTTAGACAAAGGCTATCAAGAGGGAATTCACTTTTAGGTAGGGCAAACACATTCTTGTTTAGTGACCAACAATTTGTTAAGCCAAGTTTACCATCTGGTGTAAGATCAACATGCGAGGGGGTGAAAATCATATTTGTAAGAAGCTGCAATTTGAAACTAAATACCAGGTCATAACCAGTGAGAGTCCAATCTAAGACCCTCAGTCTTTCTTACTTCTACTATTTTCTAGACTTTCCAAAATTGCAAAACAATTTCTCACAGTGTTCGCTGATGTACTGTAAAATGAGTATCACAGACAATCTGCCAGTTACTTTTTCTACACACTATCAAAACTACCAGGCCAATTTCCTTCCCCCACTGAACTCACTGAACTTCTTGGGTTGTTCTGGGATCGTGCTGAGACTACCACAGCCTGGTATCAGCAAAAACTGGAGCCCCAACATAATTGTTCTAAAAAGGAGATGTCTCTGTCATTATATTTTTAAAATTTTTTTAAAGATTCAATTAATTTTTTGAGAAGGAAAAAGACAGCAAGTGGGGAGCAGGGAGGAAAAGGGAGAAACAGATGCTACACAGAGTGCAAAATCCAATAAGGGCTCAATCCCAAGACCCTGAGATCATGACATCACGTGAAATCAAGAGTCAGACACTCAACAAACTAAGCCACCCATTGCTTTCATTTTATAGTAACAGCTGTAATACATTCAGTGGAGGAAGGCCACAGGGTTTGACTGGTTTGGCTAAGTCTATTTCAGGTTAAAGCAGCAAACTTCAGCAATCCCTGATAAAAGAAAATTTCTATCATATGAGGTAGAAATCCTTAAGTGTCACCCACATCCGGTTTTCCTCTCTCTGGGCACATAGAAAGATTATACCTCCATGCCCAGGTAAGCAGAAGTGATATGTGTCACTTCAAAGGCAAAATACTTAATTGCCAGTATATACTTGCCAGCACAGTCCATCCCTGCTCCAGTGACTACGGCGGTGCACATTTCCAACAGCACAGTCACAGGATGGTGAGCATTCACCAGCCTAGACCACCAAGTCACCCCAGAAAGTGACCTGAACTTGTAGGCATCTCTGTAAATAAGAAACAAACCTTTCTTCTCTTAAGCCACTGAGATATGAGGATTGTTTGTTACCACAGCAGAACTTATCCTATCCTGATTAGCATAACACAGTCTGGAATATTGAGGCCAATATATCCACAGGTTAACCTTAGCAAACAGAATACTACGGACTGATACCTGGTAGAAAAGTCATGGTGACCACACAGCTCCTTGGCAAAGAACATTCCTTCCTCCTGTTCTGGAACAGTATCAGTTTCCAGGTGGCAGTGAAATACTTTGAAACCCTTTTTGGGTCTGGGAAGGCTTTGAGGATATAATTCAGAAGAGATCATTTTGAGGATCAAATGAGATAATCCATGCCAAAGTGTTGTATTCACTGTACAAAACTACAAAAATAGGAATCCTACAAAGTTAGCACTTTTAGATTATACTTACAGTAACATTGCATCATCTGCCGTTTGTTGGAATTTTTTTTATTTTGATATTTAAAATAAAGTAAAATTCATTGAATGAAAGAGGATCCCCATGTTATACAATCAGAGTTACCTTTTCTGCCACTCTCGTCTACATTTATAGTCCTGTCTTTTTTTTTTTTTTCAAGATATGTCTATTAAGCACTTGCTGCAAGCACAATAGGAAGTGCTGTGAGAAGTAGAAAAGTAAAGAAAGTATTCTTTATGGGCCTCCAATTTCATCATCTGTGCAACACAATTAACAGCTTCTAATCTCCCTCAGGTTTCCACCCAGAAATAAAAGCGCTATCATTTCTATTAAGTGCTATCTTTGCAAAAAGGTCTTGTAACAATGAGTTTGGTTAGTATCTTTAAAATTCAATTTTTATCCATGTAAATTTCTTTGAAGGAGGTTGTTTTTCCTTTGAGAAGTGGTAGGGATTAATTAAGCATAGATATCTGGATAAGAAAAGGTTAATAGAAATATTAAAATTCTTCACTCACTTCTATAATTCTAAAAAAAGGAAAAGAGAAGACTTTTTGTTAGGCTTTTCTAAGAGAGAAAAACCATTATACTGTTTTCTTCTGTGTCAGTTTGCCCTAAAGGGATGCTGTTTCCTGAGCTTAATAGGGCCCTATTTCTTCTTAGCCCTTACAGTCTATTAATTACTGTGGCGGGTGCTTAGAGACATCGCAGCAATCATTTGTAAGATGATAGGAGCCTTCGTCATTCTGAAATGTGGGTTTTAGCCATCTAAAATTACCCAAATGAAACAGATGTTGCAAATGTGAGTCCTTATTAGAATGTTTTCTTCTCATTACCCAGCAGAAAGCTGTGTTCCTCACACTCCAGCCCCGTACAGAGGGGCTGCCTGAGAAAGTCTGGACTGTGCCTGCTGCCTGTGTCTCTTCCTATAGGACTTATGGGCACCCTTGGAGCTCTGGTTTGTGTCACGGACACAACACAAAAAGCCAAACCAGTGGTATCCCAAGACCCAAGAACAAGAATCACCGAGCACACTCAGTATCCCCTTCCCACTACATGTTATTCAACGCAAATTCCCTGACCTACTTTTGCAACCAAGAGGTTAGTAATACACAAGGCTGTTTAATGAAGAATTGGGGGAAACTTAACATTTAAGCATGTTGTAACCACTGTATGGTTGGTGTTTGCATGGTGGAACTTTCTTCTGTTTGCGGTGAGTAGGTCTCTTTATAATACAAAAGAGAAAAAGATAGGTATCTGGAGACATATCCTAATAAATGATACATACTGTTCCCCTTTCTCCTCTCTCTATCCCCCTGGCATATATGCTTCATATTCCATAAATTAATTCACACAATAAATACTGAATGCTTACTGTGTACTGGGCATGACTCTGGTTACTGCGGAAACAGCAATGAAAAAGACAAAGTCCCAGTTCCCATGGAGTCAACACTCTGCTGGCAGACAGACAGTTGTAAAAACAGAGACATAAAATAATGTTGGGTACAAACATGATTAAAAGAAGAAAAAAGCAGAGTAAAGAGAAAGAATAAAAAAATGGCTCCAATTTTCAATAGGATAGTCCGGAAAAGCCTTACTACAGAGGTAATCTGGAAGAGACAAAGAAGGAAATGAAGCAAGGGATTAGCCATGGGGAAATCTGGGATGAGAATTCCAGACAGCAGGAGAAGCATTTGTGAAGCACTTAGGGCAGAAATGAGAAATCCTCAAATGAGTCTTGGAATGAAGTAGAAGTGAACGTGGTAGCAAGGATAAAAAGGAAAGGTGGTATTCTGATTAACAATTGGGGAAAGTACTTCCAAAAGGAGTATCAGTAGTTGCTGGTAAAAAAAATGAAGAATCAACATCGACTACAGGTTTTGGCAACCTGAAGGTCACGGGTGACTGGACAAGAATAGTTTTGTTGGAGTGGTGAGGATAAAAGCTTGACTGGGGGCGCCTGGGTGGCTCAGTGGGTTAAGCCGCTGCCTTCGGCTCAGGTCATGATCTCAGGTCCTGGGATCGAGTCCCGCATCGGGCTCTCTGCTTGGCAGGGAGCCTGCTTCCTCCTCTCTCTCTGCCTGCCTCTCTGCCTACTTGTGATCTCTCTCTGTCAAATAAATAAAATAAAAAATCTTTAAAAAAAAAAAAAAAAAAAAAGCTTGACTGGAGAGGGTTCAAGAGAGAGCCAGCTGGAGAGAATAGGTAGATAACTCCTAAGAGGAACTTTGTTAGGAAAGAAAGCACAAAAAGTGAGGAGGTGTATTTGTCCAGGTCCTTCATGAAGTGAAGGAAAAGAAAAGAAGAAGGAAAAGAGAGAAGGATAGCGGTCCAAAAATACAACTCTGATGCCTGGTGAAGGAAAGAGGGAGAGAGTGTCAAGTAGAAACTTCCTAGACTGAGACTAGCATCAGTCCACGGAAGGTTCAACAAAGCCATCAGTTCTTGAGTCAGAGTTGGCTAACAAAGGAGTCTTAATGTCTACCAAGAAGGGATCTCTGCTAGTAGCCCTGCCAAACTTGGTCACTGGTCGGGAGCAGTCCGAATAGCATCATCTCAGTACAAAGGCAGGATAGATTCCAAAGCTCTGAGGCTGGGATTCTCAGTCAAGAACATTCCCTTTAGGAGGACATCTCCAAGTACATGCTCAAGGCTGCCACAAAAGGTTAATAAAGAAAATGAAAGGTCAAGAAAGGAATTGTTTTTAGGATGGCAGGTGACCTAGCTGAGAGGATCATAATGAAGCAGATGAAAGAAGGGCAATGGCGAAGCCATCCCAGGAGTGGAGGGTGTGGCTTCAGCTGAGACTGTACCACAGGAAGGGAAACGGTCTATAAATACAGATTCAGTGGATTGATAAATTGCTTGGTGAGAAAATGAGGATATCTTGACTCCTTATACTTTCTCAGGGAAATAAAAACCAAGGCCATCAGCCAAGAATGAGAAGTAGGGAGTGAGTAATAAAAGTTTTAGGAGAAAGTATATGTCATGACTTAGTCATCGTGAACCATGGATAATGGAATCAACTAAGGAAATGTGGTAGATGCGGCCCTTCTTTTCACTACATTTGTATCTTTGCAGTAAATATCCAGTAGTGAAATTGCTGGGTCATAGAACAGCTCTATTTTTAACTTTTTTAGGAACCTCCACACTGTTTTCCAAAGTGGCTGTACCAACTTGCATTCCCACCAACAGTGTAAGAGGGTTCCCCTTTCTCCACATCCTCTCCAACATTTGTTGTATACAGTAATGTCCACAATAGCCAAACTGGAAGGATCTGAGTTTCCCTTCAACAGATGAATGAACAGATTCATCTGTTGAAGGGAAGACAATGTGGTTCATCTATATGATGGAATATTACTCAGCCATCAGAAAGGATGAATACCCAACATCTGCATCAACATGGATGAAACAGGGATGAAACTGCATCAACAAGGGGATTGTGCTGAGTGAAATAAATCAAGCAGGAAAATACAATTATCATATGGTTTCACTTCTATGTGGAAAAAAAGGAATAGCATGGAGGACATTAGGAGAAAGAAGGAAAAATGAAGGGGGGAATCAGAGGAGGAGGCAAACCATAGGAGACTATGAGCTTGGGGAAACAAACTGTGAGTTTCGGGGAGGGGGTATGGGTGAGCCCAGTGATGGGTATTAAAGAGGGCACACATTGCATGGAGCACTGGGTGTTATACGCAAACAATGAATCATGGAACACTACATCAAAAACTAATGATGTACTGTATGGTCCCTAAAAGACATAATAAAGTTTTAAAAAAGGAAATGTGGTAGAATTGTGGGGTTCACTGTTTTTACATGAACAAGAAAACATGAAAGGGTTTGTTACAATGTAAAAGTGTTACCAAATGCAAAATAATTATAGACTCAGTAAATTACAGTAAACCACAAAACCGCTGTAGTAAGATCTGCTAGACTAATCTGCATAGGCTTTACAGAAGGACTGCTCAGGCTCGATTTTTCACACACATCAAGTATATCTACCATAAATTTTCATGCTTTCCACCAGTCCCATTGACTAGAATTATGACACAAGCCACCTGGCTGGCACAGCCTTGACAGGTAAAGGCAACTGCATCAAAGACTTCTCTTACTACCACCATATCCAAGGGAGTGAGCTGTTCCCATTCATTTACATCTAAGCTCATTTTGATATACCAGCAGATATATCATATATTAGCCATATATGTATAGAAAGAGCTGGGTAAAGAGCAAAAGGTTATTGTTGGTCATTTTTCAGATTTCAAGAATTTGGTGCATAAAATAGAGGTATGGAAGTGAAACTCAAGCATCAGTATTTTCTTAAACTCTCCAGTGGTTCTAATGTGTAGCTACAATAGAAAACCAGTATGCTAAGAGTGAAGAAAAGGAAAGAATTCATTCCAAGTAGATAAGAGGGTCTTATTTTTGTGATAGATTTAAGTTGGGTCTTAAAATAGGAATTCAACTGAGAAAATAAAGGAAAGGGGGTTCTAAAGCTGAGGGAAAAACATGATGATTAAAAGCAAAACAAAAAACAAAAACCTCTCCCAGAGAGTAACATGAATATTAAGCTTAGCAAATACTTGAGGCTAAGATGCCAAATGCAAGCAGGGTATAATGATAGGTGTATGCAGAAAGAAGTCAGATTACCAACAGGATATTCAACATATTCCAGGCAATGGGGAACCACTGGAAGTATTCAATGAGATGAATGACAAGGTTACAAGGCCAAGTGACCTTTTGGAAAGTCACAAAATTAAATATCAACTAGAATTCTGATCCTATGAATTCATGGGGAGTCTTGTCTAGATAATCTTTCATTTAATAAAAATACATCGTCTTATCTTACTGTCTCACTAATTCAGCTTGTGAAGAGATTTCTTAATAGCTCTTCACTTTAAATAATTTCCTTAACATAATTAATTGAATTGAAATAATATACTGGAAGTAAATGGGGTCAATAATCCTGCATGGAAAGTGTCTCTAGGTGCAACAGACTTTATTAACTATCGTTAAAATGTGTGCTCCTGACTTATCACTACTGACTTGTTTTAGGTCATGGATGAAAAGGTCTAAAAACACCCCATTTTAAAAATCACATATTTCTGTGTCCTCAAGTGCTTTTTACCTGTGCTGAAGACCAACCATGGTTCAGGTAATTGCAACACACACACACACACAAACAATACACATGGATGATGTTAGATTATAATGCCAAGTGAAATAAGCCAAATGAAACATATAAATTTATACCCATACTTTTAGGAAGGACTTTCAGTATTTGCAGAGAATTTACTTTCCTCCTTATAATGGTTTTTAATCAATATTAAGGTCACTTTGCATTTTCCTTGAGTATGTATCATAATGGCAGGGACCACGTAGACTGGCAGCACCCCTACGGCAGATGAGGGCAATCCCGCTATTCTTATCTGCCCCAGTAATTCCACAAAGTGAATTATTTCACAGGTGGGTAAAATGGGAATTGATCCTATGTGACGGCAGACCAAGAGAACCGTGTTGTATTTCGATAATCCAGAATATGAAGGAAAAGAAGGGCTTAGATTCCTCCATGAAAGATACAGATTCAAGGGACCCAACAGAATTTTTTTTTTTTTTTAGTTTAATGTGCAGAAGGTAACCATAGAAGGCCCTTTACCCTGCCACATCAGATTTCTGAGTATCATGAAAAAGAATTTCACTGTCAGCTCAGTTATTCCTGAGTACTATAAGAACAGTAACTCACCTAATGAAGTTGACCTATTGTTAATATCCTGCTTTTGTGATATATTTAAGAGCACTATTATTGTTTTTCTTATAAGAGTTTTTTATTCCACTGCAATTAACATAGTGTTATATTCTTTTAAGTTGTATAATACAATGATTCAACAGTTCCATATATTATTCAGTGCTCATCGAGATAACTGTCGTCTCAATCCTCTTTACCTACTTCACACATCCTCCCACTCCTACCCTCTGATAATCATCTGCTGCTTCTCTACTCTTTAGAGTCTGTTTTCTGGTTTGTCTCTTTTTTTTCCATTATGCATTTGGGTTTGTTTGTTTGTTTGTTTTTTCTTAAATTCCACATAAAGTCCCGTTTCATTGTTATTTCAGATGTTATTTGTCTTTCTCTGACTGGCTTATTTCACTTGGCATTATATTCTAATATCATCCATGTGGTTGCTAATGGCAGAATTTCTTTCTTATTTATGGCTTAATAATATTCCATTGTGTGTGTGACTATGACTTCTTTATCTATTCAACAATGGACTTGAGCTACTTCTATTATTTGGCTATTGTAAATGCTGCAATAAACACAGGATACATGTAACCCCTCAAGTTACTATTTTGTATTTTAGGAGTAAATACCTATTAGTAAGATTACTGGATCATAGGGTAGTTCTATTTTCAATTTTTTTAGGATTTTATTTATTTATTTGACAGACAGAGATCACAAGTAGGAGGAGAGGCAGCCAGAGAGAGAGGATGAAGCAGGCTCCCTGCTGAGCAGAGAGCCTGATTCGGGGCTCCATCCCAGGACCCTGGGATCATTACCTGAGCTGAAGGCAGAGGCCTTAACCCACTGAGCCACCCAGGCGCTCCTATTTTCAATTTTTTGAGGAACCACTATACGGTCTTCCATAGTGGATGCACCTGTTTGCATTCCCTCCAACAGTGCATGAGGGTTCCTTTTTTTCCCACATCCTTGCCAGCACTTGTTTCTTCTGGTTTTTACTTTAGGCATTCTGACAGGTATGTGGTGATTTATAATTGTGGTTGTGATTTGCATTTCCCTGATGATGAGTGATGTTGAGCATCTCTTCATGTGTTTGTGGTCCATCTGTATGTCTCCTTTGAAGAAATGTGTGCTCATGCCTTCTACCTATCTTCTAATTTGATTATTTGTTTCTTGGGTATTGAATTGTGTAAATTCCTTATATATTTTGGATACCAACTCTTTTTCAGATGTGTCATTTGTAAATATCTTCTCCCAATCAGTAAGATGTCTTTTAGTTTTCTCAATGATTTCCTTTGCTGTGCGGAAGCTTTCTATTTTGATGCAGTCCCAAGAGTTTATTTTTCATTCTGTTTCCCTTGCCTCAGGAGACCTGTCTAGAGACATGTTGTTATGGCTCATGTCAGAGAAATTACTGCCTGTGCTTTCTTCTAGGATTTTTATGGTTTCAGGTCTCACAGGTCCTTAATGCATTTTGAGTTTGTTTTTGTGTATGCTGGAAGAAAGCAGTCCTGTTTCATTGTTTTGCATGTAGCTGCCTAGTGTTCCCAACACCATTTGTTAAGGATACTGTCTTTTCCTCACTGCATGTTCTTTCTTCCTTTGTCAAAGATTAATTGACCATATAATTGTGGGTTTATTTCTGGGCATTCTGTTTGGTCACTGATCTATGTGTCTGTCTTTGGGCCAGACCATTCTGCTTTGATTACTACAGCTTTGTAGTATAACTTGAAATCTGGAATTGTGATGCCTTCAGTTTTGTTTTTCTTTTTCAAGATGGTTTTGGCTATTCAGGGTCTTTTGTGATTCCATATAAATTTTTAGGATTGTTTGTTCTAGTTCTGTGAATAATGCTGTTGGCATTTTGATAGGGATGGCATTGGATGTGTAGATTGCTTTGGGTAATTTAAAATTTTTACAGTAACAAATGGCAAAATTTCATTCTTTTTGATGGCTGAGTAATATTCCATGTTGGGTTTGTTGTTGTTGTTTGTTTGTTTGGTTTTGGTTTTTTTTTTAGATACACACACGGGACGTCTGGGTGGCTCAGTTGGTTAAGCAGCTGCCTTCAGCTCAGGTCATGATCCCAGCGTCCTGGGATCGAGTCCCACATCAGGCTCCTTGCTCAGCAGGGAGCCTGCTTCTCCCTCTGCCTCTGCCTGCCATTCTGTCTGCCTGTGCTCGCTCTCTCTCCCTCTGATAAATAAATAAATAAAATCAAAAAAAAAATAAAATAAAATAAATAAATACACACACACATCACATCACATCTTCTTTATCCATTCATTTGTTAATGGACATTTGGGACATTTGGGCTCTTTGCATAGTTTGGCTATTATGGACACTGCTGCTATAAAAAGTGTGGTGCATGTACCCCTTCAAATCACTCTTCTAGTCCATAAGCATGGAATATATGTCCACTGCTTTGTGTCATCTTCAATTTCTTTCATCTGTGCTTTACAGTTTTCAGAGTACAGAACTTTCACCTCTTTGGTTAAGTTTATTCTTAAGTATTTTATTGTTTTTGGTGCTGTTGTAAATGTGATAGTTTTCTTAATTCCTCTTTTTGATACTTCATTATCAGTATATAGAAATGCAACAGATTTCTGTATATTGACTTGGTATCTTGTGACCTTACTGTATTCATTTATCAGTTATAGTAGTTTTTTTGGTGCAGTCTTTGGGTTTTTCTGTATAAACTATCATGTCATCTGGAAACTATCATGTCATATGCAAATTACTGTGTCATCTACAAAATGTCATCAAGTGAAAGTTTTACTTCTTCCTTACCAATTTGGATCCTTTTATTCTTTCTTTTATCTGACTGCTGTAGTTGGAACTTCCAGTACTATATTGAATAAAAGTGGCAAGAGTGGGCATCCTTGTCTTGTTCCTGACCTTAGGGGAAAAGCGCTCAGTATTTCACCATTGTATATGATGTGAGATTCTAGGGTGATTTTTTTTCTTTTTTTAAAATTTTTTTATTGAAATTCAATTTAGTTACAGATACTGTTTTATTAGTTTCAGGAGTAGAATTTGGTGATTCTTCAGTTGCATAAAATACCCACTGCTCATTACATCAAGTGCCCTGTTTAATGCCCATCACCCAATTAGTCCATCCCCCTGCTCACCTCCCCTCCAGCAACCCTCATTTTGTTTCCTATGGCTAAGAATCTTTTATGGTTTGCCTCCCTCTCTGTTTTTATCTTATTTTATTTTTCCTTCCCTTCCCCTATGCTCATCTGTTTTGTTTTTTAAGTTCCACATATGAATGAGATCATATGGTATTTGTCTTTCTCTGAGTGATTTATTTCACTTAGTATACTAGCTTCTATCTCCATCCATGTCATTGCAAATGGCAAGTTTTTATACTTTTTGATAGCTGATATTCCATTCTTATATGTACCACATCTTCTTTATCCATTCTTCTGTCAATAAATATTTGGGCTCTTTCCATGGTTTGGCTATTGTGGACACTGCTGCTATAAACATTGGAGTGAATATGCCACTTCAAATCACTATGTTCGTATTCTTTGGGTAAACACCTAGTAGTGCAATTGCTGGGTGCATTGCACTCCTGGGTATTTACCCCAAAGATACAGATTCACAGTGGGGTGAATGTGCCACTTCAAATCACTATGTTCGTATCCTTTGGGTAAATACCTAGGAGTGCAATTGCTGGATGCATTGCACTCCTGGGTATTTACCCCAAAGATACAGATGTCGTGAAAAGAAGGGCCATCTGTACCCAATGTTTATAGCAGCAATGGCCACGGTTGCCAAACTGTGGAAAGAACCAAGATGCCCTTCAACAGATGAATGGATAAGGAAGATGTGGTCCATATACACTATGGAGTATGATGCCTCCATCAGAAAGGATGAATACCCAACTTTTGTAGCAACATGGACGGGACTGAAAGAGATTATGCCGAGTGAAATAAGTCAAGCAGAGAGAGTCAATTATCATATGGTTTCACTTATTTGTGGAGCATAACAAAAAGCATGGAGGACATGGGGAGTTAGAGAGAAGGGGGTTGGGGTAAATTGGAAGGGGAGGTGAATCATGAGAGACTATGGACTCTGAAAAACAATCCGAGGGGTTTGAAGTGGCGGGGGGGTGGGAGGCTGGGGTACCAGGTGGTGGGTATTATAGAGGGCACGGATTGCATGGAGCACTGGGTGTGGTGAAAAAAAATAATGATACTGTTATGCTGCAAATAAATAAATGGAAAAAAAAAAAAAGAACCATACAATCCTCTCAATAGATGCAGAAAAAGCATTGGGCAAAATACAGCACCCTTTCTTGAAAAAAAAACTCTGGATAAAGGAAACATACCTTAATATCATAAAAGCCATATACAAAAGACCCATTGTGAATATCACCCTCAACAGGGAAAAACTGAAAGCTTCTCGCTAAGGTCAGGAACATGACAGGGATGTCCACTCTCACCACTGTTGTCCAACATTGTACTAGAAGTTTAAGCCTCAGCAATCAGACAACAAAAAGAAATAAAAGGTAACCAAATTAACAAAAAATAAGTCAAACTTGCACTCTTTGCAGAGCTCTATGTTTTTTTTTTTAATTTTTTTCACTTTTTTAAATTTTTAAATATTTTAATAAACATATAATGTGTTTTTATCCCCAGGGGTACAGGTCTGTAACTCCCCAGGTTTACACATTTCACAGCACTCATCATAGCACATACCCTCCCCAATGTCCATATCCCCACCACCCTCTCCCGTCCCCCCTCCCCCCAGCAACCCTCAGTCTGTTTTTTGAGATTGAGTCTTTTATGGTTTGTCTCCCTCCTGATCCCATCTTCTTTCATTTTTTCTTTTCCTACTCCCCAAACCCCCCATGTTGCGTCTCCACTTCCTCACATCAGGGAGATCACATGATAGTTGTCTTTCTCTGACTGACTCACTTCACTAAGCATGATTCCCTCTAGTTCCATCCACGTCATCGCAAATGGCAAGATTTCCTTTCTTTTGATGGCTGCATAGTATTCCATTGTATATATACACCACATCATCTTTATCCATTCATCTGTTGATGGACATCTAGGTTCTTTCCATAGTTTGGCTATTGTGGACATTGCTGCCATAAACATTCGGGTGCACGTGCCCCTTCGGAGCACCACATTTGTATCTTTAGGATATATACCCAGCAGTGCAATCGCTGGGTCATAGGGTAGCTCTATTTTCAGTTTTTTGAGGAACCTCCACACTGTTTTCCTGAGTGGCTGCACCAGCTTACATTCCCACCAGCAGTGTAGGAGGGTTCCCCTTTCTCCGCAACCTCGCCAGCATCTGTCATTTCCTGACTTGTTTATTTTAGCCATTCTGACTGGTGTGAGGTGGTATCTCATTGTGGTTTTGATTTTTATTTCCCTGATGCCGAGAGATATGGGGCATTTTTTCATGTGTCTGTTGGCCATCTGGATGTCTTCTTTGCAGAAATATCTGTTCATGTCCCCTGCCCATTTCTTGATTGGATTATTTGTTCTTTGGGTGTTGAGTTTGCTAAGCTCTTTATAGATTTTGGATACTAGCCCTTTATCTGATATGTTGTTTGCAAATATATTCTCCCATTCTGTCAGTTGTCTTTTGTTTTGTTAACTGTTTCCTTTGCTGTGCAAAAGCTTTTGATCTTGATGAAATCCCAATAGTTCATTTTTGCCCCTGCTTCTGTTGCCTTTGGCGATGTTCCCAGGAAGAAGTTGTTGTGGCTGAGGTCAAAGAGGTTGCTGCCTGTGTTCTCCTCAAGAACTTTGATGGATTCCTTTCTCACATTGAGGCCCTTCATCCATTTTGAGTCTATTTTCGTGTGTGGTGTAAGGAAGTGGTCGAATTTCATTTTTCTGCATGTGGCTGTCCAATTTCCCCAGCACCATTTGTTGAAGAGGCTGTCTTTTTTCCATTGGACATTCTTTCCTACTTTGTCTAAGATTAGTTGACCATAGAGTTGAAGGTCTATTTCTGGGCTCTCTATTCTGTTCCATTATCTATGTGCCTGTTTTTGTGCCAGTACCATACTGTCTTGATGATGACAGCTTTGTAATAGAGCTTGAAGTCTGGAATTGTGATGCCACCAACTTTGGCTTTCTTTTTCAATATTCCTTTGGCTATTCGAGGTCTTTTCTGGTTCCATATAAATTTTAAGATTATTTGTTCTATTTCTTTGAAAAAAATGGATAGGATTTTGGTAGGAATTGCATTAAATGTGTAGATTGCTTTAGGTAGAATAGACATTTTCACGATATTTGTTCTTCCAATCCATGGAGCTTTATGTTTCTTCATATGAGGCCTTTATTATGTTGAGGTATGTTCCTTCTAAACCTATTTTGTTGATGATTTTTATCATGAATAGATATTATATTTTATCAAATGCTTTTTCTACATCATTTGATATGAGCATATGGTTTTTGTCCTTTCTCTTACTGAAGTGATGTATCATATTGATTGATTTGCTAATATTGAACCAATCTTCCATCTCAGGAATAAATCCCACCTGATCTTGGAGAATACTTTTTTTTAATGCATTGTTGGATTCAGTTTGCTAATCTTTTATTGAGGATTTTTGCAACTATGTTCATTGAAGATATTGCCCTGTAGTTCCCTTTTTGTGTGCATCTTTATCTGGTTTTGAAATCAAGGTAATGCTGGCTTCTCAAATGAATTAGGAAGTTTTATCTCTTCTTCTATTTTTTGAAAAAGTTTGAGAAGAATAGGTATTAATTCTTCTGTAAATGTTTGGTAGAATTCACCTGTGAAGCTGTGTGGTCCTGGACTTTTGTTTGTTGGGAGTTTGGGGTAACTGATTTGATCTCACTGCTGGTAATTGGTCTGTTCAGATTTTCTATTTCTTCCTGCTTCAGTTTTGGTAAGTTGTATATTAGAAATTTATCCATTTCTTCCAGATAGCTCGGTTTGTTGACATATACTTTTTCATAATGTTCTCTTAGAATCCTTTGTATTTCTCAAGTGTCGTTTGCTATTTCTCCTCTTTTGTTTCTGATTTTGTTTATTTGAGTCCTCTCTCTTTTGGATGAGACTGGCTATGGATTTATCAATTTTGTTGATCTCTTCAAAGAACCAGCTCCTGGTTTCATTAACCTATCTCATTGTTGTTTTTTTTTTTAATTTTTGTTATCATTTATTTCTACTTTAATCTTTAGGATTTCTTTCTTTCTGCTGGATTTGAGTTTTGCTTGTTCCACTTTTCCTAGCTTCTTCAGGTATAAGGTTAGGTTATTTATTTGAGATTTTTCTTGCCTCTTGGAGTGGTAGGCCTTTTTGCTATAAACTTCCCTCTTATAACCAATTTTGCTGCATGCAAAAGGTTTTTGGATCATCGTGTTTTCATTTTGATTTGTTTCCATGTATTTTTTGCTTTGCTCTTTGATTTCTTCATGGGCAATTCATTGTTTAGTAGCATGTTGTTTAACCTCCATATACTTGTTCTCTTTCCAGATTTTTTTCTTATGGTTGATTTCTAGTTTCATTGTGTTGTGGCCAGAGAAGATGCATGGTATACCTCTGATCTTTTTGAAATTGTTGAGACTTGTTTTGTGACCTAATCTTTGACCTATTCTGGAGACTGTTCCACATGCCCTTAAAAAGAATGTGCATTCTGCTGTTTTAGGATGGAATGCTCTGAAAGTCTGTTCAATCCTCTGGTCCAGTGTGTCATTAAAGCCACTATGTCCTTGTTAATTAGATGATCTGGCCACTGATGTACATCAGGTGTTAAAGTCCCCTACTATTATGGTATTACTATCAATTAGTTCCCTAATGTTTGTTATTAGCTGCCTTTTGTATTTGGGTGCTCCCATGTTGGGTACATAAATATTTACAACTGTTATGTCTTCTTCTTGGATTGTTCCCTTAGGGGTTATATAGTGTCCTTGTTTGTCTCTTGGTACAACCTTCATTTCACTGTTTTAAAGTTGACTTTGTCTGATAGAAGTTTTTCTACCCCAGCTTTCTTCTCACATCTGTTTGCATGACAAATATTTCTCCATCCTGTCGCTTTCAACCTGCAATGTGTCTTAAGGGCTGAAGTGAGTCCCTTGTAGGCAGCTTATAGATGGGTCTTGTTTTTTATCCATTCCAACACCTTCTGTCTTCTGATGGGAGCATTTAGTTCATTTACATTCAAGCAGTTATGGATGGGTATGGATTTATTGCCATTTTGTTATTTGTCTTGTGTTTGGTTTTGTGGTACTTCTTGTTCCTTTCTTCCCTTGTTCTCTTCTCTCACCATAAGTTGGCTTTCTTTAGGGATGTACTTGGATTCCTTTCTCTTTCTTTTTTGCAAACTTATTATTGGTGCTTGATTGGTGGTAACCATTAGGTTTGTATGTAACATTGTCTGCCTACAGCAATCTATCTGAAGTTGATGGTTGCTTATTTTGAACTCGTTCTTGACTCTGCTCTTCCCCTTTTTTAGGTATATGCTGTCATACTTTACTTCCCTTTGCTTAGTGAGTCCCTTGAGTCAGATTTACCAATATTATTACTGCTTCTGAGCTTTCTACTTTTGTTACTCTTACTTATGGTCTTTTGTTTCCATTCAAAGAGTCCCCTTTAACATTTCTTGTAGGGTTGGTTTAATGGTCACCAACTCCTTTCACTTTTGTTTGTCCAGGAAACTCTATCTCTCCCTGTATTCTGAATGATAGCCTTGCTGGACAGAGTACTCTGGCCACAGATTTTTCCCTTCCGGCACTTTGAATACAGCATGCCACTCATTTCTGGCCTGCAACATTTCTGTTGAAAAATCTGCTGATAGGCTTATGGGGTTTCCCTTGTGCATAACTATTTTCTTTTATTCTGCTTCTCTTAGAATTCATTCTTTTTCATTGCTTTTTGCCATTTTAATTACTGAGTATTTTATTGTGGACCTCCTTGGGTTGATTTTGTTGGAGGATCTCTGTGTCTCCTGGATCTGAATTATGCTCCTTTCTCCAAATTTGGGAAGTTTTTAGCCTGTGTTTTTTTCAAATAAATCTCTCTTCTCCTTCTTGGATTCTTATAATGCGACCATTATTACATCTGATGGAGTCACTGAGTCCCCTAAGTCTTTTCTCATTTTGCATCATTGTTTTTCCCCTTGATCAACTCAGCTTGATTACTTTCCAATACTCTATCTTCCAGGCTGCTGATTTGTTCTTCTGCTTCTTCTAGCCTGCTCCTTATTCTGTCTAGAGTATTTTTAATTTCAATTATTGTGTTACTCATCTCTGATTAGTGTTTTTTTATCTCTTTGTTAGAGTCTCACTGATGTCCTCCACTCTTTTCACAAGTCTGGTATTTTTATGATTATTACTTTAAATTCTCTATCAGGCATATTACTTATCTCCGTTTTGCTTAGGTCTCTTGCTGTGATTTTGGTCTATTCTTTCATTTGTGACATATTCCTCTGTTTGCTTATTTTGTCTAAGTCTCTGTGTCTGTTTCTGTTGTGTTAGGAAAGCCAGCTCCTATCTTGCTCTTGAAAGTAGTGGGCAGGGCATGCATTTTTTAAAATTTAATTTTATTTTTTCAGTGTTCCAAGATTCATTGTTTATGCACCACACCCAGTGCTCCATGCAATATGCCCTCCTTAATACCCAACACCAGGCTCACTCACCCCCCCCACCCTCCTCCCTTCCAAAATCCTCAGTTTGTTACTCTGAGTCCACAGTCTCTCATGGTTCATCTCCCCACCCCTCGTATTTCCCCCAATTCACTTTTCCTTTCCTTTTCCTAATGTCCTCCATGTTATTGCTTATGCTCCACAAGTGAAACCATATGATAATTGACTTTCTCTGCTTGACTTATTTCACTCAGCATAATCTCCTCCAGTCCCATCCATGTTGATGCAAAAGTTGGATATTCATCCTTTCTGATGAATTGGGTTTTTTTTACCCCAGCTTTCTTCTCACATCTGTTTGCATGACAAATATTTCTCCATCCTGTCACTTGTATATATGGGCCTTTGTATATATGGGCCATATCTTCTTTATCTTTTCATCTGTTGAAAGGCACCTTGCTCTTTCCACAGTTTGGTGATTGTGGACATTAGGGAATGCATTTTAACACAGTAAAGCCAGTCCTCTTCCAAAAGAGATGCACAACCATCACCAAAACCAGGCCAACCTGGGCCACTCCACAAAGTTCACATAGGTAGGGCACACAGTTTTAACAAGGTTTTTTGTTTGTTTGTTTTTAAATATTTTATTTATTTATTTGACAGAGAGAGATCACAAATAGGCAGAGAGGCAGGCAGAGAGAGAGGAAGAAGGAGGCCCCCTGCTGAGCAGAGAGCCTGATGTGGGACTCGATCCCAGGACCCTGAGATCATGACCTGAGCCGAAGGCAGCAGCCCAACCCACTGAGCCACCCAGGCGCCCTTAACAAGGTTTTTGAATCCTCTGTGGATGGTGACCAGCCACTGCCATTTCTGGGACTTGGGTTTCCCAATGCATACAGTTGGGAGATATGGTATTGACAAGATTTTCACTGGTCTTCAGGGGAAAGGAACCTGCAGCACCAGGACCCATGCAGGCCCAGCTGAAGAGGCTGGGGTGCAGTATAAGCAAGTAAGGTAGTGAATACAACTGCATTGGTTTCTGCAGGTGGCCATGTGTTTATGCTGGGGGACAGAGGAAGAAAATGGCCAGCCCCTTTGTCCCTAGAGAGGCCCCTCAGCAAACTTTAAGTTTAGCAAATAACTCTCCCACCCGTTTGCCTTAAGAGTTCTTCAAACTGCTGCTACCATGCTGTATCTCTGTGAGCTGTTTGTCATGATGTCTCTTTAATGGTAGGGAATTGGTTTCCTATTGCACCCAATCCCTGCTTTCCCAGAGTCCAACCTGCTGATTTTTAAAACTGCATATTTAAGACCCTCTGGTTGTAATAACTCAAATAATTCAGCCCCTCTGGTTTTCAAAGCCAATTATTATGGGGATTCATTTTCCCTACACAGTCTTCTTGGTGTGATAGTCTGTTTCTCTCCCGTCTCATGTCCAGAGTTCCTTCCCTCTCATGGACAGTCTCACAGGTCCATTTAGCTCCCCACTGTGTCTCTGCCCATCCTACACACTTCAGTATAGCCTCTTCTCTACATTTAGCTGTGGAGTTTGTTCTGCCAGTCTCTCGGTCATTTTCTGGGTTATATACACTGACGTGTTACCTAGTCATATCCATATCCATGGGATGAGTTGAGCTTAGGGTCCTCTCACTCCACCATCTTCCCCAGAAGTTCCTTTATGGATGTTTTAAATCTTCTTCACTAACCAAGAATACATCAAGAGTAATCAAAGGCCTGCCTTGGAAATGGACTTGCTATGTGGGAGGAAATGGAAATGCACTCAGAATTTGGTGGGCAGCAATAATACCCGAAGAAAGAAAACCAGTGCCAGCTTTCATGTTTTATTTTTATCAAACAGATTTTCAAGTTAATGCTACCAAACATTAACAAATCTTTCCTTCCTGCTACTTCCTACCTTTATCCCTGAGTGTGTCCTGCATTTTCCCCTGGCTCTGAACCTTGTCTAGCTAGTTGAGACCAGAGCTACTGGACAGGGAATGTGACTAATGCCACATACACCCAGAATTGCACTGGCACCTCCTATAGGACAAAGCATCAAAATCTGAAGAAAGAATGTCAAGGAGAACAGACCAAAAACAGTCCCAAGAAAACCACATCCTTCTCTTTTCTTAGCCTCTGCACAATAGAGGCCACTTAACCTGTAATACTTGGAGCTATGTCCTATATTTCTATTGCTTATATTTCCCAAATGTAAATTTAGACCACTGCCTATAGTTCCCTTCCACTATTCTCTTTGTAATTAAGATAGAGACCAAGCATTTTTCTTTATCTCTCTTTCTTTCTGTATTTTCTTTTTTTAAACATAGAAAGATGAACAGGGCTTAGAGGTCCATTATAATCTCCAGCAGCCCATGAGTCAACAACATACAAAGCAACTTTGATTTTTGAATGGCCCAAGATGTTGCATTGGGAAACAATGTGTTTTCAGAATAAACACATTTATAAAAATATATACTACCTGATACATCTTAACCATCTTTACTGATGTCTATAAATAACACAGATTCCAAAAGAAGCATTCAAATTAATAAGAACAACCAATTGAGAAGAGGTATTTTGCAACCCTGAATTCAACAGGACTTACTTACCAAAGATCATAATTTAGGCTTTAATCATCATTCCCTTGACTCATTTTTTTTCATAGTCAGATAAACAAGTACTTTGTCTCATATGAATCTTATTATTATTATTAATTTGAAACCATTTTCAAAAGCTTTGAATCCCATAAATTTACCTTAGAAATTATCAGCCCTTTCATTAACCCTGAGAAAAAAAAAATCTAATACACATTAGGCCATATAAGATGGCTTATTAGTTATTCGAGGTCCCCTGAAACAAAAGAGGGTAGAAAATGATGGGGACATTAGCAGGGCATGCAATAAATGTGTTGGAGCATCAGCTTACAGCACCCAAGAATAGCACCTGAAAGAATACATGTTCCTACCAGAGATCCTACCTAATTACTCCAAGGAATAGTTTATATGACTCAGGATTTATTCTAGAAAAATCCTACAACCCAGTACCTTTTCTCATGGACTCCTGGAATCCATGGATATGTTTTTGGATATCTTTAGTTGTTATGATTATGTAGTGCATATCTTCATTTCAATGATTTTTCATAAACAATATAAGCACATTCTGGGTTATCTGAGTGCCCCCTTACTGAGTACTGAGTACTACCCAGTGGGGATAACCTAAAGTACTACCAGGATAACTTTTAATGCAAGGTTTCTCAAATCCAAAGTCCACATGTATATGGAGACTTGCAGGCTCAGTGTGGAGGCCAATGCTGTGGTCAAAAACTAAGGATCAAAGGGCAGCATTTTTCTTCTTATCCTTCAATCTTGCTACATTAAAAACTAGTAGGTTTCCTCTTCAAAACATTTTTTTCAAAAATGAAACCTTACCATTTACAACAACATGGAAGGAGCTAGAGTGTATAATGCTAAGTGAAATAAGTCAGTCAGAAAAAGACAATATGACTCATATGTGGAACTTAAGAAAGAAAACAGATGAACATATGGGAAGGGGGGAAAGAAAAAAAGAAGAGAGGGAAACAAACCATAAGAGACTCTTAATGATAGAGAACAAACTGAGGTTTGATGAAAAGAGGTGGATGGGGAATGAGTTAAATGGGTGGTGGGCATTAAAGAGGGCACTTGTGATGAACACTAGGTGTTGAATGCAAGCGATGAATCACTGAATTCTACTTCACAAAGTAATGCTGCACAGTATATTAAGTAACTAAAGTTTAAATTAAAAAGAATAAAATAAAAACACACATACAAAAAAAAGTTTTCTCAAGGCCAATGAGACTATCTCTTATATTCTATAATCAAAAGTCAAAGAGAAACGTCCATGAATTAATCTGCCTCCATACTGCCTATTAAGCCCACAGCAAGATCCCTCTGTCCTTCGTTCCTGGTTCTTCATTTGATCCCTCATTTCAGGTGTGCTCTGTCACCTGTACTGACTGGCCCATAGCTTCCAGACTGGCAGAGCCATCCTGTGACTCGGGAGATACTGAGAAGTCATTGATAGTGCCTGGATCAAACTCAGAAGAACCTCAGGCTATTGGATAATGTCCCAGTAATGCTTGCTGGTCATCAGTATTCAGAGACTGTGGAATGAAATTCCAGTCAGAGCAAACTCCTCCTGACTTATGAATTTTCTGGGGTTCATTAGGATGAACCAAACTGGGAAGAAGTGATTGAAAAAAGCTCCTAATACCCCCCCACCAGAATAAAGCATGTAAGCCAGC
Organism: Mustela nigripes; assembly: GCF_022355385.1. NCBI lineage: Eukaryota > Metazoa > Chordata > Mammalia > Carnivora > Mustelidae > Mustela > Mustela nigripes. The sequence continues at coordinate 248,356,258 of NC_081557.1, read as the reverse complement.
TGAAAACAGAGGTTGATTTCCCAGATGATTCCTTGGATTGATTTAGAGGCAGCCATCCCAAAGCTCGTACAGTTCTGATTAATACCCACTTTATCTCCCTCTGCTGCTCACTTTCTCACAGATGAATTAAATAATGCCTACCTGTGCCACCCCGAGCCCTACTGGAGCATAACCTGATTATTCAGAACTGGTCCATTCTGGTGAGCATTGGAAATAATCATAATCAATTACCACTTTAATTCTACCACACACACACACACACACACACACACCACAACACAGTACTTCCTCCCCTTTTCCACTGCAACCTCACAACAGCCCCTTTGCTTCAATAGGCCAATTAAATTACCACGATATAAACATGCAGGCTGACAATGAGCCATCTCTATTCAGAGCTGCCAGAAATCAAACGGGACTTCATTTCCTTTGGTGCCAGGGCATTAACCCAGGGACTGCTGATACCTGACACCCTTCTGACCCTCAACATTACACATAAAACTGCTCTTTCCTGACCCCTCTCATTCTCTCTCCCCTCGGCCAACTATTCCAGTCTTGGTTGCTGCACATTCCTGCTAGGTGTTTCTCTTTCACCAAATCAGCTGTTCGATGTATGTCTCTCCTTCATTGCTCCATTTCTGACTTTCATGAGGCATTCAGAGAAAGGAGAGCTGAGGCATTGCTGCTCCCAAGAAAGAAAGAGAGAGACAAGGAGGTGCTGCACTCTCTTCTAATCACTAGCTCAATCACAAGTTTGGCAGGCTGGAAATGTCATGCATAATATACAGAGCAAGCACTTTTAAAAGCGGATTATAGGGATTTTTTTTTTTTTCTGATATAAAGCCAGGCAATTTTTCACTGATGCGGCTAAATGAAATAATCCTTTCTTAGGTAATTCCCTAAGGGCCATTTACATATAATTGTATGTTATGTGTTGTTTTTCTTCCACATGGGCTCCTTTCTCCCATATTTATTTAATAGATACATATTCTCAAATGTTTTCTTGTAACTTTTTGTGTATTTTCCTGCTATTTTCATGAATACATTGAAAAGTCATTCATTTTCTTTCACCAGCTTCTGTTTTGGTGGACTAATAACATCGCTTTAAAAATCCCCCCGAATCAAAAAGAAGATATACAAAGCTTTAAATCCGGAAAGAATAAAGTTTGACTACAGCTAACAAAATAGTTGAGTGTTGTTATATCTCAGGGAACATATAGTAAATGTGATTAAGATCCCTGTGTTCAAGAAACAGACCTTAGATATGAACTCTTTAGCACACAAATCTCCTAAGTTGTAAGATCTTCGTACATGATCTAATATTCACCACACAGTGAATCCATCTACAAAGCACTTCAGGCTATCTTCAAAATATCACCCAAATCCAAATATTTCTCACCATTTCCACTGTTACCCGCCCTGCCCAAGCCATCACTTCTCACCTAAAAAGTCGCAACAACTTCAAAATTAGTCTCCCCACTTTCTTACTTGCTCCCAAGTAACACTGTGAGAGCAGTCAAGGCGACCCTCTAAAATGTGAGCTGGATCCTGTTATTCTCCTACTCAAAACCCTCCAATGTCTTCCCTTCACAGTCTTCCCAGTAACCAAAAGACTCTCTGTTCTGGCCCCAGACTCGCCCTCTGATTTTATTACCTGCCTCTCTGCACTTGGCTCGCTTCACTCCAGCCACATGGTTCTTTAAGCACACAGAACATCATCTGACTCAGGGCCTTGACTCATTCGGCTCCCACCTAGAACATTCCACAGATCGTCTCATGGCTCATTCCCTTACTTCCTGTACATCTCTGCTCAGATGTCCTCGGTTCCAGGGCAGCGTTCCCCGACTCCCCTGTGTTGACAGCCGCCTTGCTCACCGTCCTCCAGCACTCTTCGTTTTCCCAGCTCAGCTGCTGTCACAGAACGTGCACCTCTGACAGTCCAGTCCATACTGTTGTGTTTACTTAATTATTGACTGTATCCCTTGCTATTAAGTAGGTAGGCAGGGTCTTTGCCTTTTCCACACGTGTTGTATTCCCAGAAGAGCAGAATCAGGCAGGAAGTGCCAGCCTCAAACCTGTGGCCCCGTTACAGCTTTCAGTGTATAAGGATCTAGAAAGGAAAAGGAAAAAAATGTTGTTTGTACCTCTGTGGTTTACAAAATAACCAATTTGGAATATTTGAGGTTTGGTATGAGGCAACCAAGGATCTAGTTTTGACCAATATGAAATATTAAAAGACAAAGTAAGTTCTCCTAGTTAGAAGTTCAAATATTCTAGCAGCAAACTCTCTCTCTTAGGAAGATCTCCTTAGCATGGCATGTTGTTTGTGGAAAAAGGTTACGTATTTGTAATTTTTTTTTTAATTATAAAATCTTTATGAAAGTTTGAACAGGAGCACACACAAATACAGACACAAACACACATACACACACACACACACAAACACACTGGTGAGGTCCTTAATCAAATTGCTTAAGTTTTCTGTCCCTATCTATAACTGGGAATAATTAGCAGCATCTCTGATAGACAATTGTGGTGACACATAAATAAATTACTATATATCAATTATTTAAGGAATCTCTAGTATATAGTAAGCATTATGTCAATGTTAACTATTATAATAATTCTGCCAGCCAGGAGATTTTCAAGAATAGTAGTTGCATATGAGCAGTTTGCCCAAAGTACAATTATGTACGGAAGGGTATAACAACTTCTGTCCTGATGTACTTTATCTTACTCTAGAACCCCAGAAGATTTAATGGAATATGGGATACCCAGTAACAAAATAACCCCTTTCATCTTAACCTAAATATCTGCAACAATTGAAATACACCCAGTGTAGTTATTAGCCTTTGTAAGTAAACCAAGGAAAAATATATTGGAGGTCAAAGTTTAAGAAGTTGTTTTCTAAGCAACAAGAGTTTAAGGTTGGTATTCAAATTCCATTTTACAGATAAGGAAGAGGAAAAAAAGAACACTTTCTCAGCCAAGGTCACACAAAAGGGAGGACTGCTAACTCTTTAGGCCATGGCTTAATTCACTGAATTCAAACAACCAGCAACAAGCCAAATCTCTCTTGAAATGCACTTGGTCTCAGACACCTTGAAGCCACTAGAATACCATGTTCATTCTGAACAAAGTTTCATCTCATCCTACTTCAGCCTCCCCAGGCCAGCCTGGGACTTAAGGTTTAATTAAATCCTGTGGAGTTGCATTTTTGAAGGAGCTATTATCTTTAAGTGATTCTGGTTTATGAGTGTCTAGGAAAAGAGGAGGGAGAAGGAAAATAGAAGGAGAGCAAGAGGTGACAGATATGGGGAAAGAAAGAGTACAAATCAAGTGTCTCTGATCTAAGTTGATTAGTTATGCACTTTTGCCAGCAGTAATTGAAAGACACAAGGAGAATGTGAATTACCCACAGAAAGCTGCAGTGTGTGGTAGCTCCCTGTCTCCATCACCTATGTCGGTGGTAGAGATGAAGTGCTGACATTGCATGATGGTTTTCAAAAAGTAATTTTGGACATCACATAAAACAGCTCTTCACCCTTACAATTTACATTTAGATGCTGCAGAAATAAGTCATGGAAGTAAATCTAAGTTGAATTTACAGTTTCAATCAAAATTTCTCTTTTCTTCTTACTTTTATTATTCATCATATACAATGCCATTACACAGTGAGAAGATTTTCAAGAACAGTGTTTTTGCATTGCCCAGTTTGCCCTAGGTATGGTTAAGGTAAGGGTACAGCTCCTTCTGCAAAATAAAACTGTTCTTTAGCTTTCAAAGGGCAATTTTGGATGAACAAATATTTGCGGGATTTAGGAAGTGGTCAAAGCTAGCAAACGGTGCTCCTTCTCAGACATTTTTATCCCTGCCATATAGAAACAAGGAAACAGCACCTTCCCATGCAAATAGAATGGCCCCAGGCTTTTCTTTGCAATATTTATGATCAAATTATATTTTTAATGTCTCTGGAACTCTAGAAACAATTGGAACTACATGATTAGCTGACAGTGCTGTGTTTTTAGTACACATAATAAATCTAGGTGTAAATTCCATTTCAGTATTGTATCCTCTGAGGTTGTTAGCCACTTGATCTTTAAATTTCCACATTTGGTGCAATCTAATTCAACAAATGGTAATTGCCTGCTATAGATCAGGCACTGTGTTAGGCACTGTGACAGTTAAAAATGAGAACACAGTCCCTGCACCTAATGAACTCACAGTTTAGTAAGATGGGGCTTGTAAAAGAGACAGAATAAGGGCACAGACTAAATCAAAATGTAGAATAAGATAGCATCATGAAGATATATGCAGGGTGCACCTCCATGAATCCCAACTCCTTCAAAGTCTTGCTATCAATGTTCTATTATCCTGTTCATCCCCCTTGCTGCACTTACCTAAAGACCCACAGGTTACTTCTCTTCATCCCTTGAAAGTTCAGCACCTGATTCACGGTCACCCTCCACCACTGCTCTTGGTAACTTCAGTGTCTCCTTGTAAGTCCTTCCAATACGTTGGCTGTTCATTTTCATCAACTTCTCACCTACAATGATCTGCTCTTCCACCCACCCTCCCAGCTTCCCTCTTTGCCACACACATTGTCACTGTCCTTACAAATGATTACACTGCTTTCATTGGCTCAAGCATCCCCTTCTCTGACCTCCATCTGCTAAAACCCTCCGGTTCACTTCCTCTAGTTCCCCAACTCCAACAATCCATTCAACCCCTCCATGTTTTCACTGTCCCTCCCCACCCCAGTCTAGAGTCCACAACCCATTATTACTTATGACATTGCACACACTCTAACATCTCTTACCCCCAACCCTGAACCTGCCCCTCAATCACAGGCATTGAAGTCACCAGGTAGGCAAACGTATAATGAATGTTATTGGTCACATCTGAAATTCAGGACTACAGACTTCAAGGGGAACTCTACTGCTTCCTGACATGCAATTATACTTCCCTAATCGTTTTTGCAGTCTCCCATTCTCCAGAGGAATACTCATTATCCTTTTCTCTCCCAAACTTCCAACATCTCTTCTGCTATCCTTCTCTCTGCTATGACAGAGCTTCTTATTCACTGAGGAAATGGAGGCGGTCATAAGAGATTTCACACCTTCCCATAATCATATATCTGCCTGCATTTGTACCCACATTCTTCCTTCCCTCCTATTAAAATGATGAACTGTTTACACCTTGTAAGAGGGCAATCCTTCAACTGATAGTTTGGATCCCTTCTGTTCTTGCTTACCAAAGGATTTGGTACTCTACCCATACATCATTTCATTTCTTCCCTAGATCATTCCCATTAGTATACAAACATAGAAAAATAATCACCTATCTTTTAGAAAGTCCCTCCCGATCTAACATTCCCCTACAACAAGCATTTCCCCTTTATTGAAAATCTCAATGAAAATATGTATTTATACTTTCAGTATCAAATTCCTCTCTGCCAATTCTTTCTTGACCTAGATATTGTCCCCAACCATTTCACTGTACCTGCTTTTAATATCTATCATAACAACGGTCATAACTTTCATCTAACCTCTTACAGTAGCAGCCTATGACAGGAATTATTAGTCCTTACTCCTTGAAATACCTTCTTCACTTGGCTTCCAGGGTAAGAATCCAACTATAAAACAACAACTTCAGAGTTGATATTTCCAGCTATGACTTCTTCCAAAGTTCTAGCTTTGTGTCTCCAACTGCCAACAAGAAACTATCATCATTTAGATATCTCAAAGGTGTCTCAGACTTAATATGTAAGGAAGTTATACTAAATTTTTCCCCTCTAAACTGTTTCTTCTACAGTCAACTCCTTCTCTTAAAAAAAAAAAATTCCATCTGTCCAATTGCCCATACCAAAAACTTTGAAATTATCTTCAACCCTTTTGCTCTTTTCTTCTCCCTCCAGCCCAACAGCATATCTTGTTGATACTATCTTACAAGCATAACCAAAATGTAACCAAAAGCAGCTACTTCTTACCACCTCCACCATTACCCAGTCCAGATAAAGGACTTATGCAATCACCTTCTAATGAAACTCCTGTGTTCACCCTTGACAATTATATTTCTCTCCTCTCAGAGCCACCAGAGTACTTTTTTTTTAGTGTTAATCATTTCAAGCCATTTCAATACTCAAAATATTCCAGGAGAAACACAGCTCATTCAGAATAAAAGCCACAGTTGTTTAGAGACCCACAAAGTCCACATGAACCAGTCCTCACAGCCTCTGTGCTGTGAGGTCACCTCAGGCCACTCTTCCCCCAGCCCACCTGCCCCAGTCACACTGTCCTCCCTGCCTCCCTGCCATCACCCCAATGTGCCAACTACAATCTTGCCCCAGGGCCTTTGCCTCTGCTGTTTCATTGGCCTAGAACACTTCTCACCAGATTTCTAGAAGGTTTACTCCCTCCCTCAATTCAGGTCTCTGCTCAAATGTCACTGTGTTAAATTTCCCCAAATACCTTATAAGTTATTACACTGTCACTTTATTATATATGTATGCTTCCCTTCCAATTTTAGTACTTACCATCACCTGAAATATCACACACTTTTCTGTTTCTTTGAAATGATGATGAATACCTTGAGAATAAGAACTTTTCTCCCTGCTATATGTCCCATGTCTAGAAGGATAAGTACTATATTAAATGAATGATATTTCTGCCATTCTTCCTTCATAATGTCTCCTACACCTAACAGCAGCACCAAGAGAAGAGCTTCACTTCTCCATGATTTTCATCAATTGCCTCAACTCTGACCCAATAAACATACACAGCCAATAAAATCACTGTGTTGTCTCTGCATATGCAACACACAAGACCTCCAAGCCCTCTTGCAACTATGTAGTGCCTAAACCCTGTCTGTTGAGAACCTTCAGAGTAACCACTCTTTGTACAGCCCCTTCCCCCTCTACCTCTCCAAACTCATACCACTCCTTCCAACATTACTGTTATCTCTCTGGCCACTCCTTTTTAATTTATTTTTTGTGGGCTTCTCACTCTTCTCCTCTCCTTAAATTTTGTTTCTTCTGGAACTTTGTCTTTAGCCTTCACTGCTCACTTGTCTTGATTGATTTTATTCATTCCCATCAACCACCATACATTTATGAATGGCTCACCAATCTATATCCACATTCTAGGCCTTTCCTACACTTGAGCCCTGTATATCCACCTACCTACTGAACAATTCCACCTGGTGATCCCACTGGCACATTAAACTAAACATGCTTATATTAACCAGAACAGGTTAGTTGATGTTCCAATAATAAGCCACCCCAAAATAGTAGCTTAACATGCAGAAGTTTATTTCTCACTCATACAAAGTCTAACTCATATCTGGGTATCTCTCCAGAGTAACTACATCTATACCCAGACACCCAGGTAGCCCAGCCATCCCAACACAAAGCCTTCTCCATGGTCCACAAAGGTAACAGACTAAGTGAAAGATCTTGCACTAATATCTAAGCGACTTAGCCAAAAACATGTCACTTCTACTCATAAATCATTGCCCAGAACTAGTTATATGACCCTGTAACCTCAGGAAGGTTAGGAAATTCAGTCTTCCAAGTACTTTAAAAGAGAGGAGAATCTGACATTTGCAACAACATGAATGGAGCTAGAGAGTATTATGCTAAGGGAAATAAGTCAGTCACAGAAAGACAAATACCATATTATTACACTCATATGTGGAATTCAAGAAACGAAACAAATGAGCAAAGGAAAAAAAAAGATAAGACAAGAAACAGACTTTTAACTATACAGAACTATACCTCATGGTGACCAGAGGGGAGGGAGTTGGGGAGATGGGTGATGGAGATTAAGAAGTGCACTTGTGATGAGCCCTGGGTGTTGTATGGAAGTGTTGAATCACTTTACTGTACACCTGAAACTAATATTACACTGTATGTTAACTAACTGGAATTTAAATAAAAACTTAAAAAGAGAGAGAGGAGAACCATCAAGGGGCACCATTATGCTTTCCAAAATGTCTAAGATGACAGACTACAGCCAGGCACCAGACCATTGTGCAGGACTGGGCCCACAGACAGTGGCTACTGACACCATCACCATCACCAACTTGACAGCTTGACAGAGCAGGTAGACATGAACCTGGTCTCAGCCATCAATGAAGGCACCATAGTCATGCCTGCACAGGCATAAATGCCAGGCCACCATCACCATGGTTTCATTGGAATACAGTGAGATCCTGGAGCCTGCCAGTGATCTGGTCATCACCAGAGGGCTGACCCCAAGGTACAGATGGTCATCATCTATCAAAGGAGTCTCCAGGATCCCTGAGGGCTGGGCTAGGGCAGGGGGTGAGGACTCTGAACACCCTGCCCATACCTGCCTGGCCCAAAATAGAGAAAATGGGGCATAGAATTCAGGCATTCGGAAAAGATGTAGGATTGTAATAGACACAGGTTTTTGTTGCTTTACGATGAAACATGCCCAAGACTGACCTCATCAACACAGCTAAACCCACTCCACTACTCAAACCTACTCTCCCCTCTGAATGAATGGTACCAACACCCACCCAGTTATTCAAGCCAGAAACATATCTACCCCCACCCTTGTCTTTCATCTCTCACATCTAATTTTTCTTCAAGTCTTACAGGCCCTACCTCCTTAAATTTTGCTGTCATTGGGCCTCTTTTCTCTGTTATTGCTACCACTACCGTACTTTAGCCTCCCATCACCTCTCATCTGGTCTCTCTGCTCTCAGTCTCCTAGGAGGTGTCACATCTCAGGGAGGCATTTCTTGATCATCCAATTCAAATACTCCCCCAATCCCAGCGACCTTCTTCTGCCCTGTTCTGTGTTGTTTGTTGTTTGTTTTGTTTTGTTTTGTTTTTCAGATCCCTTGTCACTACCTGTAATTAGAAGTACATTCGTCTACTTGTCCCCACTTCTGCTGCTGCCACCATACACATAAACATGCACTGAAACGTGAGCTCCTTGAGATGAGGAACTTTTTGACTAATCTGAGCTTTACCAACAAGTCCTGGAAGAAAGCCTAGTACAAGGCAAACCCTCAGTGTGTGTTTGTAGAAGGAATAAATTTTCCATCATGAAGCCCAAGTGATCTTTCTAAAACAAATCTGACCATGTAATGTCCCAACTTAAAATGCTCCAATGACTCCTTATTATATTTCTAGATAAAACTCCTGCTCCTTAGCAAATTTCTCAGATCCTCCATGGACTGTCTCTGCTTATTTCTCTGGTTCCCCCTTGGACTATAATCCCTTCATTCTCAAGAGGCTTTTCTCCCCTAATGGGTGGGTAACTGATTTTCCCTCTGAGTAAAGTGCTTTTCTGAGGCAATACCTCCCTTTGCCTGGGTAACTCCAATGTGTTCTTCAGATAATGCCTCCTCTAAGAGGCAGAGCTTCTTCTATGAACAAGGCAATATGCTAGTCACTAGGTACTAGGAAATATGATGGACACCACATTACAACTAGGCCCTGGGCCAGATGCTAGATTACAACTGTAAACATGACATAGCCATGTACTGGTGGCACAAATAGTTCTAAAATCTAACTCCTAGACCCAAATCTAGCTTCAAGCATTGTTCATTAGAATATTACTGTTATTTTAAATTATAGAATATTATTGTTGTTATTTTAATTGTCATTCCTACTATAGTTGCACTTCCCTTATCCAATGGCTTCAATTATCCAGAATGGCCTACAAACTCCCAAGTAAGCAAGCAAGGGCTTTGAGGATCTACATTGGTGTCATAAAGCAGATACACTTTATAATCTCGCCCCTAGGCCCTCTTTCAGAACATCATTATAGTGCAGTATATTCTCATTTAAAACACGTTTCAAATGTCCTTCATTACTAGGTTCCTCAACGCACAGATGGAAGAACACACCAATCAACAACTATTCTGTTAAGCACTTACTGCGTACAAGATACAGTGCTAAACTGTGGGATATACAGGAAAGTATTAAGAAGGCTCCACTCCAGGGGGTACACGGGAATGCCCCATACCTTCCACTCAATTTTGCTATAAACTTACACTTCTATAAAAGTAAAGTTTCTCTATTTAAAAGAATTTTTTAAGTCCTGAGCCTGCCATCACCACCACAGACTCTAAAGAAGTACTCCAAATAAGAGGGTTTGAATTGACGGGGGTGGTGGGAGATTGGGGTACCAGGTGGTGGGTATTATAGAGGGCACGAATTGCATGGAGCACTGGGTGTGGTGAAAAAATAATGAATACTGTTATGCCAAAAATATATAAAAAATAAATTTAAAATAAATAAATAAAAAATAAAAAACATTAAAAAAAATAAGAGTAAGGACAGAGACAAACACATCATGAAAGCAAGAAATGAAAACTGACTTCTTCAATTACAGTGGATTCAGGGAAAAATATTGAAAATAAGGAAAAAGAACTTAATAAACACAGTAGCTTACAGCTACTTATTGAAAAGATAAAAAACCCTACATATCTAAAGAACCTCTTATCAAGGACAATGAGAAGGGCACTCAACTAAGAGCTGTGGGCTGCATTTTCACCTATATCTCTATTTGCCCAGCTGTGCAGTCTTCAGAAAGTCACAAGAGTTCTCTGGGCCTCATTCTCTTCCAGTCTATTTTGAGATAGTTGAACCAGATGGTTGAATCAAGACCCACCCAGGTCTAAATATGATTCTATGTTGAAAGTTCTGACCTTGATTAGTGAAGATAAAGGTAAAATATATTCACCTTACCTAGATTTAAAAAGTAGGCAATAATGGGTATCACATATTTCAGAAGGCTTTATATAAATGGTAATTTTTTTCTTAAGTTTGCAATGTAGCTGGATAAGTTTCAGTTACTGGAACATTGCTATCCCCCCTAGTGCCAGATAAGTGATAATTTCACAGTGTTATTTAAACAGCCCAGCATGGGCTGACCAAAATAGTATAGGGCCAAAAAACAAAAATAAAATCAAAAAGAAACCTGAAGGGGATTCAACTTTCCCTGAAGTTTCTATAAAAAATACTAGCCAAAGGAGGTAAATCTGTTATTCCCAAAGAGTACTCCATTAGGAAAGTGTTTACATGTGTAGCAGTCAGCTCCTAAAGAAGATAGATAGGCACCAGTGTCCTCTACCTGAAGGCACCCCACTACATTTAATATCACTGAGCAAGGTACAGACACACGGCTGAAAGTCAGAGCTGTGCTATCTTGCTATCTTCCACCAAAATGTTCTCAGGAACCAGCACAGGGTGTCCAGATGGGCACCTGTCCAAATGACGGTCTTTATGATGTCTTAAAACTTCAATACATATTTCATTTTATATGAATACATCACAATAAGAGAACCACCTCACATCCCAAAGATGACTAATAAATGAGATGCCAGTTGTACTGGCTCTGGAGAAAAGAAGATGGTCAAACCCAGACAGGCTGCTCACGTCAGCACCGGACTGAAGCAGAGGAATGCTGACTCTTCAGAAAGCTCATACATTCCTTTATTCATTCATTTCTTTCTTTTTTTTTTTTTTATTTGTTAGAAAGAGAGAGAGAGACAGAGCGAGAACACAGGCAGACAGAGTGGCAGGCAGAGGCTGAAGGAGAAACAGGCTCCCTGCTGAGCAAGGAGCCCGATGTGGGGCTTGATCCCAGGATGCTAGGATCATGACCTGAGCCGAAGGCAGTGGCTTAACTGACTGAGCCACCCAGCATCCCTATTCATTCATTTCACAAATAGTTTCAGGCCCCTCCTGTGTGTCCAGCACTGTGCTAAAACCAGGAATTTAACAGTGGGGGGAAAGGCTGGACATGATCTTTGCCTTCAGGTAATTTACATGAAAAAGTTTTAACAGTCTTACAAACTACTAAGGATTAGTAATATTCAAGAATAATTGGAGTCTGGGGTTGAGGGAGAGTCAGAGAGGGACTGGCTAGTTGTAGAGACAAGGGGAAGCAGGGAAACCTTTCTCAAAGAGACAGCATTCGAACAAAGATCTTGAGGTTGAGCTGGCATTAACTTCTAGCCCTTATGGCAGTCAATCAAGTATTTGCCATCATACATCCATGTTTTTCAGTCTAATGTGCACAAATTCACACACCTAAGTACACCGGGAAAACAAACTCGCTAGATTACTTGGCACAACTTCTATTCTGTCAACTCTACTCGAACTCTATTGGGGAAATTTTTTAATTATATTAAAATCAATACAGATTTATTATGGCATAAAAACGAACACTTGAGAAGATATAAAGCTTCTCGAAAGTTCTAGTCTTCCATAGGGTTGTCTTAAGCCATGCCCAACCTCTCTACTCATTTTCATTTATCTGTAGGGCTACTTCAACAGAAAAGCATGAGGAGTTACTGATGCAGCATTAACAAAGAGAGGCTCATATCTGACTCGTAATTATTTTTATCACTGAGCTTTATGTGACTTGATGTTTGTATGTGTTCAGTTCTAGTACTAGAAGCAGCAGCAGTCACGGTCATAACTGTGGCAGCTGTTGCTGTTGTAGCAATTGCAGGTTGAAGCTGTTGTAGTTGTGATGAAGTTCTTGAACCTAGGTGAGGTTCGGTGGGATGAGGTTCGGAGCTGACGGCTAAGAAAGAATTCTGAAGATGTCTTTGGTGCGAAAAGATGGTTTATTAGAGCACGGGGACAGGACCCATGGGCAGACAGAGATGCTGCGCCGTTATCCTGAGGAGTGGCTGATTATATATATACACAGGAGTTGGGTAGGTGAGGACAAAGAGGGTGATGTTAGTCTCTAAGGAATTTTGGAAGCAAGGTCTCCAGGACCTTGAGGGGCTAGCTATTGTTGGGAGAAAGGTTATTCATTACTAGTAGTAAAAATCTTCTTGTGAGACCCTTTAGATGTATATCGGTGGGCCATATGCTTGGGAATGATTCTTGACACTATCTTGGAGATCTAGAGATAAAGTTACACATTTCTCCTATCAAGTGTCCTTGTTAGTGAGATTTGGGTTTAGAAGAAATTCAACTTTATTTAGGGATTGAGGAACTGAGTTATTTGCCTGTGGAAATTGTGCTATTGTTAGATAGCTTCTTTGTTGTAAATCTCTAGGACATTGGTAAACCAAGGGAGACTGTGATCTCTGCAAGTTAACTATTTGTTTTTCTTTTAGGGCAGCCAGAGGTGCCTGAGGAATGTCACACGTATTACTGAGGGGAGTGGGTGGAAAGGGGGTGCAAGGTGCCAGCTTTTGCTTTGTCCTCAGCCAGCCTCCTGCTCCCTCATCAGTTGTTACAGTGATAGCAGGAAGTAGTAGTGGTGGTAGTTGTTGCCACAGTCATAGTGGTATTAGCAGTAGAGGTAGCAGTAGTAGTAATTCAGAGCTAGTTTGGATCTGAAGTCTACTGTTCACCAGCTAAATGAGAATGGACAAGTTATATCAATTCCCTACATCTTTAGAATGGGATTAATGAAAACTTCTACCTCTTAAGATTGTTGCAGGAAAGAAATATGCATAAGGCAGTTACTGGCATAAAACAAGCACTCCATCTATCTTAGCTATTTAAAGTACTCTTTCCTATTGTTGTTATTAGTATTATCACATATCACTATATCATGAAAGAGGAAGTTGGGAGTAAAAGAAAAGGAAGTCAGAGTAAGTTTGTGGTTGAGGAGCAGTGAATAATAAAATAATCTATGTTCAATTTCAATCAACCCCAAATATCAACAATTTCATTAGGGAAGAAATGCCCCTCATGTGAATCTGTCATCATAATTTCTTTGTAAAGTACTTTGCAATCTCCCTTTATACCACTAATATAAGTCAAATTAATTCATGTTGTATTTCTCAAGAGAAAGAATTATATCAAACCCCAAACAGGGACTCGGTATCCTCAAAGAAGTAGACCTAGCATGGTTTTTTTATCTATCGTTGCCTACTTCTGACTTCTTGCATCTCTGTGGAGTAGATTGCTAGAGAGGTAATTACTCCCTGGTTTTCTACCACCCATTCTTTTAAAGAAAAGCAAATCACCCTGAGCTATTTAATTCTCACTGCAGACCCAAAGTGCCAATACCAACATAAGCCTTAGAAGCTCAGTCCCTTCTGGTTTTCTATATCCTATACTGTATAAGAGCGTTTTTTCCTCCTCAAGGACTAGTTAGAATTTAGTGTTTTGAAAACCAGGTAGCTGGGCACTTAATCTTCTTAGCTAGCAGCACAATAGCTTGTTTGCATACCTGGTATGAAGTAATATAAACATTTTGCCCTAAAGACAAACTTACCATTTAGTTTGACTGCATGCAAATAATTTAATCCTTTCTTTTATTTTTCTTAGCTGCTCAAAGGCAGGCAATTCTCTTTAGAGATTAGCCAGACTATGATGACTTAATTCACATTTACTTACATGCCTGGCTTAACAGTCTTGTGAACGTGCTTTTGAACATTCTTCCTAAAAGCACTGCTGTCATTTTTGCTGAGAAAGTACCTGTGAATCCATTCATAATAGCAGGGGTTCAGAGTCCTGAAAAATGTTTAGGTAAATGCCTGGGTTTCCCAGCTCAAACCCCACTCAAGGAGGCAGCAACAGAGGTCATTACCGGCACCACCTTTGATGGGCACGGTGAATCACAGCCCAGTGGACTGTTGGCATTTTCCTGATGAATGGTGATAAACTTTAGCAGAGTCTGGACCAGAAGAGGTTCACTGTTCTGCTACATTACGGTCACCATTTATAAGTTGGGGGAGGAGGGAAGATGTTAGTTCTGCTGCTCTTTCTAGTCATCAAGGCCTGCCTTCTAAAAGCTATGAATTCTGTATAGTTTGTCTTCCTTTCTTCCTCTTCCCTTAATTTTTTAAACTCACACTTACTGAGCACTTACTGGTTGTCAAGCACTTTGTATGTATTAATAAAAATGTCCAACATTTGTTGAGTACCACTATGTGCCAAGACTATTCTAAATTGGTCTAAGTTGGTCTATTCATTTGAATAGACCAACTCTTTCATGCTCACAGTAGGGATTGTTACTATCCCTATTTACAAAGGGAACTGGGCCCAGAGGGGTTAAGTAATTTGTACAAGATCACACAGTTAAGGGACACTTGGATGCAGTTGGTTAAGCCCTCCAATCTTTGGTTTCAGCTCAAGTAGTGGGATAGAGCCCCATGTCAGGCTCAGTGCTCAGCAGAGTCTATGTGAGATTTTCTTTCCCTCTCCTTCTGCCCCTCCTGCTCATTCTCTCATTCTCTCTTTCTCTCTCAAATAAGTAAATAAATCTTTTTAAAAAGAAGAAGAAGCAGGGGTGCCTGGGTGGCTCAGGGGGTTAAGCCTCTGTCTTCAGCTCAGGCCATGATCCCAGGATCGAGCCCCACATCAAGCCCCACACCAGGCTCTCTGCTCAGCGGGAAGCCTGCTTCCTCCTCTCTCTCTCTCTCTCTCTCTGCCTGCCTCTCTGCCTACTTGTGATCTCTGTCTGTCAAATAAATAAATAAATAATCTTTAAAAAGAAGAAGAAGAAGAAGCAGATCACACAGTTAAGAAGTATCTTCTACAGGGGCACCAGGTGGTTCTGTTGGTTAATCATCTGCCTTAGCTCAGGTCATGATCCCAGGGTCCTGGGATGGAACCCTGCATGAGGCTCCCTGGTAAGCATGGAGCCTGCTTCTCCCTCTCCCTCTGCTGCTCTCCCTGCTTGTGCTCTCACTCTCTTACTCTCTCTCTCTCAAATAAATAAATAATCTTTTTAAAAAAAAGAAGTACATTCTACATAATTTGGGGAAATGCTATCTGAGTATATATGGAACTTACATGAACATTGGTAGTGGACTGGGGAAACAAGCAAGACCTTCTAGACCTTTAACTACCTCACTAAATTCTCCAAAGTCTTCTAGTGACAGTGACAGAGAGCATATGCTTTATAAGCATCTCCCAAAAGTTAATGGTAGAATAAGAGCCACCATTATTGTTCAGGGAGACAGGGGGACTGAAGTGCTGTTTTGGGACAAGTGGGATTACCTGCCCTGAAATCTTTTCCCATAAGTGGTCACAAATATACAGGTACAGTCCTTTAGTGCTCAGAAGATCTGATTTTGGATTTAGAGAACCTGAATTCTGTATCTGATTATATGATCTTGGACAAGTCACACTTTCTCTCTACTTTTTCACCAGGTAATGGGGCTATGATACCAGAGGTCATACCTACCTAATGGAATTGCTGTCAAGCTCAAAGGGAGACTCTACAAGGAAATATTTTATAAACTGAAGAGTGTTATGCAAATATGCTATCATTATATTGCATTGAAATGGGGACTGCTGAGTGACTCAGTCAGTTAAGCATCTGCCTTTGGCTCAGGTCATGAGCCCCCGTGTCCAGAAGCCTGCTTCTCCCTCTGCCTGCCTGCTTGTTTTCTCTCTCTCTCTCTCTCTGTCAAATAAACAAACAAAATATTTAAAAAAAAAGAAATGTACTGATTCTGCAGTAATATTTTCTATACAAGTGTAGGATTTATTAGTGCTACTTCCTAAGAGAAAGGGGTTTTAGTTATTTCTGCATGTTGTCCCTGCTACACTTAAAGACATCATAGTTTGATTAAAGTATGAGCTATTTATTCAGTCCTTGACCAGGAACCTCTAGTTTTTATTTCTGATATTCTAAAGAAATCTCTAGTTTGAGCATCTAAACCAGGCCTTGGATACTTCTGTATTGTCAGGATTGTTTGAAAGGACTCACCTATCACAGAAAGTAAATAAGCCTCTAGTGATTGAGGTAACTAAGCTAAATACACCTGGGAAGAAAGAAGAAAAACTACTCCTTTAAATATCACATGGTTATATATATATATATAAAATTTTATATATATAACCAATACAAGTTATAGATACTAAAAAACTAAATTTAATTCAAAAATGTGATATATTACACATTTTTGTGTAATTTTACAAATTTTGTGTAATTCTATAAAGTGATAGGCCACCCTTTACAGAAGACAAAGGAAACCTGAAGCTGCCCTTGGGATCACTGGAAAGCAGAATAATTCTAGAGGCTCAACCATGATTTTTCCTTTGATCAAAATTACTATGTATCTATAGATTTGATGCACCAAGGTCAAAAGTAGAAGGCTTTGAAGATCCATGGAAAATGACAAAAAGTAGATTAAGATACTATCCCTTGCTAAAATCTTCCTGGTTCCATTTCTCCACTTTCCCACTTTCTCCCCTCCCTTAACCAAATGATCCAAGGAAGCAGGTGGTGTCATGGAAAGAGTATGGCTTGGAGTTCAACACACATGAGTGTCAATGTATCTCATTTTAAAGCTAATTGGCAAGCCCTTCTCAACTTGAGTTTCCTCATCTATAAATTGAGGAGTGTAATAAACCTGCCTCCAAGTTTTTTTATGAGGATAGAAGGAAATAATATAAATAAAAGTACCTGGCTTGAAGTCCAGAATAAATGTCTCCTTTAACTCTCTTTCTCTACGCAATGCCATCCCAACATTTTCCTATGCTTCAGTACACTTCAGTGTCTGAATTTGTGGCATGGTATCCCCCTGGCAATTAGCACTGTTCATTAAAAGTAGGGTTTTGACTATCTGAAACCTCTCCAGTGATCATATAATAAAACTCAAACTCTACACTAACTTCTGGATGATGCTTATAAAACATATTCTCTCTTGGCATGGTGAGACTTTGGAGAATTCCAGAAGACAGTGATGGCTCAGAAAGTCTTGCTTATCCTCCCACAGATCACCTTTAAAGATGAACTATATTCTAGTGTCTCTCAGAAGCCTTTTACGAATCTGACTTTCATAAATTTGGCCAAGATGTTTCAATACATTTATAATTCCCAACAGGATCATCCCTTTGTAAAATGAAAGTTATAAATATAGAAAATTCTAGAATAGTAGTAATGACAAACATAGACTTGAAGTACAGTGATCACAAAGAGGAGATCCCACCCCCCACCCCCTGTTACTGAGCTCCTGCTCTCAGTGTCTGGGGCCTTGGGCCCTCTCCCCCAAAACAGAAGAGTCACTCTCGGGCCCCCGGCCCCTTTCCCAGGAGTACCCAAAGTAAGTGCTGGACTGTAGGATTGTCGTCATCTTTCCACCTTCAGTTGAGCCCTGCTTCCCCCAGTGACTCACCCCAACCCACTCTCTGATGAAACAAAAACACTCAGGGCTTTCCTCTACCTTTCCTGCATCCTCAGGCTGGCTCCCTGACCACAGAGCTGTCCCCTGGGCCTGATTCCCAACTCAGGCCTAGGGACATGCTCCTATCCACTCCAGGACATGGGAGTTCAAAGAATGTTCATATTCACTCCAGGACATGGGAAAACCCAGTAGTCTACCCCTCAATCCTGCCCAGCATCAGCACTGTAGCCCAGCACCCCAACACACACACACACACACACACACACACACACACACAGAGCACAGAGCAGGGAGAGGCTCAGGGGCAGTTGAATGGAGGGTGGTGCCAAGGTCTCACCACACCACAAACTTACTCTTAGTTAGGGAGTTGCTCTTGGTGGCTGTATCAATCTATTCAACTATTTTCACTTGATTTACAGAATTGTTTTGGACATAATTATTTAACCCTTGTTTCAATTTAACTCTTTTATTCGTCTTGCTTTATTGTGGTTGTTGCTGTTTACTTCTATTGTCTAAATAGCATTACCATTAAAAAACACAAAAATGATTTTAACATCCACATGTTGAAACAAATACACAAGAATCACTTTGAGAAAAATTGAAAAAGAAGAATGAGAGGGGCACACATTGCCAGATATTACAAAAAGCCAAAAGGCAGAGAAATTTGAAAATCTCCTTGTACTCACTTAACCCTCTTCTGTTCTCAGAGAAAATGAAAGCCCAAGAGACATCTTGTTAAGAACCATTAGACAAGCAAGTCACTTTGCTTAGGAAGGTGCTTTGCTTTAAATTAAATGTACTGCCTCCCCTTGCAATCACAGAGGGAAAGCAACCAAGAGACCAGACACAAAAAATCTCTTTTTAAAATTGGTCTGCAAGAAACTATCTTTATTATTTAATATGAAATGTCATGATTCACACCACCAGCACAGATATTTGAATCTGTGTTGAATTATGAATCCAGAGCCAAATTATTATCTTTGCTAAATATTCTCATTTAATCTCATCCCACAGAATCAAGGGCATCTGGATATTCCAACACAAGAGGATTAGCTCTTTGAATAGCCATGAATTCTGCTTGCCACTTATTTCTAGTTCTAGGTAGTTTTGCACATGACATATTTCCAATATCTGATCAGGTGAAGCCCTGTGATTGTCTCTGGACCTTGAGCTGTAGAGGAAGTTACAGGTGTCCTTTCTAGGTTGAACATTTAATTGCCAGTGTGATGAGAGATGCTCCAGTACCCTTTCTCTTGACAGGTAATCAGCAACATCTGAGGCAGCAAATGGTGGAAGCTCTATTACCCTGGGTCACTGCATGACTCTATGACTCTGATGAGCAGAGAGAGAGTTCTCTGTCAACACATGGTGATGCTTACCATAGTCTCCCTTTAATTCGAGTTTTCTGATATCCTCTCATAGACTATAAGCTCTCTCAGTACCAGAGCCAGATCTAACTCACTTGCATATTCTTCATAAAAAAAAAAAAGTGCTTATAGACAACAGAAGCTCAACACTATTTGCTGAATAATTAAATAGACTCCAACCCTACAAAGTAATTAGATGTGCTTGCATATTCTACAAAAAATAGTATGTCCTTATTAAACTATTATCTCGATGTAAGATAATCACTAAACTTGTCATTCTGTGCAAAGCAAGTATTTTTACCTTGGGCAGAAAGTATGTGGGCTTTTCAATTCCAAAAAGGACAAAGCTTAAAAAGACAAATAGTTATCATGTAGGAGAGATTTCACATTATAGGGAGTCAGATACACTTGCTCCCTGTGAGGTAAATCATTTTACTAGGTCCTGCAACTCCTCATGGTTAAATCTTCTAAACAGTTACTATGTTAAATGTATTCCTTATATTTTTAGTTGAACATTAAACTAAAATATCTTCAGTTAAGACATCCTTTCCAAGTAATTTGTTGATGTATTTGATTAGCTGTCTCCCTCTCCTCCCAGGGAATGCTTATGATAATAAGCACAGATGCAGAAGTCATTTTATTTGCCCAACATTCAGTAATAATTCCAGTATAGTCAACATGTAAAAACAAAATCTTCCAAAACATTCCTATGCTTTTATTTCTTATATCATCTTAATTATTCATCACTAATATTTTCCATAATTACTATTTTATTTAGTTCATAAAAATTTACATAATAAAACCAGACAAAACTATGTCTCAAATCTGTATAATTCCTCAAAGTTCTCTTAAACATTTCCCAGTATGATATTTAAAAACAACTGACTGCAACATATCCTAGGCCAATACTGTATACCTATTCATGAGCAAACAAATGCTATTTCATAATTTGCCCTTCATTCTCTTCCTTAGAGGAAGTAGAAACCTAACTTCTTTTTTAATAACATAATTTTTATTTTAACTTGGATACATAAAAAGAGTGTTAAGAAACTTTTCTGCTCCCTACATTTTGAAACTTTAATTAAAATGTCTCAGCTGATCTATCTGCTAATGATTATTTGGACAATGATGCAGAGAATCCTTTTTCTCAAAGGAATGAACACCTTCTAAGCCAAGAACAGCTTTGGGTCCAGATGTTACTGTTGTTCGTTCTCACCATTAATCACCAAACACTGCAGTAGGACCCACCATGGATATTATTCAAACAGAGACTCAATTAAATTCAGAGGCAGTCCATTTAATCTTCATCAGCTCAAACAATGGCAACTTCATTTTTCTCAACCAAATGTTAAGTCAGAGAAGAGAAACTTCAAAGATTTTCATTTCATTCAATATTGTTATAAAGTAACTGGATTTACAGTTTGACTTTGGACAAAGGAGAGCCACAGTGTTTTGCTGGAAGGCAATGCTATAGGAAAGAAGCATCCTGTACCAGTAGACACAGTTGTAGTAATTTTACAATAAAAAAAGGAAAAGATTCATTTGTTTCCTTTAAAGCTGTGATAAATTAAGAAAGAAATAAAATATTCTGTTTGGACTCTACACTGTGAAGATGGATGTGGAATAAGGAAAGGAGCCAGAGACCCAGAATGGAAAGAGAAAAAGGGGACCCATCTAACTCTTACTTCATCTAGACCAAGGGGAAAAATAGCTCCTCAGAGGGGTCCCGCTAGAAAGCAGTCTATGGGCATGATGAATGAAGCACATATAATTAAATACAGCATCAAACTTGCTAGAGATCTTTCTTACTATGGTCATGACATTGACATTTTTTTTTAAGTAGGGTAAATGTAGAGGGAGTGCTAACTAGATGTCTTCAGCTATTAGTTTGGATCATGCTACTTACTCTTAGGGTTTCCACTAGGATAATAAAACCTTATTTAGAAACCCTTCCTCACCATCTCTATATTTACTAAGTGTTCTCCAGAGAAACAAAACAAATAACATATAACAGACAGACAGACAGACATAGATTTATTATAAGGAAGAAACATAAAATTATGGAGGCTGACAACTCCTAAGATCTTCCTGGCAAGCTGCAGACCCAGGAAAATGGAAGTTGTAGTTCTCGTCTGAAAGTTGGCAGGTTCAAGACCCAAGAAGAGATGGTATTTCAGTTCAAGTCCAAAGGAGGGAAAAGACTGAAGCAGTCAGACCATTGACTACTTTTCTTACCCAGCCTTCTATTCTATTCAGGCCCTCATCTGATTGGATGAGGTCCACTCACCTTAGGGAGAGCAATCTGCATTACTCAGTCTACCAATTCTAATGGTAACCTCACCAGAAACACCTTTACAGGCATGCCCCGAATAATGTTTGACCAAGTTTCTGGGTACCCCATTACCCAGTCCAATTGCTACTTAAAAGTAACAACATAATCTCTAACATGGTGAGCAAATTAGAGACAATAGAAAGTCCACATATACAAACAAACATCCTATAGATCATGTGAGAGGGATCTGATGAAAATTTAAGTCTTATTACTTCCTTTCAAGCCCCTTCCTAATGCAACCAGATCCTGACAAAATGAGATAAATGCTCTTATTAGAAATAATAGTAATAATGATGGCAAACACAAATGTAGTTCCTACCGTATCAGGCACTGTTTAAGTACATTTTATGAACTTCTTCCATACAACAACCTTTTGAGGGGAATGAGGAAACCAAGGCAGAGAGACATGAGTCAATTTGCCCAAATTCACAGAACTAGGAAGTGGTGAAGCTACAAGTCCCATTCACGCTATCTGGCTCCAAAAGTCCATATGCTGTTTCTCATTTCAGGGAGCACTGAGTATTCATTAAGGACGACGAGAAGGAAAAGTCTCTGCTTTCAAGAAACGAAGAGTGGCTGTGAGGTTTATAGAATGTGTCACTCATCCTGATCCAGAGATCGAGAAGGCCTCCTCATCTGGGTAGTCTAGAAGGTAGTGTGAAACCTATGGACAGTCCAGTCCAACTTTTATCCTCGCCCCTCTCTTCCTCCGGATGAGCTTCACCGCACAGAGATGACACGGGAGCAAGCCCTTCAAGTCATTTCTCTCTGGCCTGTACTACTAATTAGCTACCACCTGATCTATGCACATCTACTGTGCTTTATATGCTTTAGGTCATCTATTCTTCAGCCAGCACCAAGAAGTATCTTCTAAAAATAAATTTAAAAAAAAAAAAAGAAGAAACAACAACAACAACAAAAAACCAAGAACACCACATCCCCCTGTTGAAAACCCTTCAGAGCTTCCCACTGCTCTAAGAACAAAATTACATGAACAGGATTCTAGGCCCTTTACAGCCGCCCCATTTCCCCTCCAGGCTCATCTCACACCGCCATGCTCTCCCCCTTGCTCTCTCTGGTCAAGAGAGTCTGTGTCCTTGCCATGCCCTCCTCCTGCCATTGCTCACACCAATCCCTCTGCCACTAGAACTCATCCTAGAAGAGTTTACTATAATCATGGTCTTTTCTTTTCCTTTTAAGGTAAGAAACCCAATTTTATTTCTTTAGCCATTAGGTCCCCTAAGAAATCTCAAGCATCTCTTTCTCAGGAGAAACCCTTCACCACTATAAATAGATCAGCGCCCCATTATAAGCCCTTTCAGCATTGTAGGCCTCTGTTGTGTAGTATCTGTCACAGTAAAACTGTGATATTTATATACATTTATACATTATATACATTCACAGTAGGTCTGTAAGATCTAAGAAGCTGAGAAGAGCATCTTCTTTTTCTCACCATTGTCTGACAAGGTGTGTTAACATAGCAAATAGTAAAAATACTGTCCGGATCAATGAATGATAGAATAGCAATCCTAGAAGAAGAAAAAAATATGAGCAAGATCACTGAGGCAAGAAAAGGCGTGGCACATATAAAGAACAGTGAGTAACCTAAGAGAGTAGATTAGGACCATGAATGGAAAGGTGAAGAGAAAGGATTAAAAATAGTGGTTAGGAACTCAGGAAACATGTTGTCTGGCAAGGATGTTGGTGAGAATGTAAACTGGTGCAGCCACTCTGGAAAATGGAGGTTCCTCAAAATTTTAAAAAATAGAACTGCCTTATGACTGAGCAACTACACTACTAGGTTTTTACCCAAAGGATACAAGTATAGTGATTCAAAAGGGCACCTGCACCCCAATGTTTATGCAGTAATATCCACAACAGCCAAACTATAAAGGAGCCCAGATGTCCATTGACAGATGAATGGATAAAGATGTGGTATATACATATACAATGGAATATTACTCAGTCATTAAAAAAGAATGAAATCTTGCCATTTGCAATGAGCTGGATGGAACTAGAGGGTATTATGCTAAGTGAAATAAGTCAGTCAGAGAAAGATAAAAAAACCATATGATTTTGCTCATGTGTGAAATTTAAGAAACAAAACATGAACATAGGAAAGGGAAGGGAAAATAAAATAAGATGAAAATGGAGAGGGACACAAACCATAACAGATGCTGAACTCTAGGAAACAACCTGAGGGTTGCTGGAAGGGAGGTGGGTGGAGGACAGGGGAACTGGGTGATGGGCATTAAGGAGAACACTTGCTATACTGAGCACCGGGTATTATATGCAACAGATGGCTCACTAAATTCTACCCCTGAAACTAAGAGTGAATAGTAATAAAATTGAATTTAAATAAAGAATTAAAGACCAAAAAAAACAAACAAAAATAGCGGTTAGAGCCATGTCATAAAGGTCTAGAAATTCAAAGTTAAGGAGTACAAGCTTTCAATTCTGCAGGTAATGAAAAGCCATTAAAAATTTCTAAGTGAGGAAGTAAAGGGAAGTACACTCGAGAGGAATGGATAGGTGGGCGCCTGGGTGGCGCAGGCTTCAGGGGTCTGCCTTCGGCTCAGATTATGATCCCAGCCCCATGTCGGGCTCTCTGCTCGGTGGGGAGCCTGCTTCTCCCTCTCCAGCTCCCCCATGCTTATCTTCCCTCTCTTGCTATCTCTGTCATAAATAAATAAAAAAATCAAAAAAAAATTTCTAAGTGAGAGAAATGGAACTAGGTATGATCAGACAATGATTTCAGACATGACAATACAATGGATTCATTCAGGAAGATACAAAAAAATGTCAAGGTCCAACCCCAAGAGATCCTGATTTAATTGGAATAGGATTGGTCTGGACATCAGTTTTAAAAACCTCCCTGATGATTCATATATGAGGAAAGTTTGAGAGCTACCACTCTTAAAAAATCATTCTAGAGTCTGTGTTGTTCTTAAATTGGAGAGGGCCATACTGATGGCAGAGAAACAGGTTAGGAAGCTCTCTTATGAGGAGAATCTGATCTAGGATAGATCAATCTCAGTAATGGAAGGGATGGTCTCTTCTGAAAAACATGTTTCAAGGGTCAAATGCCAGACTGAGATAGCTAACCAGACATGGGAAATAAGGAAGAAGTGGAAAATGATTCTAGGGTTTCCAGATGGGGACAACAGCATAGATGGTGCTGGGACCAACTAACAAATTTAACTGAGAAGTAAAACACAAGAGGAGGTGTCAGGATGAGAAACAGAGGAAAAGAAGAAATGATGCAGAGCCTACAGCCCTGTCAATTTGGCCTTCAGCTACCTCCCCTCACCCTGGAGCTGTCATCACTAAATTAAGCCAAATGCTAGTGCCTGACAACTCTGCCAGGGGCCAGTGAAAGTCAACAGATTTAGGCTGCTGCAGGATAACAGGACATTCATTCTACCTCTGACGGCCCTCTCCTGGGACCTCCCTGCCTTCAGAGTCCCGATATAGAATTCTTCCCAAGAGGACATCAGTATTTCAGCTGTCACCAGCCCCTGCTGAGAAAGAGGCACAGTTCAGGAGTGAGGATCCAATCACCATGAGCCCATAGATCACAGTCTCCACCTTGACTCCTTAAATTGTGTCACCAAGCAGATGGGAAGCCAGCATTGAACCCAGAGCACAGATGCCACG
Organism: Mustela nigripes; assembly: GCF_022355385.1. NCBI lineage: Eukaryota > Metazoa > Chordata > Mammalia > Carnivora > Mustelidae > Mustela > Mustela nigripes. The sequence continues at coordinate 248,330,809 of NC_081557.1, read as the reverse complement.
CGCTCACGCGGAGTATGAGTGAGCTGTGTGGTTCTTCTTTTTAATTTCTTATCTGATAACAAGCTTCCAGTGTCCAGATCAATATTGCCAGCATACTGCTGTGCACCCCACCAGGCATACTTTGTTGTCTCTATTATTCTTTTTAGAGAAATAATTATCTGCATACACACCCGTGTAAAAATTATTTATAGTTCATTCTTTCTCTTCCCAAATTAAACAATTAAAAGATGTATTTGTTAAAAGATTTGTCTGTTCTTTTCATGGTAAAAAGCTTGTTAAGCTAAGTTGCAGTTTTGTAAAAGTAAGGCTTGATCCCCTAGGATCTGTAAACAGAGGCTGTGAAAGTAGAAAGGATGTGACAGAGAAGGTATAAGTCAGTAATTCCTGTCCACAGCGTAATGGCATGAGGAAAAAATACACCATCACGTGTCTGAAGAACCTGCAGAATGGCCAGCTTCAGCAAAACTGCAGCCCAATCTGTCTCCTGGCTGCCTGGAGAGGCAGAAACAAGAGGAACACCCGGCACTTGACAATCCTCTCAGCACTAGAAACTGGAAAGGAGCTCCTTGACACATATTCCCGCGAGGATGGAGGATTTACTGCTTTAAAGCTGGCCACAAGTAACTCAGGACTGTCTTCCCATCTATGAATTATCTCTGGTATCTTAACTTAAGGGCATATGTGAACAATTCTCAAAGGTACCCCTACCCACTTCTCTCCTTTTCTTTCTACAAGGTTTAGCAATGTTCTGAAGGAACCACACAAGGGAAACTACCTTCCCCTTAGCCAGTCTTGTCACCCAAACATTCTTTCACAAGCAAGTTAAAGAACTGGGGTGATTCTTTTACACAGCAGCGTGAGCTCTGCTAAACCAACTGGATGGCCTTCAGCAAGTACCTAACCTCTCCGTACTTTGGTTTCATCATCTACAAAATGGGTCAATAATAGTCTCTAGTACCAGATGGCTATGTCAAATAAAAATATTAACACAGGCATGTGTTATGCCTGGCACACAGTGACTGCCCCCAGTATATTAGCTGTCGTCACAATTTTTCTAAGGAGCAGCATATATCAGTCACTAAGAATATGAAATCCATGGTCAACCTACTTGTATTCAAATACAGATTTCACCACTTCTCAGTTGTGTGATGCTATTTTAGAGGTGTAGCTATTAGAACGTGAGCAGGTCATGAGGATGGAACCCTTATGAATGGAATTAGTGTCCTTACAAAAGAGGCATCAGAGAGCTCCCTTGACAAATGTGGGCCCTCACCAGACACTGAATCTTCCTGTGCCTTGATCTTGGACTTTCCAGCTTCCAGAACAGTAGAAAGTAAGTTTTTGTTGTCTATAAGCCACACAGTCTCGCATTTTGTTATAGCAGCCCAAACACATCAAGACACGCATACAGACACTTTTACACACACTAACTTAGAACATTCTTAGCATATTGTAAATAATACATATATTCATCATTTTATTATTATTATTATGAGTTAAGAAAGACAATATATAAGTAGTAAGCAGTAATGTAATAGTTCATACAATTGGAAGTTTTAGGTCATCATTCTGATACACAGGAAGAGCCTTGAATTTTAACTAGGATAAGTTTTTCTCCAATATCTTGAGCCTCACCCTCATCATTTGTAATGTGGGATAATAAAATAAATCCTTAGTCTGAAACATTACACTAAAACTCAGAAGTCATATTTGTAGAGCTCTGAATCAAAGGAGTGAGACAACTTTCCTGCCTAAATCCCATGCTGACCCTCTTCCCCTCTAGAGGCTGGTCAAGGGAAATATGTACACAAGGAATCAAGCCAACTGTGAAAATAAGTGCTGTTCTATAAATTACTTAGAGCTACATATAAGTCCACTAGAATAATCCACAGAACTCAGGAAAGTTCTATACTTATGATTAAAGTTGTATTAAAAGAACATAAGGCAGGAACACCAAAATGAAGAGATCAAAATCTAAGAGGGTCACAAACACAAAGCATCTATGTCTTAAGACATGTGATCTTTCCAGCACATCAATGTCTGATTACCAGCCAGGGCTCAACTAAACTTTCATGTGATAATCATTGACCACATGATAGACCTCAATCACCAGCCCTTCCCTTTCCCCAAAGGTCAGGAGGGCATTGATATCACCTGAATCAAAGCCTTAACATCTAATCACACAGTTGTTTTTCCAACTTGGCCAGTCCCCCTGTTGACATCTAGGGTTCCATCATGAATTAGCATAAACTCAGAGGTAATCCTAGGATCTCACAGTGAATAACAAAGATACTCCTGTCCTTTGGAAAATTCTAAGGATTTAGAAGCTCCCTCATAAGAACCCAGGAAAAAGAACAGAGAAATTATTTATTATACAATGAATGGGGAGCTTATAAAATTGGAATTCATTCAACTACCCATTTGATAAGGCAACTTATCAAGGAAGGAACTAAAGTAATCACTTTGGCATCACATATATTAGAAAACTGGAACTATATAGAAAAGATCAGCAGGGCCTCTGCCCAAGGATGACACATAAGTATATGAAGTGTTCCATATTTTTAAAAGCAAGTGATGTAGCTCTCTTCGCTAACACACAAAAACAGATGCAGAGAGACAGACAAAATGAGGAAACAAAGAAATATGTCAAAAATTAAAGAAACAGGACAAATCATGGCAAGACACCTAATGAAACAGATAAAGGCAATATGCTTAATGGAAAATTTAAAGTAATCACCATAAACATACTCACTGGACTTGAGAAAAGAATGGAAGACATCAGTGAGACCCTTAACAAGGAGATAAAAAGAAGAACCAATCAGAGATGAAGAATATAATAATTGAAATTAAAATACTAGATGGATTAAAGAGCAGGTTAGAAGAAGCAGAAGAACAAATCAATGGCCTGGAAGACAGAGTAATGGAAAGTAACCAAGCTAAGTAGATGAAGGGAAACATTATACAAAATGAGAACAGACATAGGGGACTCAGGGACTCCAACAAGTGTAATAACATTCACATTATAGGAATCCCAAAAGAAGAGAGAGCAAAGGGGGGCAGAACATTTATTTGAAGAAATAAAGGCTAAAACTTCTCGAATTTTGGGAAGGCAACATAAATTCAGTTCTAGGAGGCATAGAGATCCCTCAATAAAATCAACCTAAGAAGGTCCACAACAAGACACAAAGTAATTAAAATGGCAAAAAGCAGTGATAAACAATGAATTCTAAAAGAAACAGGAGGGGGGAAAAACAGTTATATACAAGGGGAAACCCATAAGCCTATCAGCAGATTTTTCAAACTTCATAGGCCAGAAAGGAGTGGCTTGATATACTCAAAGAGAATAAGTGTCCTGGATGGTTCAGTAAGTTGAGAATCTGACTCTTGGTTTCAGCTCAGATCATGGTCTCAGAGTTGTGGAATCAAGCCTGCATCAGGATTCACACTCAGCGGGAAGTCTGTTGGAGATTCTCTTCCCTCTCCCTCTGCCCCTCCACCCACTCACCTGCATTCTCTCTAAAAACAAATAAGTCTTTTAAAAAACAAACAAACAAACAAAACGAAGTGGCAAAAAGGAAAAACCTGTGACCAGAGTACTCTATCCAGCAAAGCCAACATTCAGAATACAAGGGGATATAGAGTTTCCCAGACAAACAAAAGTGAAAGGAGTTCATGGCCATTAAACCAGCACTACAAGAAATGTTGAAGAGGATTCTGTAAATGTAAAGAAAAGATCATAAGTATGAGTAACAAAAGTAGAAAACTCAGAAGCAGTAATAATATCAGTAAATCTGACTTAAGGGACTCACTAAGCAAAGGGAAGTAAAGTATGACAGCATATACCTAAAACAAGTAGAGGAGTCAAAAATGAGTTCAAACTTAAGCAACCAACTTCAGATAGACTGCTATAGGCAGAAGATGTTACATACAGATTTAATGGTTACCACCAATCAAGCACCAGAAATAAGTTTGCAAAAATGAAAGAGAAAGGAATCCAAGTATATCACTAAAGAAAGCCAAGTGAGTAGAGCAAGGGAAGAAAGGAACAAAGAGGTACTATAAAACCAAACACAAAACAAATAACAAAATGGCAATAAATCCATACCCATCCATAACTGCTTGAATGTAAATGGACTAAATGCTCCCATCAGAAGACAGAAGGTATTAGAATGAATAAAAAACAAGACCCATTTATAGGCTGCCTACAGGGACTCACTTCAGCCCTAAAGACACATGCAGATTGAAAGCGACAGGATGGAGGAATATTTGTCATGCAAACAGATGGGAGAAGAAAGCTGGGGTAGAAAAACTTCTATCAGACAAAGTCAACTTTAAAACAGTGAAATGAAGGTTGTACCAAGAGACAAACAAAGACACTATATAACCCCTAAGGGGACAATCCAAGAAGAAGATATAACAGTTGTAAATATTTATGCACCCAACATGGGAGCACCCAAATACAAAAGGCAGCTAATAACAAACATTAAGGAACTAATTGATAGTAATACCATAATAGTAAGGGACTTTAACACCCAACATACATCAGTGGCCAGATCATCTAATTAACAAGGACATAGTGGCTTTGAATGACACACGGGACCAGATGGATTGAACAGACTTTCAGAGCATTCCATCCTAAAACAGCAGAATGCACATTCCTTTTAAGGGCATGTGGAATAGTCTCCAGAATAGGTCACAGATTAGGTCACAAAACAAGTCTCAACAATTTCAAAAACATCAGAGGTATACCATGCATCTTCTCTGATCACAACACAACAAAACTAGAAACCCACCATAAGAAAAAAATCTGAAAAGAGCACAAGTATATGGAGATTAAACAACATGCTACTAAACAATTAATTAGCCCATCAAGAAATCAAAGAGGAAAGCAAAAGGTACATGGAAACAAATTGAAATGAAAACACGATGATCCAAAAACCTTTTACATGCAGCAAAATTGGTTCCAAGAGGGAAGTTCATAGCAATACAGACCTACCACTCCAAGAAGCAAGAAAAATCTCAAATAAATAACTTAATCTTACACCTGAAGAAGGTAGGAAAAGTAGAACAAATAAAACTCAAATCCAGCAGGAAGAAAGAAATCCTAAAGATTAAAGTAGAAATAAATGATAACAAAATTTTTTTTAAAAAGCAATAGAATAATCAAACCAGGAGCTGGTTCTTTGAAGAGATCAACAAAACCTATAAACCTCTAGCCAAACTCATCCAGAAAAGAGAGAGGACTCAAATAAACAAAATCAGAAACAAAAAGAGGAGAAATAGCAAACGACACTTGAGAAATAAAAAGGATTCTAAGAGAACGTTATGAAAAAGTATATGCCAAGAAACTGAACTATCTGGAAGAAACAGATAAATTTCTAGCAACATATAACTTACCAAAACTAAAGCATGAAGAAATAGAAAATTTGAACAGACCAATTACCAGCAACAAAATCAAATCAACTCTCAACAAACAAAAGTCCAGGATGACACAGCTTCACAGGTGAATTCTACCAAATATTTACAGAAGAGTTAATACCTATTCTTCTCAAACTTTTTCAAAAAATAGAAGAAGAAAGAAAACTTTCTGATTCATTTGAGAGGCCAAGATTACCCTGATTTCAAAACCAGATAGATAAAGACAGAACAAAAAATGGGAACTATAGGGCAGTATCTCCAATGAACATAGATGCAAAAGTCCTCAATAAAATATTAGCACTCTGAGAGGCGCCTGGGTGGCTCAGTGGGTTAAAGCCTCTGCCTTCAGTTCAGGTCATGATCGCAGGGTCCTGGAATCAAGCTCCACATTGGGCTCTCTGCTTTGCGGGGAGCCTGTTTCCTCCTCTCTCTCTGCCTGCTTCTCTGCCTACTTGTGATCTCTGTCTGCCAAATAAAGAAATAAAATCTTTAAAAAAAAATACTAGCACTCTGAGTCCAACAATGCATTAATAAAAATCATTCACCAAGATCAGGTGGGATTTATTCCTGGGATGGAATGGTGGTTCAATATTAGCAAATCAATCAATGTGATACATTATCTCAATAAGAGAAAAGATAAGAACCATATGATCATTTCAAAAGATGCAGAAAAGCATTTGACAAAGTATAATATCCATTAATGATAAAAACCATCAACAAAATAGGTTTAGAGGCAACATACCTAAACACTATAAAGGCTATATACAAAAAACACACAGCTCACATCATACTCAAAGGTGAAAGACTGAAAGCTTTTCCCCTAAGGTCAGGAATAAGACAAGGATGTCTACTCTCACCACTTTTATTCAAGACAGTATTGGAAGTTCCAGCCACAGCAATCAGACAAGAGAAAGGAGTAAAAGCATCTAAATTGGTATGAAAGAAGTAAAATTTTCACTATTTTCAGATAACATGATAGTTTATATAGAAAACCCCAAGGACTCTACTAAAAAACTACTACAACTAATAAATGAATTCATTAAGGTCATGAGGTACAAAAATCCATGTCCAGAAATCTGATGCATTCCAATACACTAATAATGAAGCAAAAGAAAGAGCAATGAAGAAAACCATCTCACTTAACAATAGCACCAAAAATAATAAAATACCTAGGAATAAACTTACCAAAGAGGTGAAAGTCCTATACTCTGAATACTGTAAAGCACTGATGAAAGAAACTGAAGATGATACAAAGAAATGGAAATATATTCCATGCTCCTGGATGAAGAACAAGTATTGTTAAAACATCTAAACTACCACCCAAAGCAATGTACACATCTAATGCCATCCCTATCAAAATGCCAACAGCATTATTCACAGAACTAGAACAAACAATCCTAAAATTTTTACGGATTCACAAAAGACCCTGAATAGCCAAAACCACCTTGAAAAAGAAAAACAAAACTGAAGGCATCCCAATTCCAGATTTCAAATTATACTACAAAGCTGTAATAATCAAAGCAAAATGGTACTGGCACATAGATCACATAGATTGGTGGAACCAAACAGAAAGCCCAGAAATAAACCCACAATTATATGGTCAATTAATCTTTGACAAAGGAAGAAAGAACACGCAGTGGGGTAAAGACAGTCTCCTTAACAAATGGTGTTGGGAACACTGGGCAGCTACATGCAAAACAATGGAATGGGACCGCTTTCTTCCAGCATACACAAAAACAAACTCAAAATGCATTAAGGACCTACATGTGAGACCTGAAACCATAAAAATCCTAGAAGAGAGCACAGGCAGTAATTTCTCTGACATGAGCCATAACAACATGTCTCTAGACAGATCCCCTAAGGCAAGGGAAACAAAAGGAAAAATAAACTCTTGGGACTGCATCAAAATGGAAAGCTTCTGCACAGCAAAGGAAATCAACCAAGAAAACTAAAAGACATCTTAGAGATTGGGAGAAGATATTTATAAATGACACATCTGGAAAAGAGTTGGTATCCAAAATATATAAAGAATTTACACAATTCAATACCCAAGAAACAAATAATCCAATTAGAAGATAGGTAAAAGGCATGAACACACATTTCTCCAAAGAAGACATACAGATGGTCCACAGATACATGAAAAGATGCTCAATATCACTCATCATCAGGGAAATGCAAATCAGAATCACAAGGAGATATCACTTCATACCTGTCAGAATGCCTAAAATTTAAAAAAAGAAGAAAAAACAAGTTTTGGTGAGGAGGTAGAGAAAAAGGGATCCTCATGCACTGTTGGTGGGAACGCAAACTGGTGCACTGTGGAAGATGGTATGGAGGTTCCTCAAAAAATTGAAAACAGAACTGCCCTATGATCCAGTAGTTTCCCGGTTGGGCATTTACTCCCAAAATACAAAAGCACTAATTTGAGGAGACATGTGCACCCCTATGTTTATTGCAGCATTGTTTACAATAGCAATTTATAGAAGTAACCTAAGTGTCCATCAATACATAAACGGATAAAGAAGAAGTCAGGTGTCTGTGTGTGTGTGTGCACGTGTGTGTGTGTGTGTGTGATGGAATATTATTCAGCTGTATAAGAGAATGCAAATTTGCTATTTGCAACAACAGAGATAGAGCTATAGAATAGAGCTAAGTGAAGTAAGCTGGTCAGAAAGACAAATACCGTAAGATTTAACTCCTATGTGGAGTTTAAGAAACAAAACAAACAAGGGAAAAAAGAGAGAGAAAGACAAACTAAAAACAGACTCTTAACCATAGAGAACAAATGGATGGTCACCAGAGGGGACCTGGGGGTGTGAGGAAGGGTGAAACAGGTGATGGGGATTAAGAGTACTCTTATCTTGATGAGTGCTGAGTAATATGTGGAATTGCTGAATCACTCCATGGTGCATCTGCAATGAATATAACACTGTATGTTAATGACACTGAAACTAAATTTTTTTAAAAAGAAAACAATTTGGGCGCCTGGGTGGCTCAGTGGGTTAAGCCGCTGCCTTCGGCTCTGGTCATGATCTCAGGGTCCTGGGATCGAGTCCCACATCGGGCTCTCTGCTCAACAGGGAGCCTGCTTCCTCCTCTCTCTCTCTCTCTGCCTGCCTCTATGCCTACTTGTGATCTCTCTCTGTCAAATAAATAAATAAAATCTTTAAAAAGAAAACAATTTATCTGAGTTGATCAGTGGAAATAAATATTCAACAAGACATTTTACTTCCATTTCCACACAAATAAAAACGTGGTTTATTTCCTTTGAAAATACCCTCGGGTGAACTGGAACCAACTAATCTTTAAAGAAAGTCACATTACTTTACTGAAAGAAACTCTTTGGCTATTAGGATTCCGCTGGATAACAATACTTTCTTACTAAAATAAATGAACAAAATAAGTGGAGAGAGCAACCAAATGAAGTCTTTTTCCCTAACTGTAACCATATTAAACGAGAAATATAGACCATAATAGCATATGAGCCCCCATTTTCTAATGTTAATAATATTACTATTAATGTTATTATTATAACAACTACAATTTATTGAACACCCATTATATGTTAAGCACTTTACCTCTTTGAAATACACATCAGCACAATTTATGCAAAAAGAAACTAAAAGTTATAGAAATGTAGTATGGACCTAAGGTAAGGAATAGCAAATTATGGCCCACAGGCCAAATCCACTCACAACCACCTCTTCAAGTTAAAAATGCTTTTTTATATTTTTAAATGATTAAAAAAGTCAATAGAAGAATAGCAGTTTGTGACATGATGCTATTCAAATTTCAAGTGTACAAATAAAGTTTTATCAGAACACAATGCAGAGGACATGAACAGACATTTCTGCAAAGAAGACATACAGATGGCCTACAGACACATGGAAAAGTGCTCCATATCACTCGGCATCAGGGAAATACAAATCAAAACCACAATGAGATATCACCTCACACCAATCAGAATGGCTAAAATCAACAAGTCAGGAAATGACAGATGCTGGCGAGGATGCGGAGAAAGGGGAACCCTCCTACACTGTTGGTGGGAATGCAAGCTGGTGCAGCCACTCTGGAAAACAGCATGGAGGTTCCTCAAAATGTTGAAAATAGAACTTCCCTATGACCCAGCAATTGCACTATTGGGTATTTACCCTAAAGATACAAACGTAGTGATCCAAAGGGGCACGTGCACCCGAATGTTTATAGCAGCCATGTCCACAATAGCCAAACTATGGAAAGAACCTAGATGTCCATCAACAGATGAATGGATCAAGAAGATGTGGTATAGGGCGCCTGGGTGGCTCAGTGGTTAAGCTGCTGCCTTCGGCTCAGGTCATGATCTCAGGGTCCTGGGATCGAGTCCTGCATCGGGCTCTCTGCTCAGCAGGGAGCCTGCTTCCTCCTCTCTATCTCTCTCTGCCTGCCTCTCTGCCTACTTGTGATTTCTCTCTGTCAAATAAATAAATAAAATCTTAAAAAATAAATAAATAAATAAATAAATAAAATAAAAATGGTTTGTCTCCCAAACAATCCTGTCTTAAAAAATAAATAAATAAATAAAGAAGATGTGGTATATATACACACTGGAATACTATGCAGCCATCAAAAGAAATGAAATCTTGCCATTTGCGACAACATGGATGGAACCAGAGCGTATCATGCTTAGCGAAATAAGTCAAGCAGAGAAAGACAACTATCTTATGATCTCCCTGATATGAGGAAGTAGTGATGCAACATGGGGGCTTAAGTGGGTAGGAGAAGAATAAATGAAACAAGATGGGATTGGGAGGGAGACAAACCATAAGTGACTCTTGATCTCACAAAACAAACTGAGGGTTGCTGGGGGGAGGGGGTTTGGGAGAAGGGGGTGGGATTATGGACATTGGGGAGGGTATGTGCTTTGGTGAGTGCTATGAAGTGTGTAAACCTGGTGATTCACAGACCTGTACCCCTGGGGATAAAATACATGTTTATAAAA
>NC_081557.1:248306060-248320403 GCF_022355385.1 Mustela nigripes | reverse complement strand
AAAAAATTAAAAAAAAAAAAAGAACACAATGATGTCCATTTGTTTCTATATAGACTACAGCTGCTTTCACTACAATGGCAGAGTCAAATAATTGCAACAGAGACCATGTGGCACATAAAGTATAAAATATTTACTCTCCAGACTTTTACAGAAAACTTGCTGACCATTGACAGAAGGTCACATGGCTAGAGAGTAGCAGAGGTAGAATATAATACTAAGTTTCTCTAGTTCCAAGATGAATAGCAGCAATCTTTCTTTGTTATTTTGAGCCTACTATATGCTCCCAGTGGTCAGAACCAAAAAATTAAAAAAAAAAAAGAACACAATGATGTCCATTTGTTTCTATATAGACTACAGCTGCTTTCACTACAATGGCAGAGTCAAATAATTGCAACAGAGACGATGTGGCACATAAAGTATAAAATATTTACTCTCCAGACTTTTACAGAAAACTTGCTGACCATTGACAGAAGGTCACATGGCTAGAGAGTAGCAGAGGTAGAATATAATACTAAGTTTCTCTAGTTCCAAGATGAATAGCAGCAATCTTTCTTTGTTATTTTGAGTCTACTATATGCTCCCAGTGGTCAGAACCTTGTTCAAACATTTCAGTTATCTTCAAAATTATCAGCTTTCTACAGTTAAGAGAACTGAGCTTAGAGACCTTAAGTCACTTACCCAAGGTTATGGAGCTGGCTCCTTACATCTCCGTTCTCTCAGTCCTGTGACACCTGCACGTGAACCCCATTCTACTCAGAAGAGAACACAGGGCTTCCTAAATTTAATGTTTTCATTCCACCCAAGAAAAAAACAAAAAGACTGGACAGTATAACCTGAGCTGAGGTTCCACCTCAGAGAAGCGACACAGCGTCCAGTCCAGGCAGGAATATATCATCCTTGTTTATGGCTACAAGGCCCAAGGCCGTTTGCCCAAAATCTTTTGCTTTCTTATTCCACTCTGCGAACCAGACTTTAGCAACTGAAGGTTTCTAGAGCCTGGGTAACATTACATTTGGGTAAGAACTCAGAATAGCAAAACTGATATGACTGAAGGACTGCAGATAAATACCCCAGTTCACAACAAAAAGGCAGGGGAAACATCTATGAATATTTGAAAGATCATACATCAAAGGAGGAAGGAAATGAGAAATTGCTTGCTGTTATCCGAGGAAAATTGTAAGCTGATAAAACGGAGCATCAGAAAGCATAACCTATTCAGAAGCATAGAGAAAGTGAGGCACACGCAGGCCAAAACAAGCTTTGCTCAGGCCCTGATGGAAGGGGTAAGGACCTACCAAACTTGTTAGCCAGCTCCAGGAAGCAGAATGTTCCTTTTAATTTCAAATTTACTCAGTTTGTTCCATCAGGATGCAGATTCTTTTCCTGAAAACTTTATAAAGACAAACAGATACTGAGGACAGCTGCCCTTTACACCGTGAAATGAATGAAGACCCTTTAAGACTTAAGTAGGCTTAGAACTAGCTAGGTAAGCCTCTGAGCTGTAGACCACACTCCCACGCACAGGCAATATCGCTGGTCTCCTGCAGGACCACTTTGGGATGAGAAGAGGAGAGGGAAATGGTTACACTTGGGGGAAGAGAGAGGACATTTTGACGGAGTGAAAAAACCATAAAGGAAGATAAGGAAGATATTTTGACCAGGGCTGGGCATTGTCCACTGTAGTCTCCTGGACAGGTCCACTTGTTCCCTGGGCACGAGTAGATCAACTTCAAGGACCTAGATGAGAATGGCTGAGATGAGGAGGTCCTTTGCTCAGCTTCTGCTGGGAGCCAGCTTAATTCTGATGCCCCAAAGACATCATCCACTGTGTGGATACTGGATTCTCATGATGTCAGAGCCACAAGAAGTACCTCTCCAGAGTCTGCCAGCAGCTGGTGTAAACGGGTAGGAGCCAGCATGAAGAAGAAGCTGATGGACAGAAGTTAATGCTAGCTAGTGACTTCAGTCAACTGATGGACATTCTGCAAAAATTCCCCCAAATAAGGGAAAGGATGCATTTTGGATGCAGGACACCTAAAGCCTTGTTATTTCCCAGGCAGAATAGATATGAAGCTGGTAGATATGAAGTCTATACATACACAGAATAAACTATAAATGTCCTGATAATTGTTCATTCCAATTGCTCCTCACTGTACAATTAGAGAAACCTCTTCCCAGCATAAGTTGCCAGTTGCTTTCCTGACTTGGTCTTGCCTGTCTTCTTGTTCTGTGCTCCAAATCTCTTCCACAACCATACACATAACCTGCTATTCATTATCAGAACCTTTCTCTGTCTCTCTGTCCTCAGTTGTTCAGTGTTCACATTTTAAATACAGTAGCTTCATCAATTGCAGTTCCCTAACTCTAGCAGCCTGAAATTTACTGATCAGACAGTTCCTGCCCAATTACTTGCATCTAACACATATTCTGAAGGGTCAAATCTTTTATATTACAAAACACAAATTTTGAAATTTTGTCTTTAAAGCTTTAGAAAATAGTCTAAAATAGCCTAGAATAGCCACCATTGATTAAGCACTACTTTCTTCTAGAAGCATTACTAACTGCCGCTTCACAAAAACTTTGCAAATGAGGCATTATCCACATTGTACAGCTCAGAAGGCTTAAGAAACTGGCAGCCTCTTCAAAGTCAGACCTAAGTAGTAGTACTGAGAATCTAACCTGGAGTGCCAGAATCCAGAGCTTGGATTCAATCCCCATTGTTGCATTTTCCAGGAAGGAAATGACAGTGTGTACAATGGTGCATACCAAAATCTCAGGGCCATCCTAAGGGTGCAAGGGCAGCCATTCGTATTGAGTAAATAGGAATTAAACATTACTTTTTTAGATCTTTGCCAATTCGATCAAGAGGAACGGTGTTTGACTTTAGCTCATATTTCTTTGATTACTAACGAAATTTGACTTCTTTATTCTTATTGTCCATTAATTTTCTTCTTTTATGAATTGCCTATTCATGTCCTTTGTTCTTTTCTCTATTGTGGTTCAAGTTTTTCTTATCAATCTTTAAGACCTCTTTATACACTGTGGCCATTAATCAGTTAGTCATCACATTCAGTATAAATGTTTTATCCCAATGTATCATTTTTTCTTTTACTTTTTATTATGGTAATCCTTTATGTGCAAAAGTTCAAAATACACAAGTAAATCTAAGCCTTTCGAGTCAGCTTTACATACAATGTACCTTTATCTTTGTCCCAAATTAGCCCAAAAGCAGTCAGGTCCAAGTGGGATTACGCTGCATTAAACAAATGTCCATAAATGAATTGACAAACTAAAATATCAATGTTTCAATTTATAATGAGGATTGTACTCCAGCAGTAACTCATATACCACAAGGGCAATTTGATAAGTACAAAAAACTTTATGCCATTCTCCCATATCTTGGAGTCGGTATTATACCTGGACCTGCAGGACTTGCTATTATTATCCCTTTGCAACAGACAAAGAGACTCAGAAATGACTGACTTTGTTAATGGCATAACCAAAATAAGCATCCAAATCTCCTCTTCATTGTTTGGTTAAAACACACACAACTGTGTGAAATGTATGTTTTGATAAGAACACAGTCCTTAATTGCACCAAGCATGAAAAGGCAACACAAACATCTTACTTCACCAAACATATAGATCATTTAAAATGTTAAAAAATGAGGAAAACAGATGTAAAATTGTCTAGGAGAACGAACAACTTTATGATTTGTTTGTCATCTTCTCCCTCCTCGCCTTAACATAATATGTAGCATATCCCACGACAGCTCATAAAGCGTACCACTGCCACCAAATCACTAGTTTTTATGGAGACAGTAATGAACATAAGATACCTTAGTAGGAGTTATAAAAATGTAGACACTTCTAACATTAAAAAAACAAGTGGAAGTATTTTGTAAACCAAAAATATTCAAATGCCTTGAGAAATGGGGATGTTTGGAACCAAAACTACTGCATAAATATTTGCAGTTTTACCCATACACTATTTTTCTGGGATTTACAGCTATTCCCCATTTTTAATGCCCTAGCTCTGGCTTGTTTAAAAATAGTTTGCAAGTGCTTGAGAGTAAGTCCTATTTGATTTTAAAGGGGATAGCTGTTGGGGGTACTGAAGAAACTTGTACAGGCAAACATACGAAATTGCCCCCCCCAACCAGCAAAAGGGTTTTTTGTTTGTGCTTCTAAGGCTCTGCGTGTCCTTGGACAAACGAGTTTTGCTTGAGTAAAAGTGAAGGTGCTCTCTCTCTCTTCCTCTTCCACATTTCACGGATTAAGACATTTCAGTCTCCTCCAAGTTCCAGGCCTGTGAAAGTCCCTTAGCATCTCAGATATTAATATGGCTCACACAGATGTGACTTAAATAGCCTTTTTAAAATTGAATCTATAATACTATGCTTGTTTACTGTTCCTTGACAGGTACAAGATCTGATTGAAAAAGAGTTTCTCCAAACATTAAGTATTCGGAACAGTCAAGGAAAGATAAGAAGAATGTATTAAAGGATTAAGGGCAAACAGAAAATGAAGATGAGGGCAGGAGAGAGAAAATTAAAATAGCAATGAAGTAAGATTTTGAAAAATGGCATTTCTGAGGACAAATGAAATTAGTCAAATTTAACTCTATCTATCATAGAGCACATTTTTAGCCTGTTTAAAATATGTTCTTCGGCTTTGCAGTGCCATTTTGCCCAAGTGTTTCTCATCCTGGGCGCCGCCAGTTAGCACTTGTATTTCAATGCTATTCGCCAGTGTTGTTTGTTGCTGTCCAGAACCGCCATGTAAAACGTGCGTGCATCATTCTCCTAAAGAACGAATAGGGCAGGTGGCTTTGGACCATGTTACACAATAAAAACTACAGAATCCAAGCTACAAATGGTGCTTACATTTCAATTCCTCCCTATTCACTACTGATGTAAATATCTTCAAAAAGTACTTACTTCCAAAAGCCTCTTTCTGTCTCTTTCAAAAGAAAATGTATTTTCAAATTCTTGGAAAGGCTTTACAGAGAACCCTGTGACTTCCCTAATTAAAGGGCCCATTCAGCCCACACGGCAGCCATTGGCAGTTCCTAGGCTTGAGACAGCAAGGCTCTTACTCTGCCACTCTGTGAGATTAGCAGGGAAATAGAGGGCATATTGTCAAATGGAATATTATACCATTTTGGCCCCCCAAAAAGATGTTAAGAGTTCTTGAGCTGTGGCATGCTGCTCAAGAAAGAAGACAACGTTAGTAATGAATTCACACACACTGACCAAAATGCAAAGAGACATATTTTTCTTTTCAGTAGAAAAGTCTGAATTGCTGTACACTAGCCATCAGGGAGATTCAAATTAAACCACATTGAGTTACCACCTTACACCAGTTAGAATGGCCAAAATTAGCAAGACAGGAAACAACATGTGTTGGAGAAGATGTGGAGAAAGGGGAACCCTCTTCCACTGTTGGTGGGAATGCAAGTTGGTGCAGCCTCTTTGGAAAACAGTGTGGAGATTCCTCAAGAAATTAAAAATAGAACTTCCCTATGACTCTGCCATTGCACTACTGGGTATTTGCCCCAAAGATACAGATGCAGTGAAAAGAAGGGCCATCTGTACCCCAATGTTTATAGCAGCAATGGCCACGGTTGCCAAACTGTGGAAAGAACCAAGATGCCCTTCAATGGACGAATGGATAAGGAAGATATGGTCCCTATAAACGATGGAGTATTATGCCTCCATCAGAAAGGATGAATACCCAACTTTTGTAGCAACATGGGCGGGACTGGAAGAGATTATGCTGAGTGAAATAAGTCAAGCAGAGAGAGTCAATTATCATATGGTTTCACTTATTTATGGAGCATAACAAATAGCATGGAGGACAAGGGGAGATGGAGAGGAGAAGGGAGTTGGGATAAATTGGAAGGGGAGGTGAACCATGAGAGACTATGGACTCTGAAAAACAATCTGAGGGTTTTGAAGGGGGCGGGGGGAGAGTGGTTGGGGGAGCCAGCTGATGGGTATTAAGGAGGGCACGTATTGCATGGAGCACTGGGTGTGGTGCAAAAACAGTGAATACTGTTACGCTGAAAAGAAATAAAAATTAAAAAAAAATAAAATAAAAAGAAAAGTCTGAAGTAGAGGCCATTAACTGTTATCTATTCAGGGACATTTGCAGCTTCTCCAATGACCTGCCTACTAACTAACTAACTAATATCCACACTGTATGCTAGTGATGCTTAAAATGTAGGTCCCAGGGGTGCCTGTGTGGCTCAGTGGGTTGAAGCCTCTGCCTTCGGCTCAGGTCATGATCCCAGGGTCCTGGAATCAAGCCCCACATCCAGCTCTCTGCTCAGCAGGGAGCCTGCTTCCTCCTCTCTCTCTGCCTGCCTCTCTGCCTACTTGTGATCTACATCAAATAAATAAATAAAATCTTTTAAAAAATAAAAATAAAGAAATAAAATGTGGGTCCCAGAGCAGCTGTAGCAGCATCACCTGGGAACTTATTAGAAATGCAGATTGTGAGCGTAGCATAACATATAAACCTGTCAAATCACAATGTTGTACACCTGCAACTAATGTAACGTTGTCAACTATACTTCTGTGTGTGTGATATCATTTTTTAAATGACACATGTGATAACAGATGCTATGTAAATAAATTAAGTTCCAAATTGAAAAAAAAATGCAGATTCACAGTTTCTACCTCAGACCTACTGAATCAGAAAGCCCTGAGGGTGGGGGACCAGCAAATCCTCCAGGTGATTCTAATGCATGCTCAACTCTGAGAACCACTACTCTATGCAGGGCTATTTTTAATCCACATTTGAGCACCAAAAACATTATTGTGATTTAGGGATAGCACACCAGGTCAGAGCAAATAATTCCAACTCTACCATCTCTGATGTTAGTGCTTTTCTGCAACATTATCACAAAACCCTTTGAGAATCTGACAACAAACCTTTGAGAATCTAGGTAGAGAATAATAAAGGCAAATTTCACATTCAATTTCAGGAGGTTCCTAAACATGTCTGAAGCCTGGCCATGTACAGCAAAGGAGCATCTACTGCATCTTTTTTTCTGAGCACTTTCATCTGCTCTTCACAGTAATTTGTAAAGTCAACAGACAGGTATTATGATCATTTATAGCAGAGGACTCTGAGGCTCAGAAACCCAAGCGTCCTGCCCCAAATCTCAGACCTGGTAATAAGCAGAGGGGGCTCTGGTCCATCTACAAACCCCTTGCCTTACATTTTACTCTTCTCCCCAATTTGGATTGTTGTAAATAATAATGAAAAAAATAATGGTGAAGGGCTCTTGCCATCACTCCATCATCTCTTCACTCTACTCTCTGCACTGTGCTCTAGACACCCTGGCTTCTTTCCTCTTCTTTAAGCACTGAAGCACATCTCCTCCTAAAAGTCTTAGCACATGCTGTTCCCTTTGCTGGGAATGTTCCCCAGATGCTCACATCACTTGTTCCTTCACTCCTTTAGGTCTTTCCTCAAATATCACCTAATGAGAGAGTTCACCTCTCATGACTGTATATATGAAACAAAGTTCCTAGGGTGCCTGGGTGGCTCAGCCAGTTAAGCATCTGTCTTCGGCTCAGGTCATGATCCCAGAGTTGTGGGATCAAGCCCCTAGTAGGGCTCTCTGCTCAGTGGGGAGCCTGCTTCTCCTTCTTCCTCTGCCTGCAGCTCTGCCTGCTTGTGTTCTCTTTCTCTGTCAAATAAATAAATAAAACTTAAAAAAAAAATTACTTACACTCTCTCCACTTACCCTGCTTTATTATTCATCATTGCCCTAATCACTACGGACTTAGTTTATATCTATTTCTGTCATGCCCACTTACAAAACAGGAACTGTTTTGCTTATTGTTAAATCCATGGTTTAAAAAGCAACATAGCAGTGGTGCCTGGGTGGCTCAGTCAGTTAAGTATCCAACTCTTGATTTCAGTTCAGGTCATGATCTGAGGATTGTGAGATCAAGTCCTATGTTGGGCTTTGTACAGGGTGTGGAGCCTGCTTAAGAGTCTATCTCATCCTCTCCCTTGCCCCTTCCCCACACTCCCTCCCTCTCTCAAAAAAATAATAAATGATAATAGCCACTGGCTATAAAGTAGGTGATCAATTAATATTTGCTGAATGAATAAATAGTGTATTCAACTTATATCCACTTAGCTCTAACCCAGAGTTTTGAGCATGACCCAGTTCTTTGATTCAGACCCTTTTTTGAGTAGATATCAAAGGAAATCAGAGCAAGTTCTCCCTTTTCTATCACTAAGTTGTGGCTTCTGATAAGAACACTGACATTAATAATAATAATGTAGATGATAATATTCACTGAATATCAATGATAACCTAAAAACAAACATTACCTCTAATTTTCATACAACTCTTCAAGTTAGATTTCATCATCACAGCTATGCAGACAAGGAGCTCAGAAATGTTATGTGACTCAGAGAGTGAATGAGGGTTGGTCAGAGCTGGAACTGGCATCCAGCTACCGCAAGCTCCAATGCCTGGATTGTTAAAACTCCGATCCTCATCATTTGCTGTTGGACTATCAGCAGCCTCAATTCCTTATTGCTTCCTATAAAGAAAATGGTTTCTGAAAACCAAACATAAAGTGATTACTTTAAATAATTCTGTTGCTCATAACTGACAATGTCTAAGAGGAAGACCACTTAAGGAATGTCTACACTACAAAGTTTAGAGATAATTTAGCCCAACCTCTTTATCTAGTCCAACTTCTATAATGTATAGAAAACTGAGGTCCACAGAAGTTACTTTGCTGACAGTTGGCCTGCTGAAGAGGAAGGAGCTGAATGAAGCTGCACCTCAGAAGTCAGAACCTGGTTCAAAGTCAGGTTCTACCTCTTGTGTGTCAACTGCAACAAGATTCTTAACTTCCCTAACCCTTGGTTTCCTCACATTGGAATGGGGATAATACCTACTTTACAGAGTTGTTTTTCAGATTGTGTTTTTATGTGTGTGTGTGAGAAAGAGAGAGAGAGAGAAAGAAACAACACATCACAGCTATTATTGTGTAGTAAAGCCATTTTAGGAGTTCTCGTCCTCTAACAGTCAAATACATCTTATAAGTCATTCATTTCTCCACACAGAAGAAAATATTAATCTCCACAGGAAGGTAACTACTGGTGAGTCAGTCAGTGTTCAATCCCAAAATCCAATTTTTCAATCCTCTTCAAGACTGTGGTTTAAAACAGTGTGAACCCAAATGATAATACCATGGATATTTTTGTTACTTTCTAATTGTGATACAGCACTGAATTTAATTGCTGCTTTCCAAGAAGGAGATAAGAAAATAAAAGAAGGAGAAATGGAGCTGTCTAGATGATGGAACAAATACTCCCAAACACATGGACGTGGATGCACTAAAATCTTTAGTTGAAAAGCACATTTGAAAATATGAATATATATATTTTTTTCAGAGCTTATCAAATTCCTCCAGGAACAACAGAAGCTAATGCTCAGAAGAAAAGGAAAAAATTATTTTGGTTATGTCTATTTATATGCTTCGGGACTGAGGACAAAATCACCCTCCCACATAATAAACTCAGCCAGTTTCTCACAAAATGTATAGGAAGTTTAAAAAGACAATGACACTTGAAAAATAATCAAAGGGATTAAGTAAATTTGTCTATTCCCTGCTTAAAATCTTACCGTGACTCCCCACCATCCTGAGAAAGTGCATACTCTCCAGCAGGGCATCGGTGCCCTTCTAGGTATGGCCTCTCGGCATGTAATTCAGGCTTCATCTTTTGTCACCCTCCTCCTCTCTCTAAGTATCAGTTTCCAGGCTTTGGTCTATGCCGTTCCCTCTTCCTGGGACAGGTTGTTATAGTAAAGCTTCCTTGAACGAAACCAAAAGAATGAAGATGCAACTCCTTCAAGCTCTGGCAGAAGCAAGATGAGCTTTTTGAAGCATGGGGATTGTTTTAATAAACGGAAATTGTACTAACAGTTTAGGGCAAGAAAACCTGCATTCAACAATTAAACCACTTAGCAAATTGTGGCATGTACAATTAATTAAAAATACACAAAGGGAGAAACTGATTGTAATTCAAAAAGAATTGGACATTTTTAAAATTATATTACTCAATCAAGCAGATTATGGAAACATGTGGTTTGCATGTAGATTATGTCAAGAACCTCATTTTGTAGCCATGAGGACATAAAGGACTGCACTGGGGCTGCCATTTTACCCTCTAACTAGGATATGCTAAAATGTGTTTGGGATGAACTAGACTTTAGGATTAACATATGCCTTGGGACAGAAGAGGCACATCTTCATACTTGCAAATTATAGATGACTGTCATGATTCCTATGGAAATTGGTTTTGACTGAATGTAAATGTATAACCTAGTTACTGAATAGTAAACTTTTGAGAGTTCAGTTCTTTTCAAACCACTACACACTCCCTTGCATGCGCACAGACACACACACACACACACTTACCTATACATACACACAGATGGAGAGGAGTTATGCAAAAATAATATTTTTGTGGTAGTAGGATTTTAGGTTTTATTTAAACCCCATAATTGTCTCTGTCATAGTAAGATTTTCTTTGTAATACAAACCATGTGACCTAAATTCTGCCACACATTGGCTATGTAAATTTGGGACAAGTCACTTAAGCTTTCCTAGCTTCATTTAGAAAAATGAGATCCTAATTCTGATCTCACAAGATTGATATGATCATTAAATAATATACTTTATTTGAAACTCTAATGCATGATACAAAAATAAAACTTTGTTATTATAATAGCATTAATATGCAAATATCCTCTTCTCAAATGCCCCCTCCTCCAAGAGAAGGCATCTTCCCTTGTATCCCCTTCTAAAATAGCAACTCCCACCAAAAACAAACAAGTCACCCCTAATACGCATATCACCCCTAATATCCAAATACCTAGCTTTGTTTTTCTTATAGCACTTCTCACTCTCTGAAATTATTACTTATAACTGGTTTTGACGTTCATTGTTTCCCTCTTATTAAGCTTCCTGAAGGCAGAAGCTTTGCCTGCCAATTGCCGGATCCCTGGCTCCTAAGAAAGTATCCAACTCAAAACGGGCACTCAGTAAACACCGAAGGATGGAAGGAGCAAGGGAAGACGGTATCTATGCAAGTGTCATTTCCTCATCTTACCAAGAAGAGATCAACACAAATGGTCAAAGGAGAGAAGAAGTATAGCAGTAAACTAGAAAGAATTAACTGGACAGCTCTATGGTTAGTGATTTAGTTTACCAGGGCCCTCAGAATTCAGCACTGAATCTAAGAGAAAATCATAAAGTCTACTTAAGGGAAATATAATTTTAAGTGCTATCTCCTACAGCACACATCTATTCTCATATCAGAGTAAGGTGAACTGTAAGCTCTACTCTTAAGCTGGTGCTTTATACAACCATCTGATCCTGATATTCTTTTCTACTGGTCTAAGTGTTTGTGTTTGCTCATTCCTCTCTAGCGTATTTTAAAATCCAAATCACTGCAGTAATTCATTTTTTATTGTTCTCTTGCTCAGCTTCAACACATGTACAGTAGTAGTGTTCACTCTTCGGGGGGATAATGGCATTTTTGGAGATTTTACTGTAGTCATTACTCTTGCTTCTTTATTAAGAGACTTGACTTTAATCTTCTGCTTTAGCTATGTGGTTTATCTTATGAATATTAATATACAACCCAAAGGGATCTAGCCAGTGAATATGAATTAGAGAGGGTTTTTTTATATTGAAGAAAGAGAAAGCCATTTTCTGGTATGCACATCTTTCTGGGGTGTATGAGCTCTAATTTAATCAGCATGTAGTCATCATGTATGCCACCAGCACTCCAGGCCACGAAGTAATTGAAATGATTCAAGCTTGTTTAATAAAGTAATTTCAATTATAGCGGGAGTTGAGTCAGAAAATGTCAGCTGTACAAAGTTTATGCTGCCTGGAATCAGCAATAGGGCACCAAATGCTCACAGAGAAAAGTGCCATTGTGGAAATGAGTTGTTACTTTTTTAGGCTTTGAAATACCTTTGTTCACATGAGACCATCTTCTCTTAGGTGATCTGTTAGTTAAGGAAGCCAAATTTAATTCTGTCCTGAATATGGTATAAAGAAACTTACTTACAGGCAAGAACTTAGAATTGAAGGGGTCAGAGAGTTCGTCCTCTTTCCTCTAAATATAAACAGCACCTGACACTTCACCAGTCCCCACCATTCCCTAATGCCTCAAGCCAAGTAATTATTTATGTTTGGAGCCACTGAGGACAGAAGACAGCTCTACATCCTCATCCTCAAAATGTTAGAAAGGAAATTCCACAAGTTTTCATTATAAAATATGATTGCACAATACACATAAGATCATTTTTTCCATTAGAAGTAATACGAAAATATCCCAGAAGTTTTCAACACGGTACTGTCAGTCTTTCATAAATGATAAACTCTAATATGTTTCCCATTCTCTTTCTTTTTTTTTTTTAATTTTTTATTTCTTTTCAGCATAACGGTATTCATTGTTTTTGCACCACACCCAGTGCTCCATGCAATCCGTGCCCTCCCTAATACCCACCACCTGGTTCCCGCAACCTCTCACCCCCTGCCCCTTCAAAACCCTCAGGTTGTTTTTCAGAGTCCATAATCTCTCATGGTTCACCTCCCTTTCCAATTTCCCTCAACTCCCTTCTCCTCTCCATCTCCCCTTGTCCTCCATGCTATTTGTTATGCTCCATAAATAAGTGAAACCATATGATAATTGACTCTCTCTGCTTGACTTATTTCACTCAGCATAATCTCTTCCAGTCCCGCCCATGTTGCTACAAAAGTTGGGTATTCATCCTTTCTGATGGAGGCATCATACTCCATAGTGTATATGGACCACATCTTCCTTATCCATTCGTCCGTTGAAGGGCATCTTGGTTCTTTCCACAGTTTGGTGACCGTGGCCATTGCTGCTATAAACATTGGGGTACAGATGGCCCTTCTTTTCACTACATCTATATCTATGGGGTAAATACCCAGGAGTGCAATTGAAGGGTCATAGGGAAGCTCTAATTTTAATTTCTTGAGGAAATCTCCACACTGTTCTCCCAAATGGCTGCACCAACTTGCATTCCCACCAACAGTGTAAGAGGGTTCCCCATTCTCCACATACTCTCCAACACATGTTGTTTCCTGTCTTGCTAATTTTGGCCATTCTAACTGGTGTAAGGTGGTATCTCAATGTGGTTTTAATTTGAATCTCCCTGATGGCTAGTGATGATGGACATTTTTTCATGTGTCTGATAGTCATTTGTATGTCTTCATTGGAGAAGTGTCTGTTCATATCTTCTGCCCATTTTTTTATATGTTTTGTGTGTGTTGAGTTTGAGGAGTTCTTTTTAGATACTGGATATCAACCTTTTGTCTGTACTGTCATTTGCAAATATCTTCTCCCATTCTGTGGGTTGCCTCTTTGTTTTGTTGACTGTTTCCTTTGCTGTGCAGAAGCTTTTGATCTTGATGAAGTCCCCAAAGTTCATTTTTGCTTTTGTTTCCTTTGCCTTTGGAGATATACCTAGAAAGAAGTTGCTGTAGCTGATATCAAAGGGTTACTGCCTATGTTCTCCTCTAGGATTCTGATGGATTCCTGTCTCACGTTGAGGTCTTTTATCCATTTCAAGTTTATCTTTGTGTATGGTGTAAGAGAATGGTCTAGTTTCATTCTTCTACATATAGCTCTCCAGTTTTCCCAGCACCATTTATTGAAGAGACTGCCTTTTTTCCACTGTATAGTTTTTCCTGTTTTGTCGAAGATTATTTGACCATAGAGTTGAGGGTCCATATCTGAGCTCTCTACTCTGTTCCACTGGTCTATGTGTCTATTTTTATGCCAGTACCATGCTGTCTTGGTGATCACAGCTTCATAATATTTATCTATGAAAGACCCACAGCAAATATCAACCTCAATGGGAAAAAGCCTGCAGCCTTCCCATTGAGATCAGGAACACGACAAGGATGCCCACTCTCACCACTCTTGTTCAACATAGTATTAGAAGTCCTAGCAACAGCAATCAGACAACAAAGAGAAATAAAAGGTATCCAAATTGTCAATGAAGAAGTCAAACTCTCTTTCTCCGCAGATGACATAATTCTTTATATGGAAAACCCAAAAGACTCCACCCCCAAAACTACTAGAACTCATACAGCAATTCAGTAACATGGCAGGATACAAAGTCAATGTATAGAAATCAGTGGCTTTCTTATACACTAACAATGAAAATACAGAAAGGGAAATTAGAGAACCGATTCCATTTACTATAGCACCAAGAACCATAAGATACCTGGGAATAAACCTAATCAAAGAGGTA
>NC_081557.1:248213606-248305960 GCF_022355385.1 Mustela nigripes | reverse complement strand
CTTCCTTATACACTAACAATGAAAATACAGAAAGGGAAATTAGAGAACCGATTCCATTTACTATAGCACCAAGAACCATAAGATACCTGGGAATAAACCTAATCAAAGAGGTAAAGAATCTGTACTCAAGGAACTACAGAAAACTCATGAAAGAAATTGAAGAAGACAAAAAAAGATGGAAAACCATTCCATGCTCTTGGATCAGAAGAATAAACATTGTTAAAATGTCTATACTGCCTAGAGCAATCTATACTTTCAATGCCACTCCAATCAAAATTCCACCGGTATTCTTCAAAGAGCTGGAGCAAATAATCCTAAAATTTGTATGGAATCAGAAAAGACCCCGAATCGCTAAGGAAATGTTGAAAAACAAAAATAAAACTGGCGGCATCACATTACCTGATTTCAAGCTTTACTACAAAGCTGTGATCTCCCATTCTCTTTCTTTCCCTTCATCTTTCCCATAATTTGCTCTATTCTTCCAGCCATTATTTCTCTTGGCACATTTTACCCATCTCAAGGCTTGTGTAGTTCTACTACCCCAAAGATCTTTAATTCCCAAATTATGATTCTATGGTTGTTGCTCTTATTTTGCTTATCCTTTTCTTAAGAAACTCCTTTGTGTATACAGATGATTTGCTTTTTACCTACGACCATCTGAGTATCTAGTACTGTTCCTTACCATAACTGTTAAGAAGACAGACAGTTGGACCATCTGTTTGCAATTTACTATCACATATCCAGAGGCCTTATTAAATTCTTTTTATGTAGGTTTATCTATTCTCCTCCAAATAACAATCCTCTCTCACCTCGACCACATCTGGTTTAGGTCAATTTTATTAGACAATGATCTATTTTAGATATGAAGTCACAGTTGCCTCCAAAGACAATAGGACTCTTGCCGGTTTCATCAACACTGCCGTTGTCAGAATCTTCTTTTGGTCTAGTTCTGAAACCACAACCATGGATATGAAAGCGGTCCATTATTATGCTAAATGCAGACAGACATCTGCTCTGAAAATATACCTTCCTTTGCTTCCTCTTACTAAAGATGTTTACTAATCAACTACAGATGTCTCATAACTCAGAACTTTAGTTGAGATAATGAGGGCATTCAGTAAGATAATAATTAGTGTCCAATGTATTTTTAAAATATACATGTGGTCAAATAGGATAGTCATCTCACATCTTACCAGGATGATTAGGAGCAGTAAATATAATAGACTATATTTTTGACAAAGGCTAAATATTCCCTAAAGTTGGGTAGCAGGATTCTCAAGCAAAATTTCTTCTTATGAGTTGGGGCCACTTGGTTTTTCCTATAGAAACATTTCTAACATATATTGAAAGTCAATGGGATTACATTAAATACTATATAATATTTGCTCCCTGCAAAACTTTTAACTTAACCTTTCTTTTAAAATCCTACTTCCTACCTCTTCATTGATCTGTTCCGAACCCTAGCTAAATAATACTCTCAGATGAAAACCATAAAGAATAAAAAGCTCCTGGTTTATGTAGTACCTTCTCTTTATAATCCTCAAAGGAGTGTGTAAATGCAAGATCATTATGAGTCCAACTTTATACATGGGGAGCTTGAGGCCTAGAGAGGGTAAACAGCATTACCAAGGTCAGGCAATAGTTGAGTTTGAAAGAACCCAGTCCTCCTAAATTTTAATTTGCCTCATTACCCAGAAGGCCATGTTACTGCTTTAGTAAGGAAAATGTACTTCTATAAGTATTGACAGTAAACTTTCCCTGCTTTGTACTTCAGAAAAGAGAAAGAAATTAAAGGTTCAAATTTTTCTTTGTAATAAATTCTTATGACAATGGTATTCTTTGCTAAATACTCTAATTTTTATATCATTCCAGAAGAAATCTTTCTATATTCAGAGAATTTCTGATGTGCTGAGCTAATGATACTCACTCCTTCCTGAATAGCAATATCTACTTCTGCTCTTTTTATGGCTGTTAAAAAGAGAAGGGCTTTTTTTTTTTTTTTAACATGACATGAAAAGCTTCTAAAGGGTAATAGTTTAAATTCAGAATAGAAATCCAGACAAATTGCTAAAACTGTGAACAGATAAGCTATGTACAAAGAGTCTTTTCAATGTAAATCTACCCAAGAGAAAAAATGCAACAAAATTAAAAAGTAAAAAAAATTGTTTTACTATGATGCAATCATCCTTTAAGTTCTATGAAGAATGTATAAATGGGTGTCCTGCCCAATTCTTATGGGGCAGTTGAAGAAGGATTTGCAGCACTAAGAGGTGCAGTAGGAGGTGTCAACCTCTTCTGTCTTCCCTCTGCCTTCTCAGAGTTAATGAGACTTCACTGAAGCCTAAGGAGACCTTTGTCCACAACTTTTCCAATTGCAGGTAGTAATACCGCCCAGGCATTTCAGTGCTACATTAAATGTTGCT
The DNA here is from genome assembly GCF_022355385.1 of Mustela nigripes. NCBI lineage: Eukaryota > Metazoa > Chordata > Mammalia > Carnivora > Mustelidae > Mustela > Mustela nigripes. The sequence goes on along the minus strand of NC_081557.1, from coordinate 248,303,537 downwards.
TTCAAAATGGATCTCAGTATCAGCCAGTTCTCCACCATTCCATAAGCATATGTACTATTTGATGAAGTCACAGATCCAGAGGATTTTATCATCATAATAATGACTAGAGGATAAAACTAAGGTCTACAATTTACTGAAGTTAACATTTGTTGTGATCTGAAGACACATGTGAAAGCCCACAGATGAGTCTGAGTAATTAGTACACTCTTTATGACCCCATTTTTGCCCACTCTCAGTAGAAAACTTCACCTTGTGCTTTAGAGAGAATGTCAATGTCATCTAGCTAAAATTATGTTCTACTTGAATCTCTAGTACACATGTGACAGGAAACCATGACAAACCTATGTGTACCCACTCCCGATCATACATATTACTCTCCTGTTGGTGGTCAAGTTTCCCTTCCTCCAGTCAGAGGAGCTAACAGTCAACAAAACCTGTCTTTCTAAGAGTAGCTAAGCATAGATGGCTACTGAGCAACCATTTTGATATGGTTCTAAACTGACTTTGTAAGACTTATATGCTATTTTTGCTTCTGCTATATTGTAACTATAAAAGTCCCCTGAATGTTCCCAATGTGAGACACTCTATGTAAGCTTTTCATAACTGTTACTATTGTTATAACTATTATTACACAGAATGGGTAGTCTATAGGAGTTTGTGAATGATGATGGTGGTAAGTACTCTCCTATAACAAAAATTGGGCTAGCTTCTCCATTTTTGAGTATTCATTTCTTAACACTGGGAGAAGGCAGGTCTTCAGAAGGCACTAAACAACAACAACAACAACAACAACAACAAACCCTCTATATTTTTATAGAGGTAAAGTGAGATTTAAATGAATATCAAGAGAACTTTTGTAGAGAAAACTGAGTAACCAGAAGGTAGTGCAAAGAATGGGTATAAGAAGGGCAGAAGTGCACCCCTACACGTTTTGTTGGCTGTAGGGAGGAGAGAATGACATCTTTTAGACTAGATGTCTGAAACACACTTCAGAGAATGTTTTAGTACCATCAGGGGAAGTCAATCTCCTTCCCCTCTATCCTCCTGTATCACTGTCCAAGTTCTCCCAAATGAAGGTGACTATCCCACCTCAGCAAGCAATTGCTCTGACCACCAAATCTTTCCTCAGCTTAGAAGATATGTTTGTTCAATTTTTTTAATTAAATTTATTTCTTTTCAGCATAACAGTATTCATTATTTTTTCACCACACCCAGTGCTCCATGCAATCCATGCCCTTGTTTAATTTTTTAAACCCGTGCCTGACATAAATACCAAACTCCACACAGCGCAAGAATGAAGCCTTCCTTCTCCCAGAGAATGAGCATATCCATAAATGACATAGCCTATTTGAGAGATCCCATGCAAATAGGATTGGTCCTTACCAACCCTCAGTGGTTCTTCTGCCCCATCCCAGGACAGAATTCAAAGCAGAGGTTTTTTCACACTCTCCATCTGGCAGAATATGGGATTTGCACATTTCCTAGACTTGTAATTACCAAGCCCAAGTAGGTGCAGCTAAAGGCATTTTTTTTTCTAGCATTTGTCACTTTAAGAAAAGGGACCCTTTAAAGAAAGTGTTCGTTCTTATACAATCCATTCCAAAATCCACTAATTTCCTCTTTCCATTCATCTTCCAGAAATCCTATATCCAAGACAAATGGGATTTAGTATAACACACTTTCAGTGATTCCGCAATGAGTGAGACTATTTTAAGAATTCTATTCATCAATTCTCAATAAATATTATGATACTAAGCACTTAGGCATTCTAAAGTTACTTTCCTGAGCAGATCTCAAGCTCTTTAGCAGCACGAATGTATTAAATCTCCTAATTCCCTTGCAAAACAAGCTAAGAAGTCAGAACTAAAACATGATTCTGTAATTCAACTGTATGGCAGGTCACCTGGAAATGGCCTACCTCTTAGAAGAATAAAGGTGGTGGGGGGGAGGGGATTATGATAATAGCAAACTGACTGGAGTGGTAGCACTACTACTCCATTGTTGTATTCATTTCAAGTCAAGTTTACCAGGAAACGTTGATTAACAGTGAAGGATTCACTTGACTGTCATTCAATTATTTAAAGAAGTATTTATTGGGTGGTTACAGGATGCCAGGCACGAGCTTAGACCCCAGGGATGTAATGAACAAAAGTCTTTTCCATATGGAATGTACAATCCAGTAGAGCAGAAATAGCCGTTTAAAAAACAATAATAAAATACCATGTAATATGTAAAAGGATGAAAGTGTGTCTGGAATGTAGAGATAACATGGAGGATGTAGTGGATAACTTTCTTTGTGTGAAGGAATGGAAAGATGTTCAAGAAAAGATTGCCTTAAGATGCAATATCTGACACATACAGTTGAGTAGGAGTCTGACAGTGTTGTGAGTATTCTCTTTCTGAAGAAAAGGTATCCTTGTTGATTGTAAAGAATGTATTGCAACAAATTTTCATGGCTGTCCTGAAGACAGACTGAAAGATCTATGTTTAAGTTAGAAGATAATGGCCCTTCCTGCCTCCATCTGCTACTTCAAGTATAGTGTTGTAAGGGCCTACCCAGTAAATCACAGAAAAGTACCTCTTTTTATAAAGATATGAATGTCCTTCTGGTCCCTGTTTCTTCTACTCTCACAGCTGCTTACAAAACAGAGATGCAAGAAAAACAGCCTGCCCCCCCCCTTACAAATGAGGAAATTATAGCCCTGGGAGGTTATGTTTTTTCTTAAACTCACAGATAGTTAAAGTAGAGCCCAAAACCCAGAGAAACTAATCATGTTGAATTCTTATTCGACTGAGAACCTCAAAGTCCACAGGTCACTCTATTTACCAACCACGTAATTGAAACTTAATCATACATATCCTTACTTCATATAGACTATAAGCTGCTTAAGGGAATGTCTCAAGACAGAATTGGTTTTGCTATGAAACAAATAAAACCAAAAAAATCACAGTGGCTTAAAGCAACAAAAGCTCATTTTTCACTCACACTAAATCTGGTGTACATGGTGAGGACTTCTGCTTCCTGAATGACTCAGGGATTAAGATTCCACCTTCTTAGGTCATTATCTCAATATCTGGCTTCCTAGGATGCCACATCAGGGTAAGAGAGAGATAGAAGTGCCACACCAACTCTTCAAGTATCTCAGCCCAGTTAAATGTCCATAACCCACTAGTCAGAACTAATCACATGGCAGGAACCAAATGCAGTGGGAAGATGGAAAAAATAAGGAATTGCATGAACATCTGATGAGCACTAAGACTATGTCTTCTCAAAGAATCTCCAGAACTAGCACTGTATATCGTGTAGAACATGTGCCTAACAAGGATATATTGAATGAATGAAGAACCCATTAGAGTCAAAGTCCTTTTTTAGCACTGTCAGGGGATACAAAGGTATACAAGGAATAATTCCAGTGTTCATGAGAACCTAACTGTGAGAGTAAATACTATTACACACAAAAATTGAATAAAATTAACCATTCACAGCAATGGGAACTAAATGACAAGGAGAGATCTCAAGATAAAAGGGAAAAAAGTCAAGATTTAGGATGGTTAGAAAGCCAGTCCTCTATTTCCTGAACTAAAAATATCTCTCTCAAAAGATCCACAAGTCATTTGCCTTTGTTTATCCAAAGGACAAGAAGAAATATGAAGTAATAAAATATACCTTCCAAAGTCTGGAATTTAGTTGCAAACATGGGGACCATGCTTAGGGATCATTTCTAACATTTTTTTTTCCCCTGTGGAGACACAATATTTCTGTAGCTAAGCATTTTCTATTTCATATTCATATACAATAGTCCCATACCAGGGCAATAATCCTGACCCCTGTTTATACATATCCAGACTCCCCATATGTTGTAGCAATAAGAAGTAACTGCCAAGGGACAACAGAGGACATTCTTCACAAGAATATCATGAAATTTTGAGTAATACTTGAATCATCTGAAAAGTATTCGTCATTTTCTGGACAAATGCTGGTCCTATTTTACACAGTATTATTAACCTTAAGTATAGGAAATTAAGAACTAGCCATAACATTTTATAGCAACATTTTAGCCTGATATCAAGTTCAAAGGTTTGCAGAAACCAGGGATATAAGCTGATACGTTTCTGAAAAATCAATTTAACAATATTAATGAGGAGTCTTTAAAATATTCATATATTATGACAACAAATTTCTTTCATAAAAGTCAATCTTAAGGTAATAGTGACAAAGATTTCATCATGAGAATATTCATGCTGCATTATTTATCTCTTCAGACAGCCTAAATGTCCAATTCTGGGGAAATGAGTAAACAAATAAAATTACATCCATATTTGGGAATATTATGCAACAATTAAAACAGATGATTACAAATTCTGCATTATCTATGAAAATTTTAAATGATCAATCCTTTTAAGGTAATATTTTTACACCTAGGTGTCTACCCTACAGAAAAGCTTTTCCAAATGTGCAAACAATGTAAAAAAAGGATGTTTGTTGCAGCACTTTTTTAGTATCAAACATTAGAAAATCTGGACTGGAAATTACCTAAATAAAAGTAAATCTCTGAATGCTAACAGAGGAAGTTCAAAGTTTACTAAAGTTAAGAGAATATAAGCTGCAAAATAATAAGTACATCAAAAATCAATTTTTAAAAAAACTGTTGTCTACTTATAGATCAATAATTTGGGTTTGGTTAGGGAATTGGCTTTCTTTTAATCATATACATCTGTGTACATTGTTGTTTTATCAAGAGGATGTGTTGTTTTAGTGTGAGTTTAAATTTTTCATTTTAAAGCCTAACAATAATATTTAGAGAAAAAGAGAAAAGGTTACAGATAACTTTTAGTGATATTAATAAAATGACTATAGCAAAATCTTAAACTGAAAGAGTAGTCAATATATATTGTATGCAGAGTATTATGGAAAATGCATAAAACTATCAGAGTAAAAAGTGGAGGGAGATAATATGTGAGAATATTAACAGTACTTTCCTGTTGGTAGTAATACTATTGGTGGGAAGATGGATAGAGGCACAGTTCTGCTTCCTATATTTTTATGTGCTTTTTGAATTTACTATAAAATATGTTAACTGTATAATCAGGAATTGGGAGGGACCTAAAAAACAGAAACAAGTATTCAGGATTAGCATAAATCAGAAAGGATCAAGGAGATAGCCCTATTTTTCCCATAGAGGTTCCTTTTTTTTTTTTTTTACTTTTAATTTTTTTATTTTTTATAAACATATATTTTGATCCCCAGGGGTACAGGTCTGTGAATCATCAGGTTTACACACTTCACAGCACTCACCAAAGCACATACCCTCCCCAATGTCCATAATCCCACCCCCTTCTCCCAAAACCCCTCCCCCCAGCAATCCTCAGTTTGTTTTGTGAGATTAAGAGTCACTTATGGTTTGTCTCCCTCCCAATCCCATCTTGTTTCATTGATTCTTCTCCTACCCACTTAAGCCCCCATGTTGCATCACCACTTCCTCATATCAGGGAGATCATATGATAGTTGTCTTTCGCTGCTTATTTCGCTAAGCATGATACGCTCTAGTTCCATCCATGTTGTCGCAAATGGCAAGATTTCATTTCTTTTGATGGCTGCATAGTATTCCATTGTGTATATATACCACATCTTCTTGATCCATTCATCTGTGGATGGACATCTAGGTTCTTTTTAAAAGCCTTCCATTAGGTCATCTATTTTTCAATCTCATGTTTTCATGTAAACAAATAAGACCAGATGTAATTAGAATGATGTACAATGAATTTCTCTCTAGCCCGTTGTGGTATAGCCACAAACTCTTCGATACTTCTCTCTTTACTGTGGGATCTATGTCCCCATCACTTGAATTTGGTCTGGTTTGTGACTACTTCGATAAATAGAGCCTGTGGGAGTGATAACATGTACTTGCAAAGCTAGGTCATAAAAGATACAGCACCTTTCTCCTTCTTCTCTGGAATACTCTTGGAGCCTTGAACTTCCAATTAAGGAGTCTGAGACCATGAGACCACCGGGCTGTGAAGAAGTCTAAACCACGTGGAAAGGACATAGGTAGACAGACCAGTAAACCATCCCGGCTAAGCCATACCTTCACTTATCCCAGCCCAATCCACTTGTCTATTGCCATACACTTAAGTATAAATGCATCTGGATGATTCTAATCCTCAGGCATTTAGAGTCTTCCCAGGTGAGACCCCACACACTGTAGGGCAAAAAATATATGCTCTGTAATCTACCCACATTACTAACTCACAGAATCCAAAAGCAAATAAAATGGCGTTGTTTTATGCCTCTAGATTTGGGGGTGATTATTATCCAGCAATAGATAAGTGAAACAACCTTCTCCTAATATAGATACACATACACACAATCTTTTAATAAATCACCAATAAGATGTTTCTTAATATAGAAAGAGATTTTTCAAGAGTTTTTCACTTGCATCTAATACCTTTGACATTATATAGTTCTTTATTCATTGCTTCAATGATCCACTGATTGGAATGTTTTAACATTTGTTTCTAAGTTAGGCATTTTGATAATGATAAAAATGTTAATTTTCCTCTCCCAGCTATTTGAATATAATTCCCAATTAGTAACAAAAGCTAGTGTATAGAAAAGATTTTCAAGAATTTTCATCTATTATTGACATTGAAACTCCTAATATTTTGATCTATTAATATCTTCTCATTTTACAGCAAGTTGAGCACAGAGAAGTTAAGTAACTTACCTAAGAGCTAAGGTCATACAGTGGTAAATGACAAAGCCAGGATTCAACCCAGGCAGTCTGTAGCCAGAAACTCTGCTTTATATAACTGAACTAAATTGCCTCTCTTTCTCTCTTTCTGCTCAACATACAGAAAGGTGAAGCTGCTAGGAAATAGATACCTCAGAACTCACTGTGGACTCAGACCAGTGATCTCATATCTCCGCCCCTTAAAGGCTAGATCATAATGCTGTGTTACTACTACTTCTTGTGGAAAAGACAACAAAAAAAAAAATTCCAGAGACCCAAAACTATGTAAATTAAAGTAGAACAACAACAACAAAAATAATAAAAGCAGGGACACCTGGTGGCTCAGTCAGTTAAGCGCCTGCCTTCAGTTCAGGTCATGATCCCAGGGTCCTGAGATAGAGTTCTGCATCAGGCTCCCTGCTCAGTAGGGATTCTGCTTCTCTCTCTGCCTGCCGCTCCCCCTGCTTGTGCTCCCTCTTTTTCTATGACAAACAAATAAATAAAACCTTTAAAAATAATAATAAAAGCCAAAAGGTATAAATGGAACCCTTATGCATGGACCTAAGTGATTGACCAAGAATTTCCACAATGAGGGAGTCTATTGATAAACAAGTTTCAAAGCATTTACTTATTTTTTTAAAGGAAGAAGCAAGGAAAGATGGAGGGAAGGAGAGAAGAAGGGAGAAAGGGAAAGAGGAGAAAAAGAAAGGGAGCAAGGATGAAAAGAATTAGTAATAATAGAATAGTTGAAGAGATCCAAGGTCAGCATGTGTAGGGAAGAAAGGATAAATGGAAAAAAAAAAAAAAACCTGAATATAGGAAACCAATTATAAATCCAGCTTGGGGGCTTAAAAAAGGACTTCAAAGAGGGGCTACAAATGAGAGGAACCTACCACTGAATAAATTCAGATCATGAACAAATTCCTTTAGTTCATTTCAGTGGGGAGAAATGCTCTACTATGGCAGGCAGAAAAGGAAACGTGCATGTGCATCTGGAAATTTTACAGGACAAAGTTGAGAGGATGGTTATTTAATAATCTGTGACCCAATTATATATAAATCTATTTCATATTCTGTGTGCAGTGAAGGAACTAGCATGGCAAATAAGATGGAAGGCAGCAGAATGTGTTAACATTTAAGAAAGTATGATTTCAACACAAATAATATTGATTTATTTAGGAAAGAAGAAGCTTATCTTTTAAAGCAACATGAAAAGTAAGCCAACAATTTTAAGAAAACTAGTATGAGGCAACATGAGGAATTTTATAGAAAAATTATAAAGTCCATAAGGAAGCTGTATTTTAAAAAATAATGCAAGTCACTGTACATAAATGTCCCTTTCTTCATTGTTAATGTATATAAGAAAATAGCACTTTAAACATTCATTAGTAATAACAAAGGGAAAAGACTTCTGGAAATCTTCTTTTGTAAGTGTTAATGGATTAAAATGAAAGACTTTATAATATAAGCAGAAATAACCCCAATTACTCAACCACTTGCTAAATATTTCTTGAGTACTCATTTTGCACCAGACACAGTAGTAAGGCACTGGGGATCTAATAAATAACTGACTTAAATCCTCCTTGAATACGTCTCAAAAAATTTAACAGAGAAAAAACCTCTAATGCATCAGTCATTGGTTTAATACATAAAAAGTGTGGGTCAATGTTCCAATCCCCTTCTTATATCTAATACTAAATGTTTTTCTGCCATCGCAGAAACATGCATTCATGGTCCACAATCAACACCATTTTATCCAGGTGAATTCCCAAAGGTTGAGGAGAATGCCAATCCCATCGCATAAAAGGGCACTTTGTCTCAAAGAAAAAAGCTTATGGATAGAACTCGACAATGAAACCAGAGTCAGCTACCCACCATATGATTTTGCTGGTAACTAGCTTTATGGTTATGTAATCTTTAGCTCCTCAATAAAATAACATTTTTTAAAATTGCAGTTTAATTACACAGGTGAAGAAGAAAGCCCACAAATGTTTAGTGATTAAATCAGGCCAAATAACCTGGGCCTGTGCACAGTCTACTTGCTATTTCACGCTGCCTCCATTTTTTTTTTTTTTATCTGCTGTCAATTCTTTATATGAGTAGGAGCTTCTTCATTTGTAACAAATGTCCAACCCAAACTTGATAAAAAGAGATTTATTGGCTAAAGTAAGCCAAAGTATCCAGGGGCAGCTGGGATTCAGACATGGCTGAATCCAGGGACTCAATTTATTGTTGTCTGCTTGGGTGTTACTCTCTTCATCTGTTTTTTGCTCATCTCTATGGTGTCATTCTCTGGCTGGTTTCTCTCTTCGCAGTCACACTAAGTTGTGCTCTATCAAAATTCCTGGGATTGTATCTTATAGGATCATTTGGGGTCACGTGACAATTCTCAGTGTCTAGAAAGTAGAGTTAGCCCCACACAAACTGCATAGAATGAGGGTGGAGAAAGGATGGCTCCACCTGAGGAAGTTCAGGATGCTCACATCAGAGTGGAAATGGATGCTGGGCAGGCAAAAAAAAAAAAAAAAGAAAAGAAAAATCTGATTTTCATGCTACTCTTAAATAGCCCCATCTCTATATGCCTGTCATTTGTATCAAGGTTTTATTGACTTTCATTAGGTACCTTCATTCTTGGGCTATATCTTTGCTTTGATCTACAGGATTCACTTTGGAAAAGTTCTAATTAAAGACAAGTCTGCATAACTATATATACAGCTGAACAACTGTTTTCAAGTACAATTTCTCTGATCTACAAAGAAGTATACCAGGGATAAGTTTTTATGGTTTTCATGCTTGCCAGACAGATAGGAAAGTGGAGCTTCATCTTAGACTTAGCCAGGATATTCAGATCTGAAAGTGATAGGACCTGGGTCAGGATTGAGAAAGTGAAGAAAAAGATTATTTTGCATTGATGACTCTTCTATCCACCATCTGCTCCCCTGGAAAGAAGTAACTATTATCACTTTGAAAGGGCCATGATGACTTCCCAGCCTGGACTACTTTCTGTGAGCATCCCCGCACTTAGGTGGAGAGACCTCTAGTGAGGTCCATTCAGCAATCTGTGCACTTACCACAGGACATGAAGCCCATATGGTCCCAGAATAAAGACACTTGAATAAGCAGTGGCAGAGTCAGCACTAGATCTGTCTAGGCTCCCAATTAAATGCTACCTCCATGGTCTACTTATCTGAGCCAACCCTGATGACTATAGACACTTAAGGTTGTCCTTCACTGTCATTACCGCTCAACTATTTCCATTTGCCTTCTCAAGTTATTTTTTGACATTTGGAGTTCAGCCATTTATGTATACAAAAATAAACTATTTTATAGGACATGAAACTAGCCCAGTAAAATGAGACTAGAAATGAGAGTTCTGGATAACAGCTCTCCACTTTAAGCTTTATTCTTTGACTCACTTTAACAGAATATTGGAAAGTCTAAGGCTTCCAATTACATACCTTCATCTTATGAATTTGGAATCAGTTGAGAAACAGAGTGGTCAACAGATATAAAAATATCTACTGGTAGTGCCAGATCTGAGATTATACCTGGACCCACCCCCATATGGTTTTCCTAACATTTTCCCTACACAACAAACCCATCTACCCTTTACAACACTGAGTTTCACTGCAGGAACAAAGTAGAGACACATACAGCAGAGAAGGAAAGCACAAATGTACAAAGCACAGGTCAAGGGAAGGAAGAAGGGCGAACACAGGAGAAGAACAACACTCATCACCTGAACCTCACCCAGAAGAATGTGGACAGTGAGCATTCAATTCTTGCCACCTCAGTGAAAACATAAACCACTCCTTGAGAAATAAGAGATAGAGAATGGAGACCAAAAAGGGAATCTGTCTTTAAATGGCTGACAAACACACATAAGCCATAAAATACTGTGCCTTCCTAAGCAAAAATGGAAAATTTCCTCATAAAAAATGAAGCTGGAAAAAATGAGTGGTCTCCTAAAAAAAAAAAAAAGAAAAAGAAAGAAAAAAGAAAGTACCTGCCATCTATTAAGCATCAATATGTCAAGTACTTGAATTATACTTTTCATGAAATTTTCATGTTTATTTTTTTTTCCCTGTTAGAGATGAGGAAACAAAGTTTCAGAACATTTAAGAAATTTGCTCCAAACCTTTTCATTTTCCACTGTACCACAATTCCCCTTGGAAGATCTTTATCACTGTGTTTTGCTGCCTGCCCAGCATTGAAATCCCTGTCCTACATTGAGGGAGTTCTACCATTATGTGAGGCGTTGCAGTAAGCAGGGCACCCTCCCTCCCAATATGGAGTTGGAAAGGCTAGATGATTGCTCTCACAGAACTACTAACCTAGAATTGGCCAATCAAATGTTTGTACCTGAGACCCTCGGACACTGACTCTAGATCAAGTGATAAAATAAAATTTAAAAAGCAAGGGCAGTTTGGAATTCATTAAGGGGTAAGGCAGCATCCTGTGTGCAGATGTCTAATAGTTAACCTGACATCGAGCAGCAGCACCTAGTATCTAGTAACGACTACCAGCTGTTCTGGTAATGTGTGGACAACCTTAGCAGTGGTTCAGGCCCACAGAATCACTGGAGCCAGCCTGTTGATGGGCTGGATTATGGTTCAGCAAATACTCCAAGCATCTCCTGCCTTCCATGGTAGGCCCAGTATACCTCCCCACCGCACTAATGGTGAGCTTGGCCACATGACATGCTTTGGTCAAAAAAACACTAGCTGACATGATGCACAGAGGCTTACATACACTTGGTCGTTTGGCTTGACCATTATACTCCAGAGATTTGCCACAAGAAGAGCACACCTCAGGAAGCCTCTTCCTTTCCCTGAGCCTGAGGAAGGACACACATGCAGCACATCAGAACCCAACTCAAAGCCTGGAAGTTAACCAGCCAGCTGCACCTCGAAGCAGAGATACCCAGTTGTGCTAGTTTCCTGTGGCTATGCTAGCATATGACCACAATGTTTGTGGCTTAAAATAACAAAAAACTGATAATCTTGCAGTTTTGGAGGCCCAAAATTAATTTCAGTGGGCCAAGATCAAGGTATCAGCGGGAGCATGCTCTATCCAGAAGCCCTAGGAGAGAATGGAATGGATGGAATGGAAATTGACATTTCCAGAGTCTAGAGCTGCAATTCCTTGGCTCAGGGCCCCTTCCTTCATCATCAAAGCCAGCAGCATAGCATCTTTAAATCCCTCTGTTGCCACTGCATAAAATTCTATACTTCTGCTTCAGTATAAAATTCCCCTCAGCCTCCCTCTTATGATTGCACTTAGGGCCCATTAGGAGAATCCAGGAGAGCCTCTCCTGACTCCTTAACTGAGTCACATCTGCAAAGTCTCTTTTGCTACATAAGGTAATATTCACAGGTTACAGGGAGTAGGCCCTGGATATTTTGAGGGCGCCCTTACTCAGCCTGCGACACCAGCCAAGCCTATCCAGAAGCCACCAAACCACACTCAACCTACAGACCTATGAGAAACCCATTGATTTTTTTGAGGCACTAGGCATCTCCAATCAATTCCTACTGTGCTAAAATGACTTAAACTCCATTTTCTATTACTTGCAATTCAAACAACCTACCTGGTATATACTAACTATAACAATTTTGAGAAACTAAAAGAATATCAAATGATAATACTGAGAATATAAAAAAGCTGAATGTTTTTGTTAGTACTTGTACCATAATGACCTGTTTGGAGGAAATTGAGAAAATAGAGAAGCTAGCAGAGTGGAGTAAATTTAGATGACTTAAAATACTTTAAGTGGATAACACTTCTTTTTAACCAAAGGAAGCTAAATCAAAACCCTAACCTTCAGCTGAGTAATTAAGATAGGTGTTTTAACACAGAGAGCAGTTGTTAAAATGATTACAATAGTGTATCCTGTCCCAAAGATGCAGTGACAAGAACTCTGACAAGACTACTGAATCAAATTGGCATTTTTTAAACTTCATTTTAACTCCTAGTCATTTCTATCCAGAAGAGATTCCACAGGTCAGAGAAATGGCAATGAATTAATGTCATAAAAAAGGTATAGAGACAGCAGGAAATTGCAGAGCATTAGTTAAGCCCTGTGATTCTTTGCCCTCATTTTACATCTTAAACAACGTAAAAGAGGGCAGTAGATGGAAGGTAACTTAAAAATGTGCTGCTCTGTAAAGGCCAGCCAACAGAGCTTCGGGACATTTATTTGAAGTCAGGACATTAGTGCCAGGGTGAATAAAGGGAATGTAATAGGTTTACATTTTTACAAAGGGGCCTGACAGATCTATATCAAAGGAAGAATGTCCAAGAGACAGAGTGATGGGATAATAGGAAGTAGAATTAAAACTTGGCTTCCAGGGAGACAAAAAGCAATGGTAACTTGGAAGGCTTCCAAGGTAACTTGGGAGTAATGTGTGGGGGTGAGGATCACGCTAGAACAAAGGAGGCTCTAATATTAAAAGGAAATGAGCAAAAGGAGACTCCCCCAATAGGAGATGTGTGTCTGCCTTCTTGAAAACAAACAAAGATCTGCAACTTTTCACTGACAGAATCACAGTTCTTCCTTCTGGAACCAATTATTTAGAATGGAAAGGTCTTCTAGAGGACTTCTGACAAATGAACCAAACTGATGTGGGTGAGCCATCTCCTCCAAAAACAGATATTATGGGTAAAATATAACCCAAAAAATTACACATAACTGAGTCTGAAATACAAAAATGCTTAAAAACAAAAGGAGTTTTCACAGAGCAAGATGTGTGAGCTAATCTCATAGCCTTCTGGCAGAGCTGTCCTTCTGAGATGTGGTCTTTGGTCCAGGGCTACGACATGGTAAGGGTCCCAGCAAGCAGCGGAGATGGAACTGGGCTTCCTCCATTAGGCCACAAACCCCAAAGCATGTCAGTAGGGAAAAAAACATTAAAAAATCGTCTTTTAAACAAGCACCCCTTAACCATCTGGCCAGGTAAGCCAAAACCCCACATTACCTTTGCAAACCTCCTTACTCCGTACCTGTCTTGGCTAAGGAATTCCCTGGTACACCCATATACCTCTTTCATCGGTTGCTATGCTTACCAAGAGTCGATAGTTTGGGTTCCTAAACCTGTCACTGACTGTGTACTTGTAACTTTAACACTTGAATTTAATTAAATATTAAGGTGACTGATATAATGTGAGTATGAAAAGAGAGGGATGTATTGTTTCTATAGAAACAGCTTGAATTCTTTGGAAAGACGCCATAAAGGTAAGTTGCTAAAGATTGGCTATGAATTACAAAACTGTGAAAGTGCTGGGGTGTCTTAAAGATTTAGAAGAATTCTGCAGCCAGACTGCTGAACAAATGTCTTTAAGCTTCACTCCACCACAAGTCCTTTAAAGAGAGTAGAATCAAAGATGCTACATGATGGGTGTCAGAAAATTCTAATACCTGGCAAATGAAGGTGTATGTGACATGGTTAAGAGAAAATAAATATTTAGGACATTTATATTTTTTTAATTCTCTAACTCATGATGAAAATTCTTATTTTAAAAGTGATTTTTAAAGAGTACCCATGGCTGAATCCACTTTTAAATGGAAGTCGGAAAACTGTGTGGCACTAAATAGATTTTGACTTAGGAAAATCATGAAAGTACTTTGGGCAATTTTTTAAGTCCACAAAATGAGGAGAGTACACAAGGTATTTTCTACATGTGCTTCCAATTGGTATACTCTGCATCTCCTTTAAGAACTGGCCTATCTGAAAACCTATTGAGATCAAGGTTAAATTTAGGTGAAGAACCCACTCTTTCTGGCAAAGTAACTTCCCCCTTGTCAGTCAACACCACACTGCAAATAACAACGAGGTCACCTGGGAATAAAAGATACTCAGGTAAATGAAAGGACTAACGTCAACACACTAATCCAGAAAATGCAGAGTTAAGATTGAAAACCTAGCCTAGTCCCCAGCATTAAGTAAAGCTTTTTGTCTTTTTTCTCCCTGCTACAACACCGCCAATTAGGAACAGAGTGTCAGCTGAGAAAGGTGTTTAATGGAAATTGCTGACAGATTCTTAACTCGAACACTCAGAAGAGAGTAGCTTTAATTAGGCATCTGGAAGCAAAGGAATTTTTTTAAGAAATGGGGGAAAAGAGGAAATTACTAGGCAAAATGAGAGAAGCAGGAGGTAGGGATGCCAAACCTGATAAGGCAGTCCTAAAGCTGACAGGAAGCAGAATCAAATCCCATCCTAAAACAAGGTCTTTTCTCCATCCCTACTCCGTCCCCATCTGACTCATGTCTGTTATGATCATTGCTGGAACCCTGTCCTGCCCCAGAAGCCAGTGACCTAAATGCAAGTCTACCCCTGCTCCCTTCCCTAGAGCTCTGCCCCCTGCATACAGGAAATGTACAAGTGACAAAGTCATTTTAAAATAAAGTCATATTTAACGTAGTGACTTCTGAAGTCTCTTCAGTATGAGTCAAATCACATTAAGAAAAGAAGGCATCTCCTGGATATCAACCTTTTGTCTGTACTGTCATTTGCAAATATCTTCTCCCATTCCGTGGGTTACCTCTTTGTTTTCTTGACTGTTTCCTTTGCTGTGCAGAAGCTTTTGATTTTGATGAAGTCCCAAAAGTTTATTTTCACTTTTGTTTCCTTTGTCTTTGGAGACATATCTTGAAAGAAGTTGCTGTGGCTGATATCGAAGAGATTACTGCCTATGTTCTCCTCTAGGATTCTGATGGATTCCTGTCTCACGTTGAGGTCTTTTATCCACTTTGAGTTTATCTTTGTGTACAGTGTAAGAGAATAGTCGAGTTTCATTCTTCTACTTAAAGGTTGATATCCAGGATCTATAATGAACTCCTCAAACTCAACACACATGAAACAGGCAAACATATCAAACAATGGGCAGAAGATATGAACAGACACTTCTCCAATGAAGACATACAAATGGCTATCAGACACATGAAAAAATGTTCATCATCACTAGCCATCAGGGAGATTCAAATTAAAACCACATTGAGAGGGCGCCTGGGTGGCTCAGTGGGTTAAGCCGCTGCCTTCGGCTCAGGTCATGATCTCAGGGTCCTGGGATCGAGTCCCACATTGGGCTCTCTGCTCAGCAGAAAGCCTGCTTCCCTCTCTCTCTCTCTCTGCCTGCTTCTCTGTCTACTTGTAATCTCTCTCTGTCAAACAAATAAATAAAATCTTTAAAAAAAAAAAAAACACATTGAGATATCACCTTACACCAGTTAGAATGGCCAAAATTAACAAAACAGGAAACATGTGTTGGAGAAGATGTGGAGAAAGGGGAACCCTCTTACACTATTGGTGGGAATGCAAGTTGGTGCAGCCTCTTTGGAGAACAGTGTGGAGATGCCTCAAGAAATTAAAAATAGAACTTCCCTATGACCCTGCAATTGCACTCCTGGGTATTTACCCCAAAGATACAGATGTCGTGAAAAGAAGGGCCATCTGTACCCCAATGTTTATAGCAGCAATGGCCACGGTTGCCAAACTGTGGAAAGAACCAAGATGCCCTTCAATGGACGAATGGATAAGGAAGATGTGGTCCATATACACTATGGAGTATGATGCCTCCATCAGAAAGGATGAATACCCAACTTTTGTAGCAACATGGATGGGACTGGAAGAGATTATGCTGAGTGAAATAAGTCAAGCAGAGAGAGTCAATTATCATATGGTTTCACTTATTTGTGGAGCATAACAAATATCATGGAGGACAAGGGGTGTTAGAGAGGAGAAGGGAGTTGGGGGAAATTGGAAGGGAAGGTGAATCATGAGAGATTATGGACTCTGAAAAACAATCTGAGGGGTTTGAAGTGGCAGGCGGGTGGGAGGTTGGGGTACCAGGTGGTGGGTATTATAGAGGGCACGGATTGCATGGAGCACTGGGTGTGGTGAAAAAATAATGAATACTGTTTTTCTGAAAATAAATTAATTAATTAAAAAAAAAAAAAAGAAAAGAAGGCATCTCAAGTGGAACAGGAACCAAAAGAAACTCAGAATGGTATTAAGCCATATAATCACCCAGAAATATAGCGGGATTCCTCCCTGATCCTGCTTTGGGGACCTTTTACTTTTTATTATGGAAAATTTTAAACCAAAATAGAGGGAATAAAAAATGAGCCTATGATCAATTTTATCTGCATACCTCCCCATTTTCCCCTTTCCTCCACTATTTTAAAGCAAATCCACACAGCAAGGTATTTCATCCATTGGTATTTTGGCACCTATCTCTAAGATCTCCTGTATTTCTTAACATAATCACAATATCACTGTCATAAGTCAAATCATAACAATAATTCCTTAATCATAAAATAGCCAGCATTCAAATTTCTCCGGTGTATTTTTTTTAAAACAGTGAGGGTCAGGTAATAGAACACAAGTTGAGAGCACTACCGACTGATGTTAAAGAAGAAGAAGAATAGTAATACTAAAATAAAACCTCTGACCTTGAGACTCATACGCAATTACATCATAAACACTCCTTAGCCAATAACCTACAGTCAGCACCCAGGCACATGTTCCTTCCATACATGCCCTCAATCTCTCAACTCAGGTTTATTCTGCCGTGGCTTATCTTCCTTGAGGCCATGCATACAGTACTTATTTTATAACCAATTTGTATTAAAAAACTGGGGGAAGGGTCATATTAATTCCCACAGCCCTATAGTTAGATTTTGTCACCCAGAAAGGCCAGTATTAAGTGGGTCCAACCACAGAGCACTCCATAGGACTGCTTGAAAGGACCCATTACACAAGCATCAATGTCAAGAAATAGAGATGGAAGAATGACTCTTGGTGAATGAATAATGATCAAAGAAAAGGGGCTCTTGAATTGAACTATCTGGGTGCTAAGCCTGGGTCTCAGTTTACATGCTGAGTCATCTTAGGCAAACCATTTCTTTTATATGTACCTTGGTTTCCTCAAATGTTAAGGGAGGTCAAGGACAGGATTTATCTCCTGACCTGATTGTGAGAACTGAAAAGGATATTGATAAACTGTGACAGTACCAAGCACACCGGGATGGTTGGTCACTCTTTAAAAGACTATCTAACATACAGAAAGTATTCAACAAATACTAACATTTATACAGTGGGAGTACCAGTTGAGGGAGAAATAGTGTTTTAGTTCCCAAAGGAGATAATAATAAATAATTTCCCAAACAATTCCAAAATAGAGTTTGCTCTTTCTGTAAGTAGTGATTTCCCCAAAACTGAAAGTATTCAAAACACTGAAAGAAAATATAAATGTCCAATTTAGTGGACTTGATCCATGGTTCCCTAACCTAATTGATCATCATCTTTCCTGAGGAGTTTCCTCAGAGGGCAGATGACTGGGACTTCTGAATAAAAAAACACATTTCATTTGGACTATGGGGATCTATATTCTTGTTAAAGTTTCTTGGTTGATTCTAATCAGCAGTCAGATTGTAATTATTTCCAAAATTTCTTCTAATCTTCAAGTTTTATGATTTCAAGAATTTCCAAAATTCTTATTTCAGACAAGATCGGGCGCGTTCAGGGTGGTATGGCCGTAGACCAAAATTCTTATTTCAAAGGCACACACATACAGCTGTGTGTGTGTGTGTGTTTTCTCACTCCCCATTTCAGTGGAGTAAATGAATATATATATTCCTTCCAGGAAGGACCAAACATCTAATTCTTAAAACTTCCCCAAACTTTACCTGAGTGTTTTGTGGATGTTTTATAGGTTTTAAGAATTTTTTTTTCATTTTTTTAATTGGATAAAGTAAAAAATCACACCATCTGCTTCTGAGCTTCTGGTGGATTTATCCAGAGCGATTCAATCAAATCAGAAAAAATGAGTAACTGACTGCCTGATTCCTCTGACAAGTGACACAACTCTGTCCTGTTCTCAAGCCTGTAGCAAGAGAGTGGCTGTGACATTGGAGACAGTAGTGAATGTTTCAGCAGCTGTCTTGCCATCGGGGAAATGGAGAGATGTAAGTGATTTATACGAGGTCACACAGCAAGCCAGGGGGCAGTGCCAGAAATAGGATCTGCATCTCCCGATTGGCAGTCCATGGTCCATGTAGTACACCCTGAGGATATGGAAGCGAGGCCCCTCATCGGAACCAAGAAGCAGACAGAGGGACTTCCATTTAGAGGTTCATAAATACTACTCTGAAAGGAGGAAGAAAATTCCCCTTTCATGCTCAATCAAGCCTAAACCAAGGTGAGGGAATGAGGAAATGTTATTTATTTTTGTAAGATGAAAGCCCACTGCATGTACTCACTTCCTGTCAGTACCACACAGGGGCTTGTCTTCCCAATCATTCTTCATGTCCACTCTCCAACAGTGCTGTTGGGAAGGCAGATTGGGGCAAAAAGATAAGGGTGATTCCTACAGTTGGCCCAGAAAAAAAAGAGATTTTTCACTTTCTTTATAAAGCCACACAGTATTTGAGTTGATTAGATTTCTGAGTGTGTGACTCAATGCAGTAACTCCAGAGATATAATAAGTAAAGTACTAAATGTCACTGGAGGACCTGAAAAAAAAGATAGATTTCTTTCCCCCAAATCTTAACCTATTCCTAAGAAATAATTCAGTCTGTTTTACTGAAACTGTTTGTGTGTAGTTACATATTTCTCTTTAAAATATTCTCATCTATTTCACATCTATCTTTCTGACAAGCAGTTAACTGATTCCTCAGGGGTAAGAATCAACCTTTCCATTTTACAAACACACACACACAGCTTCATAGAACCCGCTACAGTGTTCTATGCTTAAGGTATTCCATCAATATTTTGGAACTGTTCAATTATAGAAGTAAATAAATGTATTAAATAATTTATATACTTAAATATATTAAAAGAAATTATGGATTGGATAGCAATAAATATGTGTTAGCGACTTGAGGACATGAGTGGAAGAGGGAATTTCCATTTATTTACTTTTTATGCCTCAAATAATGAGTAAAATAATAGAATTATTGATGGGCTTTTTTAATGTTTTTCTATATTCTTAACATGTATATAATGGACAGGTTTGCTTTGTAATCCACAAAAGAAATAAATGTTAAAAAGTTGGCAAGGATTCTTTATAGCCCATAAACATAAATATGCAAAAAAAAATTATTTTCTATAACTCACCTTACATACTCCAAGGCCCCTTTTCACTGGCAATATGGAAATTTTAACTCCTGGTGCTAGAAGGATGGGGGGGCAGGCAAGGGGACCCCAGTTCACCCAGATTGGACCTACGCTTATTTCTTATAGCATAGACGTGATCTCCCTCCATTAAGCCAGGGTTGAGCTGTGAAGATGGAATCGAGACTCCAGGGATAGGGAAGGGAACGGAAAAGACAAAGCTGGGAATTGCATGTGGTGGGGACAAGGAAAAGACACAATTAAGAGAAGACTCTCAGACTCCCATGTAAAGCATATTGCCTTAAAACAATCCCTTTTTAGATAACCACGAACAAAGAAATTTCTGAAGATATTAGAAAGGATCTATTCAATCTTTTCTCTAAGTCATATTTCTCTCCATTTGGGGATCTCATCAGAAAAAAATCCAAGAATTCCTGCTTTCTATGGATCCCTCCCATTTCTCTCAATTCCCCTAAAGTCTACTTGTCTCATTTTCATCTCACGGATATTTTGCAACATCTGTGAAATCATGAATGCCAATCAAGGCTCTGTCCTTGTCAGGTAGGAAAAGAACCCTACGTTCACCAAAGGAGAAAGCTTAGATCTTCTACATCTTTCAGAGTTGAATAAGATAAATCTTTATCTTGCTATTATTGACAGCCTCTTAAAGCTCAAGTTGGATATATGTTATGCAAAGTCAGTTTCTTTACTATGGTTAACAGAGAAAAAGGGGGAGAAAAGTCCCATCCTGCCACATACAGGCAGAAAGGAAATGAAAGATAAAAAAAAGTTAGTTGCCTACTTTGTATCCAGTGTTTTATGAAACAGGTGATTAACATATTAGCATGTTCTCAAGGAGCTCACAGTCTAGTGGACAAGATAGATACAAATATCTACCTAAAATATAAAAGAATTCTAAAAAGAATTTTTAAATTGCACTGGGGTCACAGATGGGATGCAGTTACTTCTGCCTGAAGGTATATGAAAAGACTTCATAGAGAAATGACATTTCAACCACATCTTCGAGCACGATTTGGAGATGGAGTGAAGACAGTGGGATGGCAAACCATATATGCAAAGCATAAAAGGATGAAACCACATGATATATTTATAGACTCTCAGGTAGAACAGTGTAAGAGTCTAGAACTCAGGGGAGATCAGGGAGAGAGGTGAGAACATCAAAAGACAAGCTATGACCATATTTAATATAAAGTGATCCCTATCAAATTCCTATACAATTCTCAAGTCTCAAAATAGTCTCCCATAAAAGGCTCGCCTTATCTATAGTTGGGACATCTAGAGCTAAGCCATGAATTGGAATTATGTCCCAAAGTCACAGAACAAAGAAATAATTATGAACATATACATGAATTACTGACCTACCTCCTGGCCTACTGAAGAACACACTACGTCATTCCATATTTTCCCCATAAAATCCTATGGGCTTTGTGGGCCTACACTGAACTGAGGAATGTCTTCCCACCCCTTTCTCCAAAACCTCTCAAGCCAACTATCTCCACCAATGGAAAATTTAAATTCAACATCCATCTCCTTATTAGAGAAGACAGAAATGGGGTCTTTCATTTTTATTTTTCCCCTCAATTTGCGAATGAGATTGGAAGAAAACGCTCCTGCAATAGATATTGATGCCTCCTCTTCCTTTATGTTCAGTTGCTAACAATTTAGTCAAAACCCAATAGCTGGAGAGGAAGGACTGGAATAGCCAAGTATCCAGCTATATGAATGTTTATGCCAGTTCAATATCTGGTATTCTCTTTTTCTGAAATAATGGAATGTTTGTGAAAAAAAATCAATAAACTTTTGTGAAGGGAGAAAGCTGGACACATTAGAGACTTAGGTACTAATTGGAGGGAGCAAATTGATGTTGATGCAAGATTTCAAAAAACAGGGTGTTCTTTTATAGAATCCAACTATCACAGGTTTTCCATGTGCATTTGTGTTTACATGCTATAAATACAGATTTTTTTAAGATTTTATTTATTTATTTAAGAGAGACAGACAGAGATAGTGACAGAGATAGTGAAAGATAGCACTAGCCCAGAAGAGAGGGAGAAACAGGCTCCCTGTAAGGTTCCATCCCAAGACCCTGGGATCATGACCTGCGCAGAAGGCAGATGCCCCGAGGCCAGATATTTTAAATTTATGGTTAAAGAAAAAATTTTTCCAGGCGCCTCGGTGGCTCAGTTCATTAAAAGGCTGCCTTAGGCTCAGGTCATGATCCCAGGGTCCTTAGATCACGCCCCACATCAGGGTCCCTGCTCAGCAGAGAGCCTGCTTCTCCCTCTGCCTGCTGCTCTCCCTGCTTGTGCTCTCTATCTCTCCCTCCCACTGTCAAATAAATAAATAAATCTTTAAAAAAAAAAATTCCTTACTTTGGATATTTGGATTTTTTTCACGAATTTATTACTTTACTACTATGTCTTTATCTCTGCTTGAGACTCTCTCAGGGGAAATAGGGAATAAACCGTAGGGAACTATGAAGGAAGCTACAACATGTTGCTTTGATAACATAACCTTCCTTATACTTCCACAACTGACTTAATCTTAGACAAATGTCATTTTCAGCTGATTACTGTTCTAAGTAGAATTATTTTACCCAGGTTTGGGAGTGTTCACATTTTATTGAAAAATAAATGTGGATACATAAAAATTGAATTTTTTTCTATCAAGGAAACCAAGAAATTTTTAGGAAAAGGTAAAAAGAATATTATATTTTATTAAAAACTAAAAAAAACACTTTAATGGCTCTTGACCTAAGGTGGTAGCTTCTAACCATCTCTTAATATAAGCAAAGAGTTGGAAAACAATTTTTTGAGAGTAGTATCAACAATCTTAAAAATAAGAAAGTCTTGAGGCACCTGGGTGACTCTGCCTTAGGCTCAGGTCATGCCTTAGGCTCAGTGGGTTAAGCCTCTGCCTTAGGCTCAGGTCATGATCCCAGGGTCCTTAGATCAAGCCCCACATCAGGGTCCCTGCTCAGCAGGGAGCCTGCTTCCCCCTCTCTCTATCTGCCTGCCTCTCTGCCTACTTGTGAACTCTCTTTCTCTCTCTCTTTCTAATAAATAAAATCTTAAAATAAAAAAAAAAAAATAAGAAAGCCTTACCCACCACAAAAATTGCTGAACCCAAAAATGGCCTCCTTAATGTAACCAGCTCAGCTGAGTATGTTTCCATTTTATCTATGAATGTGCCTCAGATGGGTAAACAAAATCCTGAACATAAAGGATTTCTGGGTTTCTCTTTTTTCTTGTTAACTTGTTTTTGTATGACATACCTCTTTGAATGTCCAAATGCAAAAATAACAATTGTAACAATAGAAGAAACTGGTCAGCTAACATCCATTTCTCTGATATAGGACAGGTACAACAAACTGTCTAGCCAGCTCTAGAGAGTAGCTGACAACTGCCACCAATTTTAAAATAACTTTAAAACAGGCCAGATGCTGCTATCCTTACAGGACAAAGCAATAACTCAGAAAGCATAGGAGTGATGTAAAATAAAATCTTTGAAATACAGAAACCAGTGGATTTAATTGTGAGTGATCCCTGTACAACTGGGCAGTTCTGAAGCCTCATAAAATGGTCCATCATAAAAAGCTTGCCTGATTCTAAAGTAGAAGTCTAGCGATAAGAAGTGGCCTGGAATTACGAGTTCAGGAACTGGCTGCTACCCTTGCTGCGTGACAGTCTGAACATTGTATAATCAAATAATCATAACATTTTTCAGCTTCCGGAGACCACCATACAGCTCATAATCCAAGCCCTGAATTTATGAGTAAGGAACACAGTCCCAGAAAGTCTAGGAGTCTTGTCCAAAGCCACCAAGAGCTAAGAATCTCCCATACATTCAACTTTCTTTAATTGGATGTAGCAAATACAATAACAAAGAATACAGACATACTAACTGTCCTCATTCATTCAATAATTATTTACTGAATGTCTACTATATGCCAAATACAATGCTGTAAGTTTATGTCTACTGTGGAAAACAGATATAACAACAAATAGTAACAGTACCCACTCTCTCTCTTTTAAAATAATAACAATGCAAAATAATGCAAAAAAAAACAATGCAAAATAATAACAAAAACTGACAGTTTTTACTACAAAACTAATATATGACATTATTAAAATTTTGAAAAATAGAGAAAAGTTGAAAAAAGGGAACAGATTTCTTATCACCACCCATGGAAAAGCACTTCCAACATTTGGAGTAATACCTGTCAATCTTTTCTCTTAAGTTTTAATTCTTTCTTCATTTTTTTCCCCTTTCAAACAGCTTTGATAATTCTGTATATAGTTATGTATCCTACCTTATTGCATTTCTCATGTTATTAACGACCTTTGTCATCACAACTGCAAAATATTCCAAGGGGTGGATATAATTATCTTTGCAGTGTTATTTCCACTTTTGTAAGGATATGTACTTTATAAATTATGAGCATCTTTTCAAAAAAATTCCATATTTCAGAATACTTCCTTTGGAGATCAATTTCAGATTAACTGACATCTCAGTTTGTTCCAAAACGATTTAAAGCTGTTTCCTAAAATTCCTATAATTGTGATGCAGGTCAAAATGTGTGACCTTTCTGGAAACATATCACCTAGTAGCTTTTTGACAGGACACTTCCACTGACGCTAAGGATATGAGAATTGCACAGTTCCTTTGTCACTTTGATACTATTGGTCTTCCCACTGCTTTTTCAGATTCAGTATTCTCAACCACTGATTAGACTAGCGTGGTTGGTTTATCCTGCCTGTGATGTTATCTGCCATTACTGTAGTAGAGACTGCCCTATCTTTTAGAGTTGTTCAATGAAATACTGGACACCCAGTTAAATCTGAATTTCAGGATAAACAATTAAGAATTCAGACATACTGGGGCACCTAGGTGGCTCAGTGGGTTAAGCCTCTGCCTTCGGCTCGGGGTCCTGGGATCCCGAGGGTCCTGGGATCTCAGGGTCCTGGGATCGAGCCCCACATTGGGCTCTCTGCTCAGCAGGGAGCCTGCTTCTGCCTCTCTCTCTGCCTGCCTCTCTGCTTTCTTATGATCTCTGTCAAATAGATATATAAAATCCTAAAAAAAAAAAAAAAAAAAAAGAATTCGGACATACACTAAAAAAAGTATTTGTTGTTTATCTGAAATTCAAATTTAACTAGGCATCCTGTGTTTTTACTTCCTAAATCTGGCAATTCTATCAACTCTGCTTCTCGCTAATTGCTTGTTAGACTTGGGTAATTTTCATACATCTCCCAACTTCTTCTGGAAAATGAAGAGAAACATGTCCATCTCAGAGGATGAACACATTTCCCAGAGAGAAGCATAAAAGTACCTAGTACATTAAGTTTGCCTTCCTCCACTCCTCCACACTATTTCATATTCTTCTCTTCTCCCTCACCTACTCCTCCCCACCAGCTCTGAGGACCACCTACTTTCTCCCCCACTTGCCTGTAATAGGTCTGGGACTCCCAACCCAGCTCCCCACCCACCCACCTACCCATGAACTTGTGAGTTTGAAGCTTGGTTTCAGGAAATGTTTCACATCACAGGTTGTCTCCAAAGCAGCTGGGATACCTCAGTAATTCATTTTGCTACTGAATGCTAAGTAGGCACATTATGAGATACTTACGGTAAAGAGACCTAACTCAGAGTAAGGGATTAGGGAAGGCCTTCTGAAAGATGTAATATCTGAATTTAGAAATGAAGGATGAGTGAGAGTTGGCCAAGAAGGGAGGAGAGGCACAGGTACCTGTCTTCAAGGCAAAGATAACAGCATTTACAAAGACTCAGTGGTACCACAACTCCCATGGAATTGACAGAAGAACTGAGAGAAAAGCGTTGAGAGAAGGGGGACTAAAAAGTTTCTGCACAGCAAAGGAAAAAATCAACAAAACTAAAAGGCAACCAACGGAATGGGAGAAGATGTTTGCAAATGACTCTACAGACAGCGGGCTGGTAGACTATAAAGAACTTCTCAAATTCAACACCCAAAAAACAAATAATCCAGTCAAGAAATGGGCAGAAGACATAAACAGACACTTCTCTAAAGAAGACACAAAAATCACTAAGAGACACATGAAAACATGCTCAACATCACTCAGCATTGGGGAAATACAAATCAAAACCACAATGAGATACCAGTCAGAATGGCAAAAATTAACAAAGTAGGCAGCAAATGTTGATGAGGATGTGAAGAAAGGGGAACCCTCCTCCACTGTTGGTAGGAATGCAAGCTGGTATAGCCACTCTGGAAAATAGTATGGAGGTTCCTCAGAACGTTAAAAATAAAGCTACCTTAAAACCCAGCAACTGCACTACTGGGTATTTACCCCAAAGACACAGATGTAGTGAAAAGAAGGGACAACTGCACTCCAATGTTTATAGCAGCAATGGCCACAATAGCCAAACTGTGGAAGGAGCCAAGATGTCCTTCAACAGATGAATGGACAAGAATGATGTGGTTCATATATACAATGGAATATTACTCGGCCATCAGAAAGGGTTAATATCTACCTTTTACATTGACATGAATGGAACTGGAGGATATTTTGTTAAATGAAATAAGTCAGTCAGAGAAACACAATTATATGGTTTCACTCACATGTGGAACCTAAGGAATAGTGCAGAGGACAATAAGGGAAGGGAGGGAAAATTAAATGTGAAGAAATCAGAGAGGGAGACAAACCATATGAGACTCTTAACTCCAGGAAACAAACTGAAGGTTGCAGAAAGGGAGGTGGGTGGGGGGATGGGGTAATGGAGTGATGGGAATTAAAGAGGACACGTGATATGATGAGCACTGGGTGTTATATTCAACTAATGAATCACTGAACATTATATCAAAACTAATGATGTACTATACCTTGGCTAACTGAATTTAAGTGTTTTAAATGGGGGAGGGGCTAGATCATCCAAAAGCCTATGCACCATGGTGGGTAACTGATTTTTACCCCAAGAACAGTAGTATAACATGGGCAAGATGGTCATAGATAAGCAAAAAGGTGATAGAGTTCACAAATCAGAACAATCCTTCTGACTACATGATAGAAGAAAGATTGGAAGGAAAATAAGACTGAAAACAGACCAGTTTTGGAGACTGTTAGAATAACGAGTCTAAAGATGACAGCTATAATATGTAGATTACATTTCCTTACTTACTTAATAAAAGGAAGGATAAAAAGATTAAGCCCCATGTAGGGCTCCCTGCTCAGCAGGAGTGGGAGGCCTGCTTTTCCCTCTCCTTCTGCCCTTCCCCCTGCTTGTGTGCTTTCTGTTAAATAAATGAATAAAATCTTTAAAAAAAAAAAAAATTAAGAGTGGGTGCCTGAAATGAGGTCAAGCAGAAAAGAACATCAAGAACATCTTGGACAGTTCATAAACCTGCCTCTACATATCATTAGTGTATTCTACTTGCTTGTAAAAGAAAACCTAATCCAAAATGGTTGAAGAAAAGGGGGAACTTTATGTCTAAAAATTCCAGGGGATTTATGTCCACACAAAAACCTACACACAAATGTTTATAGCTGCTTTATTCATAACTGCCGAAACTTGAAAAACAACCAAGCTATCCTTCAGTAAATGAATAGATAAATAAACTGTGGTACATCCAAACAGTGGAATATTATTCAGTGCTTTAAAAAAAAAAAAAAGTGTGCTATCAAGCCACAAAAAGACATGAGGAAAAGACTTAAATATATAATGCTAAATGAAAGAAGCCAATCTTAAAAAGCTACACACTATATGATTCCAACTACCTGGCATTCTGGAAAAGGCAAAACTATGGTAAGGGTAAAAAGATAACTGCTTACCAAGGATTAGGGATAAGGGAGGGATAAATAGGGGAACACAAAGGATTTTTAGGGCAGTGGAACTATTCTGTAGAATACTCTAATGTGGATACATGTCATTATACAATTATCAAAATCTATAGAATGCATAATAACACAAAGCATGAACCTTAATGTAAACTATGGATTTGGGGTAATAATGATGTGTCCATGTGAGTTCATCCATTGCAACAAATGTGCCACTCTGGGTACAGGAAAGATGACAACAGAAGAGGTTGAAGAAAGGCATTGGGGGAAGAGGTATATGGGAACTCTCTGTACTTTAAAAACAAACAAAACCTCCAAGAGTAGAACTGGCTCTGGAAGAAGCTGGATACAGAGCGTCAGCCAGTATCTAAGGACTAGGTCTCCTCGCTCTCCGTTATCTGGTTCTGAGCCTCTGTGCTGACTCCGTCCTTTCAGACCCCACTTCTATCTTGTTGACTGCAGCAGCCCCCGATCCTATAGGCATCCTTAAACCCCAACATCAGCGAAAGTGAAGATTTACTTCTGGGCCAGGGGCCCCAGGCAGGAGGGAATCACATCATACTGAACGAATGGGTCTAGGTCTGCAACACATGTTGGGAATGGAGTCCGTTCTACTGGGACCTCACGGGCTGAAACAAACTCTGAGTCCTGTGACCAGAAGCACGATCAGTAGAGACTGAGCAAGCAAAAATAATAAAGGTCCACTATAGCCTGTTCATTGTCAACTTTGAAATCCAAAGTATAGCTGAAGAGAAAGGGTCAGAGAGAACACTGTGATAGAAGAGAACCCAAATACGGAGTCAGCTTATATCATGTATGACAGGGGATGGGTTATAATCAAAATCTTTAACAACCAGTATGGTGCGGGGACTGACAACTCAGTACGGATGCCAACTGTTATGTCGATCAGTGAGAAGTGGTGCATATCAGCCCTGCCTGGGGAAGCTGTGCGGTCTGTCAGGCTGGGGTTGATGGATTTGGTCCTCAGGAGTTTCCCAACCAAACCAAATGAAATACTTGAAAGGCCTGAAGAAGAAAAGAAGAAAGCAAAAGAGGGAAGGACAGAGATGACCTTACGTGACAAATCATTTTTTAAATAATGCAAACTCGAGATTAGTATTTTTCACATTTACTCCCACCATCCATGGGTGAGCAATTCATTTCCCTTGTCCTTTCCTTTATTCTCCTTTCAAAACTGGAAGTCATATAGGCCAGATACCTTTAGTTAAACAAGAAATCTAATGTTACAATTGACAAGGGATGATGGTACTTTACAGAATTTCAGCTTCCTATGCAAATAGTCATGGGGAGCACAGAGCACATTTTCTGTAATTTTTTACAGAATCAAATGATCTCCTAAGTTGATTACTCCACATACCACCCCCGCTGAATGCATATACATGAAATTATGCCAAAATTGAATTGTCTTAAATATAGTCCTATTTCAAAAGCAGCCCAAACACAGATCCCTTTTGATAAAAAGCAAAATTTAATTTTGTAAAGCAAATTGGAATCCTATGTTTTGGTCACCTAATTTACAAAAGGATCAGAGAACAATAACCCTATATAGTGCCTAAACATGCCTAACACCGTGCTGATAAAGAGAAAGGATACCAAAAGAAATTTTAAAACGCATTTCTTGATGTTAAGGCACTCACAATTTTACTAGGGACTCAACTCCTTTACACAAATGGAACACTGAAAGAAGAAAATAGAAACATATAAGAGCAATATAGGTGCTAAGTGGTACAATACATCCTGGAAGGGCCAGAGAGACCCAGGAGGAAAAAGATTTCTGTTCATGAAATGCTTCAGCAACCTCAATGAGAGCGTGTGATGAACACAGAGCCAGCAGTATCCACTCACGTGGGCGGTGGAATCAAAATTACCCCCCCGGGACTGTAGGTTCTAATCTCGGGCCTGCCACCACCACACTCTTCCACCTTTAGCAAATTACCTTGCCTCCCACTGCCTTCCCTGCAAAATGGGAGCTGCGATCGAGCCCTATCCTTCAGTGCTGGTAAAGAATAAATTATAAAGAAGTGGTAGACTCAGTAAGCGATGAGGACCTAATAAATCGTGACTAGTTAGTGTCCAGCCCCAAATGGAAAGCTACACAGAGCATATGGCATCTCAGTTTGTAGATAGTTACGTATTACCGATTTGCTTGAATTTGCCAGAGAGGTGAAAGGGTCCACGTGCAGTCTGTTATCAATTACTATGAAGAGTATTTGCAATACTGAAATGCCAATAATTTCTCCGATTAAGTGCAGACATCTGCCCCATTGTAATATTAGAGCATCATTGTCATTAGCAAAACCATGTTTTTCTTACATTGAAATGGAAGAATAAAGTGTCACAATTAAATATTTTGACCAGCATAGTCATTAAAGGGATATTTATACTACAGGGGTGGTTTCGAAATCAATTTTGCATGCTTTCATCTTACCATGCAACTCCCATCACAGGGGGGTAAGGTGTTTTTTATACAAAAATTTACTCCTTTTTTTTTTAACTTCTTTTTAGAGAAAATATGGTTTTTTGGAAGCTGTGTTCCTAACCGTTTTGATGTTAAGGCTTTCCTTAATCTTTGCTGCTGCTGTTGTTAAAAATATACAAAAGAATGTTTATAATGTGCATAAGATTGTTGGCTATTCTTAACTTCTCTTGAGTGAAGAGTTTAAGTTTTTTACCTACTTTCCTATTGAGTTGTCTTTCTCTTATTGATTTTACACAGGTTTCTATATATATATTCTGCACATTTATCTTGTGACAGTTACATGTACTGAAAATATATTTTCTTCTCTTTATCATATTCTTAAAACCCAAAAGGCCACTGAGTTCCAATCTTTCCTTTCACCCATCATTTAAGTGTGAGCCAAGACACCATGAGGCAGAGAGACAGGATCTGACTAAGATGGGCAGCCTGCCCTCCAAGAAAAAGAACAGACTCCTCTCAGGGTCTTTCTCATCTATATCCCTGGACGATGAAGGAAACTGAGAATTCCTTAAAGATGAGGAGCCCCCAGTGAGAAGAATAAGCATATTGGAGATGCCAACACCATAATTTTAGGGATCCACAGAATGACATACCCCAGATGATGCCTTCAGGAACTACAGAGCTAAATGTTGGACAGGGTACTGCCAGGGCCCACATCATAGGTATGTGATCTGTGTAGCTATACAAGGCCACACACTCAGAAATTCCCCAAGCTTGGTTTAGTTTTCTGTTGTTGCCATCATGAAATCCCTACCAATTTTTGGAAAAGGAGCCCTCATTTTCATATTGCCCTGGGCCCCACATAATCTGTAGTCAGCTGTGTTCATGGTGGCTCAGAGCCAGGGGCTGCATATCCCCAGGATAATAGGAAATGAACACAAGGAAGCCCCAAGAGAGCTCTGAGAGAGTTAGGATACTTCCGTACACCACCAGATTAGTCATAAATATATATATTTTTAAAGACTCTATGATATCTAGGAGGAGTATTTTATTAGCAAACTGTGAAAATGACTCCCACTCCTACCAAGAATATGTATATTCTACAGTTATTCCTGTTTTATCATTGATAGAAAGTATTTACTGATAACTGTGAAAGCAGCTTTCCTAAATTTTGTATTGACCCAAGACTTCCTCCTATACGAGGAAATGCTTTTCATTCTCAATAACTCATTGGGTATGGAACAAAGACAGGCAACAATGTATGGTGATACAGAATATGGACTCCATAAATAATTACCTGAGGTCTTATCCTCTTTCTGTGACTTACTAGTTATGGGACCTTGGGTGAGTCACTCAATCCTTCCATGCCTCAGTTTTTTCTTCTGAAGAATAAAGCACATCTAAACATTCTATCTTGCCTCCAAGACTCGGGTTTTCTGGCCACTCAGGAGAAGGTCCCTGTACCCTCTGACTGGAATACTTCTTCCCGATTCTGCTTCCCAATCCCACCTTTCTCCCTTTACCCATGTAACACACCCAGCTTTTTGTAACTTTAATAAATTGTAACATTACTTCATGTAAGGAGACTATGTACTAAGGGGTAATTGTATACTATACACTAGTATATAGACTATATACTAGAGGTCAGCTCTTGAGCCAGACCACAGAAGTTTGAATTTTGGTGCCATTAATTACTAGCCACTATCCACAAAATCTGGACCTCAATTTCCTCAACTGTAAAATGGGGATAATAACAATACCTCTTTCACATGGTTGTTGTGAGGACAAATGTGTGGAATGGTAAGTGATACTCAGCCATCTATTATTATTTTATAGTCTTTGTGTAATAAGAAGACAAGATGTACCAAAATTTGGCTTTCCTGGACTACTTTAAAAGCCTCTTAACTGATCTTTCAACCAGCACTTTTGGTCCACTTCAACCCATCCTTCACATAGCCACCAGTGGATTGTAAGTAAAATGTAAATTTGAATATTTAAATTCTCTAAATGAAACATTTCAAGCATTGTCGTCACTTAGGATAAGTGGCAAGCTCCTCAGCACTGCATAAAATGCCTTCAATGACCTGGCCTCATCTATCTCTACAGCTAGTCTCTCCCAAATTCTAGCCTGGATCTTGACCTATGGCATCAAACCACCTATAGATCTTAAATATCTTAAAATACACCAAGAGATCTGTCACTGCTCTACCTTTA
Source organism: Mustela nigripes (assembly GCF_022355385.1). NCBI lineage: Eukaryota > Metazoa > Chordata > Mammalia > Carnivora > Mustelidae > Mustela > Mustela nigripes. The sequence goes on along the minus strand of NC_081557.1, from coordinate 248,271,204 downwards.
TCCACCTTTTTTCCTCTGCTGGAACTCTTCCTGCCCTGGAACTGGATTAATTCCAACTCCACCATTACACCTCGGTTCATGTAGTGCCTGGTACATAAAACCTTTTCTTATTCTCACAACCAGCTGGGTCTCCCTTGTGTCTCCCTTATCCTCCTCTTTATTGCATCTCTTTATTGTAGCATAATGTAATTTTTAAGTGTTCAAACTTTAAAGATAGACTGCCTAGTTTTGAAACTCAGCTCCACCACTTACTTGTAGTGTGACCCTAGGCAAATTTCTTAAACCATTGTGCTCTGGTTTCCTTACCTATGAAATAGGGATAATAAAAGTACCTACACCTCATGGGGCTATTGAAAAGAGTAAATTAATTAAGGGCCACTATATTAAGGGCTTGGAGGAATGTATACACTCAGTAACTACTAATGCTATATTATATTTAATTTTCTGTTCATATGTGTCTGGTGGCCTGGAAGTGAACTCCTCATACTACAATTATTTCTTATTCTTTTTTTTATCTCTAATACTTAGCAAAATGTCTGGCATCATGTTTATCAGTTTTTCTCTCCTTTCTTGATATACAGTTAAGGTATTTCCCATAATCCTCTTGCATCTGGCCACTGACAGCCTGGAACATCTAAGCATGTGACCAAGTTCCAATCAACAGAATATGAATGCATGTAGTATACGGCATTACCAAACCTGGCCGTAACACATCCCAAGCAATCTTTCAAAGGTTCTCTATCCATGTGGCTGAAGCAAAGAACTGCTATATTGCTGACTATGGCAGTAATAAGATGGAGAAGATCAAATCCCTGAGTCACCCTTATAAGGTGAGCAGTCTCAGCGGCAACATTTAGACTGGATTTTAGGGGACCAAGAAACAAATCACTGTGCTAGGTTAGTGAGATTCTTGTGACAACAGTATTACTCATCCACCCTAATATAGTTGATGTTCAATTAAATTGTATTGAAATGAATGAATAAATGAATCACTCAAAAATTAACTAAGTAATGTTTAAATACAGATGATGGAACCCATGAGCAGGAAAGGTAAAACTAACAATAGAAGATGGATTTAAGAGCTTAAGAAGCTTAGACAGAAGACAAAGGATAGGAAAATGCAAACTGTGTGAAGCATCCCTACGATTTCCGGCCCTGCTGCAATTGGAAAAAGAATTCACTTTTTCTGTTAATGCTTTCCCTCTACCCTTCTTTTGCCAAATAGCTTTAAAAAAATTTCAGGGGCACCTAGGTGGCACAGTGAGTTAAGCATCCAACTCTGATTTTGGCTCAGGTCTCTATCTCAGGGTCTTGAGATCAAGCCCTGCATGAGGCTCAGCAGTCTTCATACTAAGCGTGGAGTTGGACTGAGTTTCTCTCTCCCTCTCCCTCTGCCTCGCCATGCCCCAAACTTGCATGTGTATGCTCTCTTTCGCTCTCTCTGTCTTACATATAAGTAAATCTTTAAAAATAATATTCATAAGCAGAGAAGATCCTGAGATAAAGATTTTGCTTCTGCTGGACAACTTTCTGACCCCTGGGATAAGGCAATATAGCACTGGAGATTCCAGGGTGAAATGTTTAAGGTTCTTTAATAAATATATGTAGGCAACTTCTCAAGGGGGAAAAAATGTAGCCATGGAGTTTAAGCTCTTCTATTTTCAGATGCTATTGAAAATCAGATAACTCCTGAAGGACCATCAGTTAACATCAAGTAATCATATTAATTTACCTATTTGCCATGAGGCATCAGAAATCTAAAGAAAGAAGAAAAAGAAGGAGAAGAAGAAAAAAAATTCTCCAAAAGGGAGAAGGGAAAAGGATTCTATATAGAGTCTGAGAGAGTTGTTAAATGTAACAGTCTGTAAAGAGATGAAATTTGCATTTGTCTAGAACATTAAGGACAAAGAGAAAAGGGGGTAATTAGAATAATATGGAAGGGGCCCTCGAGGGGCATTCATTCAATCTTAGCTTCAAAACATTAAACCTGACTTGCCTTTTTTATGCTTTCCTAACCTTTGTATTGGGCTCCCCTCCTTTTACATTTCCTCAGGTTGTATACAAACTGTGGAGATTATTCTGAAGGAAGTCCAATTGTGCTCTCTTCACGCTGATCAAAGCTATAAGAACAATGTTGGAACTAGACTGATAAGAAGGTTAGGTCTGAAAAGAAGAAATAAGACAATGAAAATAAGTTTTTATGTCTTCACCATTTTGTCTTGAGATATTTCAGTGAGGGATGGCTACAGAATCAGTTTTCGTGATAATTCAACTCATCTCAAAAATCACCAGAATTTTATCATGTGAACAACCATTTTACTAAATGCTAAAAATAAAGAGGTAAATGTGGCAAGTTCCTGGACTTCAAATAGTTAATAATGCAGGAAAAAAAAAGTAAATTAAAATGAAATCTAATATGGGTGTAATATTAATATGGCCTGCAGTTTGCTCAGAAGTACAGAAAGGGGCAGGGATGTCAGAGAAAATTTAGAAAGGAGAGGACATTTGAACTGAGACTTGAAGAATTCTTGATGGCTATCAGACAGACAAGATGAGGAAAGGTTATCCTAGATTGAATAGTAAAAACAAAGTCAGAAAGAAAAGAAATGACAAGCTCTATTCAGGAAATACCAACAGTCTGATATATCTAGAATTGGGGATGCATAAGGAGAAATGAACAGAGAAAGCTAAAAAAGTTAGGCTTGAGCCAGTTTGTAGAAAGCCATGAATTCGTGTCAAAAATTCAGATTTTATTCTGAAGGTGACAGAGATCTATTAGGGGTTTTCAAGTAGCAAAATATCTCAGGCATCAACTAAATATGATGATGGATTTTAAAGGTGCCAGATAAAACTTTACACCTAAAGGAGCTAGAAAAAGAACAGCATGTAAAGCCTAAATCAGAAGAAGAAAGGGAGTAATTAAGATTAGAGCAGAAATAAATGATATAGAAATTTCCTAAAAACCATAGAAAAGATCAACAAAACAAGGATCTATGAAAGAATAAATAAAATTGATAAACCCTTAGCCAACTTATCAAAAGGAAAAGAGAAAAGACCCAAATAAATAAAATCACAAATGAAAGAGGAGAGATTATAACCAACAATGCAGAAATATAAATAATTAATAAAAATAATTATAAGAAAATATTATGAATAATTACATGGCAACAAATTGGGCAATCTGGAAGAATGGATAAATTCCTAGAAACACATAAACTACCAAACTGAAGCAGGAAGAAGTAGAATACTTGCACAGACCCATAACCAGCAAAGAAATTGAATCAGTAATCAAAAATAACCCAAAAAACAAGAGGCCAGGATCAGATGGCTTCTCATGGGAATTCTAACAAACATTTAAAGAAGTTAATATCTATTCTGCTGACACTGTTTCACAACATAGAAATGGAAGGAAAACTTCCAAACTCATTCTATGAGGTCAGAATTCCAAAACCAGACAAAGACCCCACTAAAAAGGAGAAATACAGATCAATATACCTGATGAACATGAAAAGAAGAATTCTCAACAAGATACTAATTAAATCCAATAGTATATTAAAAGGGTTACTTACTATGATCAAGTGGGATTTATTCCTGGGCTGCAGGGGTGGTTCGATATCTACAAATCAATCAATGTGATATACCGCATTAATAAAAGATAGGGTCGCCTGGGTGGCTCAGTCAATAAGCATCCTACTCTTGGTTTCAGCTCCAGTCATGATACCAGGATTTTGGGATCGAGTCCCATGTTAAGCTCCATGATCAGCACAGAGTCTACTTGGGATTCCTTTCCCCCTCCTCTCCCTCCTCCTCTGCTCTCTCTATATTGGCATGTACACACTCTGTTTCTCTCAAAATAAATAAAATATTTAAATATAAATAAAAATAAATAAAGGGAAAGATAAGAACCATATGATCCTCCTAATAGATCAGAAAAAGCATATGGCAAAATATAGCACCCTTTCTTGATTAAAAACCCTCAAGAAAATAGGGATAGAGGGAACATACTTGAACATCATAAAGGCCATATACAAAACATCCACAGTGAATAATATCCTCAATGGGGAAAAACTGAGAGCTTTTACCCCAAGGTCAGGAACATGACAGGCAGGAAGGTCCACTCTCACCACTGTTTTCAATATTGTACTGGAAATCCTAGCCTCATCAATTAAACAATAAAAAGAAATAAACGACATCCAAATCATCAAGGAAGAAGTCAAATTTTCACTATTCGCAGCTGACATGATACTTTATGTAGAAAACCTGAAAGATGCCACTAAAAACTTGCTAGAACTCATCCATGAACGAGGCAAAGTTGTTGAATATAAAATCAATGAAGAGAAAGCTCTTTGATTTCTCATTGATAAAATCAATAAGATTGATAAAATCAATGAAGAGAAATGATCAATAATGAAGCAGCAGAAAGAGAGTTCAAGAGATCAATCATTTTTATAATTGTACCTAAAATCATAAGATACCTAGGAACAAACCTAACCAAAGAGGTAAAAGATTTGTATGCTGAAACTATAGAACATTTATGAAAGAAATTGGAGAAGACACAAAGAAATGGAAAAATATTCCATGCTCATGGATTAGAAGAACAAATATTATTAAAATGTCTACACTATCTGAGCAATCTATACATTTAATGCAATGCTGATCAAAATAACACCAGCATTTTTCACAGAGCTAGAACAAACAATCCTAAAATTTTTAACAGATCAGAAAACATTCTGAACAACCAAAGTAATGTTGAAAGAGAAAAGCAAAGTAGAAAGCATCAGAATCCCAGATTTTAAACTATATTACAAAACTATAATCACTGAGACAGTATGGTACTCACACAAAAATAGACACATAGATCAATAGAAAAGAATACAGAATTCAGAGATGGACCCATAACTGTATGGTCAGTTAATCTTTAATAAAGCAAGGAAAAATATCCAACGTGGAAAGGACAATCTCTTTAACAAATGGTGTTGGGAAAACTGGATAGCAACATGAAAAAGAATGAAATGGGACCACTTTTTTATACCATACACAAAAATAAATTCAAATGGATGAAAAGACAAACCTATAAGACAGGAAACCATCAAAATTGTCAGGAGAAAACAGGCAACAACCACTTTGACCTCTACCATAGCAATCTCTTACTAGACACGGGGGGTGGGGGGGCAGGGGGAGCAAATATGAAGGGGGAAAAAAACAAAAATGAACTCCTTCATCAAGATAAAGGCTTCTGCACAGTGAAAGAAACAATAAAACTAAAAAGTAATCAATGGAATGGGAGACGATATTTTCAAATGACAAATCAGATAAAGGGCTACTATCTAGAATCTATAAATAACTCATCAAAATCAACACCTAAAAAAATAAATAATCCAGTTAAGAAATGGGCAGAAGACATAAACAGACATTTCTCTGAAGAAGACATATATACAAATGGCTAAGAGACACATGAAAAGATGCTCACCTCATTCATTATCAGGGAAATACAAATCAAAACCACAATCAGATGCCACCTCATACCTATTAGAATGGCTAAAATTAACAACTCAGGAAACAACAGATACTGGTGAGGATGCAGAGAAAGGAGAAACCTTTTGCATTATTGAGGGAAATGTAAACTGGTGTAGCCACTCTGAAAAACAATATGGAGGTTCCTCAAAAAGTTAAAATTAGAACTACCCTCCAACCCAAAAATTACACTACTAGGTCTTTACCCAAAGGATACAAAAGTGCTGATTCAAAAGGATATATGTACCCCAATGTTTATAGCAGCACTATCCACAATAGGCAAAATATCGAAAGACCCTAAATGTCTATCGACTGATGAATGAATAAAGAAGATAGGGGTGGGGGCTTATGCATGTGTATCTATATATATGATGGAATATTACTCAGCCATCAAAAAGGACGAAATCTTGCCATTTGCAACAATGTGGATAGAACTAGAGTATTTTAGGGCACCTGGATGGCTCAGTGGGTTAAAGCCTCTACTTTCGGGTCGGGTCATGATCCCAGAGTCCTGGGATCAAGCCCCACGTCAGGTTCTCTGCTCAGTAGGGAGCCTACTTCCTACTCTCTCTCTCTCTCTCTGCCTACTTGTGATCTCTGTCTGTCAAATAAATAAAATCTTAAAAAAAAAAGAACTAGAGTATATTATGCTAAGCAAAATAAGGCAGTCAGAGAAAGACAAATACCATTTGATTTCATTCATGTGAAATTTAAGAAACAAAACAAATGAACATAGAGGAAGGGAAGGAAAAATAAAATAAGATAAACACAGAAAGGGAGGATCGAGGAGTAGATCTGAATTTTGTCTGGTCCCAGGAATTCAGCTAGATAGTTATCAAACCATTCTGAACACCTATGAACTTAATAGGAGATCGAAGAAAAGAATAGCAACAATTCTATGAACAGAAAAGCAACCACTTTCTGGAAGGTAGGATGTGTAGAGAAGTGAATCCAAGGCGTATTTGGGAAGGTAGACCACGTGGTGTAGCAAGACTCCAACATTGGCTACTGGTTAGTGATAGAACGGTGGAGCACAAAATCAGAATTTTCAGATGTCTGCTCCTCTGAGGGATGTCATTCCAGTGGCTAAGCAGGGTGTGGAACACTCTCTGGGATGGAGTGGGCTCAGGACCTTGGAGTCACAAAAAGACTGACGGTGTCTGAGCGTGGCAGAGCTCCCAGGTATCAGAGTGGGGAAGCCGGCTGCAAAGACTGAGCTGAAGAGTGGGTGCTCAGCTCCAGGTTACCATTAACCAGGATCCATGGTGCTCAATTGGGCCCCTGCTCTTTCCTAAGAGGAAAATATATAGTAATACAAGCCTTTCTCAGTAAACAAGAAATATAATCTCAAATATACAACCTAACCCTACACCTAGAGGAACTAGAGAAAGAACAGCAAAGAACATTTAAATCCAGCAGAAGAGAAATCATGAAGATCATAGCAAAAATCAATGAAATAGAGACCAAAAGAACAGTAGAACAAATCAACAAAACTAGGAGCTGGTTATTTGAAAGAATTAGTAAGATTGATAAACCCCTGGCCAGACTTATCAAAAAGAAAGAAGAAAGAACCCCAATTAAAATCATGAATGAAAGCGGAGAGATCACAACCAACACCAAAGAAATACAAACAATTATAAGAACATATTATGAGCAACTCTATGCCAGCAAATTAGACAATCTGGAAAAAATGGCTACATTTCTAGAGACATATAAACTACCAAACTGAACCAGGAATAAATAGAAAACCTTAACAGACCCATAATCAGCAAGGAAATTGAAGCAGTAATCAAAAATCTCCCAACAAACAAAAGCCCAGGGCCAGATGGCTTCCCAGGGGAATTCTAGAGTGGAGGGGCATGGGAGGGATGGTGTGTCTGGGTGATGGAAATTGGGGAGGGTATGTGATATGGTGAGTGCTATGAATTGTGTTAAGACTGATAAATCACATATGGACATTGGGGAGGGTATGTGCTATGAGTGCTGTGAAATGTGTAAACCTGGCAAGTCACAGACCTGTACACCTGGGGATAAAAACACATTATATGTTTATTGAAAATTTTAAAAAAAGACTGATAAATCACAGACCTATAACCCTAAAATAAATAATGCATTATATGTTAATTAAATAAACAAATAATAAAGAAAAAAACAGAGAGGGAGGCAAACCACAGAAGACTCTTAAATATATAGAGAACAAACTAAGGGTCACTAGAGGGAGGTGGATGGGGATGGGCTAAGTGGGTGACGGGATGATGGGTATTAAAGAGGGCACTGTGTTGGGATGAGCACAGATGTTATAAATCAGTAATGAATTACTAAATTCTGCTCCTGAAACCAATACTATACATTACCTAACTTGAATTTAAATTAAAAAACATAATAAGAATAATAATAAATAAAGTAAAAGGTGCCAGATGGGAGGCAGGAAGCTGGGCTAATGAGTTATTGCCTAGATTAGGGAAGTGGTAAAGAGAATGAGGAGGAGGGAAGAAATAGAAAAAAAAACATTTTGTCAGTAAAATTTGAGGGTTTTGGTATCGAGGTAGATATGGGAGGGGAGATTTCTAAGCGTAAACAACTAGGTAGATTCTAATACTACACTGTTTTCTTTACTACTCTGCTACTATATTATCATGTAACCTTTAAACACCAGCCATGGAACCCCCATATCAGTTTTCCCTTCTCTCCCTGGTGGACAGATAATCATATCTGTGGTCTGCCCTTTTCTATAGAAAGGGGAACGGATACCAATTTATACAAAGTCTGGCTATAACCATTTTCTCATGAGTTTTATGACTAAGGGGTTAAAAAAAAAAAGCAAAGAAATTCAACAACAAAACCTTGGTTTTTAAAGCTCTGGGATTCATTTGAACCAACTGTTGCCATGGTTTCAAGAGTCTGAAATCAACATTTCAAGGTAATCTGAGGATCTAGATATTGCTGCAGCATTCAGATATCAGGGAACAATCAAACTGCCATACCCCATTAGTGACCAAACTCCGTTAAGATGGTGCAAATGCCTCAAATTGGTATTCAGTTTAATCACTGATGCTGTATTACTAATTATAGCATGACACCATGCAAAAGTGGGACTTTTTAAAAGGCTGGCAAATGGCATTATTTTAATAAGTCATTAGGAAATTGCTTTTTGAGGATGCAATGAAAGTACAAGTTTCTCAATTAGGGGAATTATGTGGAAATGATGAGATATTTGAGCATGCCTGATCTGCAGCTAGCAATCCATTTGAAGCACACCAAGCCATTGGGAGGGCGGGCTAATGAAAAGAGGATGATCTGATTCATTGTATGAGAAAAATGATAATGGAGGTTCTAAACGCAGGGCGTTAAAAGACTGCTTGTCTCCCAGCTACACTCCCCAAAGTCTTTTTGGCCCTTCACCTTGCGTTTAAGGCTAAAATGAAGATGTCAAGTTGAACCTAAACTTTGAGAGAATTAGCTGACTTTCTTTAGAAATATTCATACACAGGAAAAATAAATGACTAGGGTTGCCTGGGTGGGACAGTTAGTTAAGTGTCCAGTGCTTGGCTTCAGTTCAGGTCGTGATCTCGAGGTTGTGAGATCCAGCCCGGAGTGGGGCTCCGTGCTCAGCAGGGAGTCTGCTTGAAATTCTCTCTCTGTCCACCCCCCACACATGTATGTGCATACTCTCTCTGTAAAATAAATAAATCTTAAAAGAAAAAGAAATGATTATTGATTAGTTGGACAACCCAGAAATACTGAGGTTCTGTTTCGAGCTTATATGTAAGCTAGGGAAGAGCTGTTTGAGATAGGAAACAAGATGAGACAAGCTGACAAATTTGAGACTAAAAGATCTTGCAGTTCTTTACGTGGCCAGATAGGACATTTTGTTCTGAAACTCTCATCCACAAAAATACCTAAGTTTGAGAAAGCATTATGTGGACTCTACAGGTACAGATATAGTGTATTTGTGTGTGTGTGTGTGTGTGTGTGTGTGTGTGTGTGTGTGCATGCGCGCGCAGGAGAGAGACTGAGAGAGAGAAGTGGGGAGGGAAGCATAGGGGTTAATAGAAAGAATACGTTTTATTTTCAATTCAACAAAGAGTATTCATGTTGTATCTGATTACTAGTTACACCATTTGGAAAGGCTCGGGAATGTTTTCTTTAATCATTTTGAAATTTCCTATGAGAAACTGCCTTTTTGGTAAGGCACCAATTATCAACCATTCCCAGAAGTGGATTTCTATATTTAATAGGCCAACACATTCCTCTAGTATTAAATTCTTCATCTGGAAATTGGTAGCCTTGCTTGAGTTCCCCAAGGCTCAATGAGCCCATTGTTTGCAGTGACTATCACTCTCATCAAATTTGAACATTCTTGCTCAACTCTAATGTCCAAACACTTCTTTGAAATCTTTTTTCAAGATCTCTACTTTTGGCTTTGTAAAAAAACTTGGGTTTGACTAATATGCTCCCCAGTTTGTCCAAGGTTATGAGCAAGGTTAACTGAAGTGAAGCAGAAACAATAGTTATTAACAAACTGGGGTATGATGAGCAACTCTTTGAACAGACAGACACACATATACACACAGATATACACACAGATACAGCATAATTATGAAGACTGCTTAGGAGGAAAATGTCTGGTGGTGGCATAAATGGCTTCAGGGCCTAAACTTTTACTCCCGGAAACTTCAGGACAAATTTTACATTACCTACGTGAGTTACCAAAGACACAGAGCTTCAACTCTGTTCTATAGGGAATTAAACTATGAAATAAGATTCTTAAAAATAAGAAGACATTAGCCATCTTACTAGATATTTGACATAATTTATCGCCTGAAGACACTGCGACTTTGGTCTTATATCAGAGCAAAATTCATGGAGTGACTCGGTTGTTCTCAGCATGAAGGAGAACAGACACATTTTCAAAAGAAGCAATTGACTTGTTAAAGGTTTGACATATCACAAACATTTTGATTTTGTGATCAGACTGGGTGGTGATTTACTTATCCTTGACTTTACTGTCAGGTAATTTATAAGTTCACTTCTCAGATAAGAACTGTGGGAAATCTTAGGAGGAATTAATAGGGCAAAGAGGAGGGAAACACATAGCTATAATAAAGCTATGGAAGTGGCTAAAGTGACAAGAAAAACAAATGGAAATCATTTGATTTGTACTGCACCTGTGAGAGAAGAAATTATGGCTCCTTTTTGCATCTGAATCTCACAGGTCTATTTTGAGAGTTGAGAGATCTGTGTAAAGTACCTTGTTCACTCTTCTAAAACATCCTTTACTTTAAGAGAATGCAACTGTGAAATTTATAGAAATTCTTTCTGAAGCTAAGAAAAAAGTTCAAATTCCTTCGCTTTTGATTATTTCACTGAACTCTTCTAGAATCTAGAGACACAGTGTGGTGTGGGATTAAGATGTGCCAATTCAGGGGCAGGGCAGGCTCATCTAGGGACGCCCAGGCTGCAGAGGGCCTTGTGTCACAAGAGCAGGCGCCAAACCGCCCAGTCCTCTGGTGTAGGGCTGCACACAGGCCGGAAGCCCTTCTTCGTTTGATGTGGTGGATACCCCAGTCCCTGGCAGTCTCCGAGGCTCACAGAGAGCCTCTGCAGAGCCCCACCATGCGCAGGCGGGGTAGCCACTGCCGTGGGTGTGGATGTGCCTGATGAGATGAAGAGCTGAATCCCTGGCCTGTGGCTCCTTCAGTCCCATCACCAACACGCACTTGCGCTTGTTGGAAGCAGCCAGAGACCACCTACATCAAATAGGAATGTACTAGGTGATCCGCGGAATCATCTCTCCTCTCAACAACTACAGGAAGAAAGACCTCACAGCTGCCCACCACCAGGTGGCCATGGCCTGGCTGGCCCCAAAGACGTCCGACCAGATCCAGGGAGACCCCTGGGAGAGTGAGTGAGCAGTTGCAGTGGATGAAGACAGGGAAGGTGCTAAGGCATCGTCACAGAAAACTGCTTAGATCTCTGCCCCAGACAGAGGGCCTGGAACATGGCAGGGCTCACTCTACAGCCCCCACAGCTGGGCCTAAGCTGAAGCCCTTCTACAGGGCAGATGTCCTAAAGACCTTCCAGAACCCAACCTCTGGAAAGACGCACACATCCAGGAGATAGTGGAGAAGTTTGGTGTGGCATGTGTGATCTAGACAGGTCACAAGGCAAAGGAATACCTCTCGGGCTCACCCGTCCTGCCCAGGTACCCACACAACATTCACCTGGCCAGGGAGCCCGTGCAGAGTGAGCTCAGCTCTGCATACATCAGGCGGGCCTTGAGCCAGGGGCATAGCGTGAGGAACCTGCTCCCAGATGCTGTCATCACCTACATCAAGGACCATAACTTCTACACCAGGGACAGTTCATGGAAAGGCAGGGGCACCCAGACAAATGAAAGAAAGACAAGCTGGAGAGAACCAGCCACTCCTCCACAGAGTTCCTCCTGAGGAAACAGCAGTTAAGGTCTTAGGCTTTCTTTTTTTTATTTAGGCAATGAGTTTATTTCAGAGAGGACTTCTGTCCGAGGAAGAGATACTTTCTTTTGGGAAGAGAAGAAAGCACCTACATCTCAAGAATGGACATTTACCAAAGAAGTTAAAATGGCATGAGAGGTCACCAGGACTAGACCACAGCTCTCAGAACCTCTCCCTGCAGAGGCCGCCTTATTCAGTAAATGGTGACTCTGGCACCAGCACTGAAGGCAGTTCTGCGCAAGGCACAGCCTCTGAGGGTCAGATCAGAAATGCCCACATTCGTTTTTTAACTAGGACCAGGTGCCACATGCTGGTCTTGATTGGAGAGATTTGACAGGAAGCTAATTACCAAACAGTGGGCTATATCAGCACCTTGTTCCAACAAAATAATACTAATTGAGCAGTCAAAAATTTGGAAGCAGGTCTTTGCCAATTTACATTGAATCTTCCCTCAAGAACCACCTTCTGTCTACCTAAGTTGTATATACAATTTAAAATAAAATCTTAAAAAAAAAAATAAAATCTTTTTAAGAAGTGACCCTCAAACAATATTTTTGATATGGCAGATATTTTTAACCTGACTTTTTTTAAATGCCAGGGTGCCTGATTTCCAGGTTTCTAAAAAGGAACTGAGGTAAAACAGACGCCTTGACTATTTTAGAGGCTCTTTTTTAATGTTTTATGACTGCCTGCTGGTTTGAATATTGGCAAAGAGATAAATAATAAATTAACATAAAAAATTTTTAAGAAAACTTTTTAAATTTTTTAAAAGATACGCCAAGTCATACATTGCTATAATTATTAAATCCTTGGTTATACAGCACTTGTGTCCAAGAAACAGGGTCCCTGTATTAATCTCATTTTGTTCATCTTCTCAGGGCAATGTGTTATTGCTCTTGCTTCCTGGAAGATTCTAAGGGCCAAGTACTTGGCGGAAGGATCCAATTAGGACAATGGCAGAGGGACCACTACTGATGGCTCTTGGCCAGAACTGTTGAGGTCTCACCCGAATCCAACCACTTCAAAGTGTAGTATTATTGGTTTCTAAAACAAGAGGCGCCTGGGTGGCTCAGTCAGCTGAGTGAAGGACTCTTGACTTTGACTCATGTCATGATCTCAGGGTTGTCAGATTGAGCCCCATGTCTGGCTTGGGCTGGGCATGGAGACTGCTTAAGATTCTCTCTCTCCCTCTCCCTCTGTCACTCCCTCCAACCCGCCACCCCCCACTTGCATGTGCACCCATGCTCAGGCATATATGGGCACTCTCTCTCATTCTCTCTCTCCCTCTCACTCTCTCTCTCTCTTAAAGAAAAAAAAAAAGGAGGCTATTAGATTGGGGTGGGTCTAATGCCTTGATAACCTATGTAAGGAAACCAAAACATGAGGGGAATCAATGCTCTTAAATCCAATGAAGAGAAACTTAAGAACAACCAAACACAAACAGCCAGCTAGACTTTCCCAAATAAGGCAACTGCTTAAAATACAACCAAATAATTTCTTTGCCCTGCTGCCACATCTTCTCTATTTAAAAAAAAGAAAACTCTTCCCTGGTGGAGCACTCCTAACTCCTTTAGGTCTGTCATTGCCCAATTCATGGTTGAAAATTTTAATGTACCTGAGTTCAGAATATCGAACTGGTTACTCTCATTTTAATCTACACATAACAGTGGTGATTCATCTGATATTTAATTTGATATTACTCAATAACAGTGATATACTAAATTCATTCATTTAACATGTATTTCTTAAATACTATATGCCAGTAACCATATTGAGCATCCAGAAATCCAAACATGCACGGGACAAAGTATCTGACTACAGAGCTGAGACTCATGAAAAAGACAAACATGAAAGTTAATAAATACAACACCTGAAAGGCCAAAGAGAGAAACACAGTAGTGTAGGAACCCAGGTAATGTCAATTACCATGATTTCATTCTTATGTCCTTCTACAACCCATTCCCTAGCACAGTACTAGGTATATACAGACATTTGATAAATATGTGTTTGGATTGGATGGATGGGTGAGTGAACGGATGAATGGATGGGAAGCATGAAGGAGTGAGTAAATAAATTAAAAATAAACTATTTTTAATTAAAATTAAACAACTTAGGGGACAAAATCTAAGTGAGGCTGTCTATTAATATTACAGAATTGCGGACTTCTTACCAGTGGTCTCAGCTCATTCTTACACAAACAATTTCTATGATTTATTTTTAGATTCATGCCTGTCTCCACCAGTATAATACCAACAAGAAGAGTAGGGGCTCCATCTGTTTTTGCTTCCCAGTGATAGTTCCAACACCTAAGACAGTGCTTGGCATGTAGAAGGTGCTAAATAAATATTTGCTGGATAAGTAAAGAGAAACAAATGTCTCATTAAAGTACGTACTCTACAAGAAAGAATATGCAAGGGTATGCAGCCTATACAAGAAAGAATTCTTTTTAAGAGTTCTGAAAATGTCACTTTTAAAAAAGGAAAGTTTTTCCTGCTCTATGCTGTGATATGAGTTCAGTTCAATCAGATCCGTCTCAGTGAATCAGACAACCTCAGCTGAGTGGGCGTTAGAAAATGTCACTGTTGAAGTTTTAGGGCATCAATAAGTAACACCCATTTCTTTTTTCTCCTAATTTAGGACCAATGGATAAATAAAGGTGATACACTGATAATTTTAGTATCCGTATTAGCAGGTGCACTGAAAAATGAGCCTTTCAATCTTAATCCAAATAATTCATGACTCATTCCTCATCTTCATCCCATCCATAATAAACCCTAAGAAAGCCCACCTAAAGGAAGGATTGGCTCTGCAGGATACATACAATCAAAGCAAGCATTTCTTCACTGTATCTAGAGAGAAATCCCCAAACAACACATCCCCAGAGTTTGGGGCCTTGAAAATCATGGACCAGAGGATGTTACTGAGATAACTGAGGAAACTCACAAGAAATAGTATGTAGGATAAGAGGCCAAAGGGTTACTCTAAATCCCTGGACATGGAAACGAGGAGACCAGAGAAAAAGAGAACCCCTCCCATGACTGGCAAATGCTTGGTAAGTGTAACTTTTCCAACTACGAGGTCACAGCACAGTATATGGCAAATAAATGCAGGAGACAGCAGAAAATGAAGTATGTTAAGTTTGCTTTTCCGGTGACAGAACTCATGCAAATCACCACTCTTCACTTCTGATAAGTATCTGATAGCTGATACACAATCTTTCCTTTGCAGGAGCTGTTGAATAATTTAAAATACAAAAACCACAGGCTCATACAATTCAAGAGGTTCTGATATCTGATACCCAGGTAAAGAGCGCAGGAGTCCAAACACATGTGCTCCTGGTCTGCTTCCACTCACTGCTTCCTGGTCCCTCCCAGCTGCAGGCCTCTTTCAAAACCACAACAACCCACATCCCATGAAGCTGGCAGCAAATGAGGGGATTTAAGAAGCTCACATGGAGAAAGCTGGGGTGCTCCTGTCAACTGCTGAGCTCCCTGCAGATGGCCAGCACCTGCTGCCAGTCATGTAAATGCACCAACTTGGAAATTCCAGCCCCTAGAACTGCGGTCCAGATGATATCATGTGGAAATGAAGAACAGCCCACTGAGACTAGTCAACCTACAAAGTCGTTACAGATAATAAAATGTTTGTTATTTTTCACCAGTAGGTTTGGGGATGGTTTGTTGCACAGTGGTGATTGAAACACAGCCCCTCTCTGGCCCCTGGGTTTCTGGAACAGAAATGTCATTTTTCTTATCATCCACTAGGGAAGGCTTCACTTGCAACATCATTTGTTTAAATGAGGAGTTAATTGAAAATGTTTCCTTCTGTTCTACTTTCACACTGAAAAGGTAAAACTAAAAAATTCTAGAAAGAAACATAATTTCTATACTGACTAACCATTTCACAAAGAGCCACTATATGAATATTATGTTTCGGAGGGAAGCTGTTTGGAATTATCCTCAATCTTTCAGTGAACAAAAACCTGCAAAGACTATTTGATGGTGAGACTGGAAAGCTGGCAGGAAATCAGGAATTTAGAAAGAAAATGTTTATCTTGTGGCCCTTGTCACAGCTTAAAACCCAATTTGGGCTAATGTCTGTAAATGGAGAATAGCTATTAACAAATCAATTAATTAGGGTCTTGTTGGCTTTTCTAGTGTCAACTCTAATTATTTGTTTGTCTGATCTGAAGTATCCTTAGATTATTGACTAT
Source organism: Mustela nigripes (assembly GCF_022355385.1). Taxonomy (NCBI): domain Eukaryota; kingdom Metazoa; phylum Chordata; class Mammalia; order Carnivora; family Mustelidae; genus Mustela; species Mustela nigripes. The sequence continues at coordinate 248,255,001 of NC_081557.1, read as the reverse complement.
CATTCTTGCCAGCCAACAAAAGATAATAAGGTTGAAATCTCACGAGTATGCAGGAATTGGAGAACTGCTTTTATCCTAATATGCTCAATTTCAGGCAAAATTTTCAGGGCCTGAGCCTTTTTATCAATACAAAGTCTCTTTCTGAGGTTAATAACTAACTTTCATAAAAAATTTTCAGAGAAGACAATATTTAATTAATTTGTTTTTTAAAAAATTCCCTGGATCATGGACATTTGTTTAGAATCAAGAGTCAAGGGCACTTCTTTATGTTCTATTTTCTTTTTCCAGCAGTTATCTTCTGGTGTGGGGTCTGAAAGAGAAATCCATACTTGTGAAAGGAAACTGAGGCAGAAGACAAATAATCACTCCATTCAAAAGTGATGAGTATGTGGGGGCAGTACTCACAGTCTAAGGAAATCTATTTCTATAGTCATTTCTCAAAAGCATACTTGTCTCTTATCAATACATAAGTCAAGGATATTTTTCTTCATTCTACAGCTTAATCTCAACCTAATTCTATATCTAGTCATTATTATTCTACTTTACTATAAAAGAAAAGAATTCAGGTTGCAGTTTTAGCCTGAGAAAAAAATGGAAAATTTCCTCTCTCTCTAGGAGCTGAAAAGTGGTTCTTATAATAAAATAATTACCCAATTAAAGTGCTCAAGTGAATCAGTTACCACAAGTCCAATTAAATCAAGCTGCCAACAGGAATATATTATACCTGGTAAGGAGAGTTACTGAGGAGATTGACACAAAGCACAAAGATCATGCTCTCTGTTAAACTTAGAGAAGAAGTTATTCCTTCCCTTAAAAGATGATGTATCTTCCTAATGAAAACTTGTTTTTTAATATGCCAAGGAAGCTATAAATCTGACAGTGAAAATGCTAAATATCTGCATGCTAATTCAGAAGATCAAGGTTAGATATTTACCTCGTCAATGAACCTCTAGCCATAGGTTCATGAAAATGAAAGGTACTAATGACTAGTTCATCATAAAACCACCTTGGTCCTTTCCTTCGTGGAGCTGGGGTGGTGGCAGTGGTCATTCACTATGAATGAGCATATGAACAATGAAAAGAATGACAAATTGGGAGCAGGACAAAAATGACAGGGCTTTCTGATCACGGAAAGATATCTATCTACTTCCTAATCAAAGAACCCCATTTCTTTTTTTGTGTTATGGGGGTTTTTTCAATTATGCTCATGGCATTCTTTCTATAGGTTGGAATCTTGGCCTTTTCTCCTCATTTCTACTTTTAATCTCACCTACTGTATTTGTCTCTGCATTGAGAGGCACATCCAGGACACCCATCATTCCTGCACTGTTCTGCCAGAGTTGCTGCTCCAGTGGGAAAAAAGAAAGAATGCTGGAAAATAGGATAAAAGAATACTGAACTGTACATATCAAGTATGGTGTCTACAACTGACCAGTTAACAGAGAAAGTACACTGGAGAAAACACACACACAAAATATCACTAGAGAGGTTTCTGAAGTCAATAAGGAAGAGACTGCAAAAAAAAGTCAATCCCCATATACTTGCTGACCCTATTTCCAGCTCCAGTTTGAATGTACCCTTCTATCCTGACAATATTTCCTTTCTTCTCGAGGTCTCTGAGTAAGTCTCATACAGATGAGTGATATTCTCCAATCTGTAAACAACATTACAACAACATTACAAATACAAACCTGTCCAGATCCTACTTAAAATTTAACGCAGTTGTTCCTGAGAAATTTGAAAAGTTTACCTGACTTCAAAAAACATCTACTTTAAATGCACTGTATATCTCTCTCAAAATAATTTATAATCTTTATATTCATTTTATGAAGAAGGTATGGTTGGTATTTGACATCTATAGAGATTTGATTTAACGAATTCCATATTTATGGTTTTGAAACAATAACAGAACCTAAAACTTCTCCCCAGAAGAATAAATGCATTAAACAAGTATTATGAATTTACAAGAGCTTCCTTCTTCCTATCAAAGGAGAATTTCTTCAAGCTTTTATTTTAATTCCAGTTAGTTAACATACAGTGTTATATTTGTTTCAAGTGTACAATACAGTGATTCAATAGTTTCATACATCACACAAGTTCACTCCTAATTCCCCATCACCTATTTCACCCATCCCACCACCCACCTCCCCTCTGGTAAACATCAATTTGTTCTCTAGAGTTAAGACACTATTTCCTGGTCTCTCTCTCTCTCTCTCTCTTTTCCCTTTGCTCCCTTGTTTTGTTCCTTAAATTCCACAAATGAGTGAAATCATATTGTATTTGTCTTTCTCTGACTGAATTACTTCATTTAGCATTATACTCTCTAGCTCCATCCACTTGTTGCAAATGGCAAGATTTCATTCTTTTTTATGGTTGAATAATATTCCACCATATATATACATCACTTTTTTATCTGCTCATCGATTGTTGGACACTTAGGCTGCTTCCATATCTTCTCAGCTATTTCAAATAATGTTGACATAAACATGGGGTTAAGTGTATCCTTTGAAATAGTGTTTTCTTATTCTTTGGGTAAATACCGAGTAGTGGAATTGCTGGGTCATAGAGTAGTTATATTTTTAACATTTTGAGGAACCATCAAACTGTTTCCCACAGTGGCTGCATCAGTTTGCATTCCCATCAACAGTGCAAGAGGGTTCCTTTTTTTTCTATATCCTCACCAACACTGTTGTTCCTTGTGTTGTTTAATTTTAGCTATTCTGAAAGGTGTAAGGTGATATCTCATTGTGGTTTTTGTTTTTATTTTCCTGATTATAAGTGATGATGACCATCTTTTCATGTGTCTGTTAGCCATTTGTATATCTTCTTTGGAGAAATGTCTGTTCATGTCTTCTGCCCATTTTTTAACTGGATTATTTGTTTTGGAGGGTGTTGAGCTTTATAAATTCTTTATAGATTTCGGATACCAACCTATTAACAGATATGTCATTTGCAAATATCTTCTCCCATTCCACAGGTTGTCTTTTAGTTTTGTTGATTGCTTTCATAATTGTGCAGAAGCTTTTTATTTTGCTACAGTCCCAATAGTTTATTTTTGCTTGTGTTTCCCTTGCCTTCGGAACTATCTAGAAAAAATTTCTATGGCCCATGTCAGAGAAATTACTGCTTGTACTCTCTCCTAGGATTTTTATGATTTCAGGTCTCACACTTAGATCCTTAATCTATTTTGAATTTATTTTTGTGTATAGTGTAAGAAAGTGGTCCTATTTCATTCTTTTGCATGTTGCTGTCCAGTTTTCCCAACACTGTTGAAAAGACTATCTTTTTCCCATTGGATATTCTTGCCTCGTTGGCAAAGAGTAATTAACCATTAAATTGTAAGTTTATTTCTAGATCATCTAGTCTGTTCTCTTGATCTATGTGTCTGTTTTTGCACCACTACCATACTATTTTGATTACTACAGCTTTGTAATATAAGTTGAAGTCCAGAATTGTGATGCCTCTTGCTTTGCTTTTCTTTCTCATGATTGCTTTGGCTATTCAGGGTCTTCTGTGGCTCCATACCAGTTTTAGGACTGTTTGTCTTAGTTCTATGAAAAGTGCTGTTGATATTTTGATAGGGATGGCATGAACGCATAGACTGCTTTGGGTAGTGTAGGTATTTTCGCAATATTTGTTCTTCTAATGCATGATCATGGAATTTCCTTGTGTCATCTTCAATTTCTTTCACCAATGGTTTCTTTTCTTTCTGTGATCTTCAGTTTCTTTTATCAGTGTTTTATAGTTTTCAGAATACAGGTCTTTCACCTCTTTAGTTAGGTTTATTACTAGGTATCTTATTACTACAATTGTAAATGGGATTGTTTTCTTAATTTTTCTGCTGCATAATTATTGGTGTATAAAAATACAACAGATTTCTATACATTGATTTTGTATCCTGCAACCTTACTGAATTCATTTATCAGTTCTAGTAGTTTTTTAGTGGAATCTTTAGCATTTTCTATATACACTATCATGTCTTCTGCAAATAGTGAAAGTTTTCTTCCTTACCAATTTGGGTACCTTTTATTTCCTTTTGTTGTCTGATTGCTGTGGCAAGGACTTCTAGTATTATATAGAATCAAGGACTTCTAGTATTATATAGAATAAGAATGGTGAGAGTGGGCATTGTTCTCTTGTTCCTGACTTAGAGGGAAAGCTCTGTTTTTCACTACTGAGTATGATGTGAGCTGTGTGTTTTTCATGTAAGGCCTTTATTATGTTCAGGCTTGTTCCCTCTAAACTTATTTTGCTGATGGTTTGTAGCATAAATAGATATTTTACTTTGCCAAATGTTTTTTCTCCATCTACTGAAATAATCGTATGGTTCTCATTCTTTCTCTTATTGAGGTGATGTATCATGCTGACTGATTTGCAAATACTGAACTATGCTTACATTCCAGGAATAAATCCCACCTGATTGTTGTCAACGATTTTTTTAATATATTGTTGAATTCAGTTTGCTACTATTTTGTTGAGGATTTTTGCATCTATGTTCATCAGGAATATTGGCCTATAGTTCTTTTTGCTATATCTTTTTTTTTAAGATTTTATTTATTTATTTGAGAGAAAGAGACAGTGAGAGAGAGCATGAGTGAGGAGAAGGTCAGAGAGAGAAGCAGACTCCCCGTGGAGCTGGTAGCCCGATGTGGGACTCGATCTTGGGACTCCGGGATCATGACCTGAGCTGAAGGCAGTCATCCAACCAACTGAGCCACCCAGGTGTCCCCTTTTTGCTATATCTTTATCTGGTTTGGTATCATGGTAATGTTGGCCTCCAGTGATTTTGGAAGCTTTCCTTTTCTGTTTTTTGGAATAGTTTGAGAAGAATAGGTATTAACTCCTCTTGAAATGTTTGGGGCAATTCACATGTAAAACCATTTAGTGTAGGACTTTTGTTTGTTGGGAGTTTTTTATTTCTTTACTGGTTATCAGTCTGTTCAAATTTTCCATTTCTTCCTATTTCGGTTTTGATACTTTATGTTTCTAAGAACATAGCCATTTATTCTATGTTGTCCAATTTGTTAGCATATCTTTTTTCATAATATTTTCTTAAAATTGTATTTCTGTAGTGTTTATTATTATTCCTCTCTCATTTGTGATTTTACTTGAGTCCTCCTCTTTTTTACTTGATAAATCTAACTAGAGGTTTATCAATTTCATTAATTTTTTCAGAGAACCAGCTCCTGGTTCATTGGCCTGTTCTATTCTTTTGGTTTATTTAGTATTTATTTCTGCTCTACTCTTTTCTCAAGTCCAGTGAGTATCTTTATGATCATTAAATTATCTATCCGGCATGTTACTTGCATCTGTTTCGCTTAGATTTCTGGCTGTGGCTTTGTCCTTTTCTTTCATTTGGGATAAATTTCTCTGTCTTCTCATTTTGTCTAACTCTCTGTGCTTATTTCTTTGTGTTGGGAAAGTCAGCTCTGTCCCTTGTTCTTAAGGGTAACGGCCTTATGATGAAGTAGAAGTCCTATAGTGCCTTGCAGTATAGTGTCCCTTGTTCCCCACTGTGTCTCCAGTGTGTGCTACATGTGCTCTACTGTTCTGTCCTGGCTGCTTTACCCTTCAGGCCAGTCATCTGCCAAAGTTCTCTTTGCCTGTTTCATCGGCAGAAGCCCTCTTTGCCTCTTGTGGGCAGTGTTTGGTCCCTGGCCTGAAGGTAGCAAGTTTTAACTAGGTGTGCCCTGGTCTGCTTGAGAAATGAGACCAATTACCACCTCTACCAGAACCAAGGCCCTGCAAAATTCCCACGTTGTGGAGAAGCATTGTAAGTAGGGGTTTGGGCAGGGTCTTCTGGGAAGGGGCTGCTATGTTGGGACTGGAGCAAGAATGACTGGGAAGGGCGGTTCCATTGGGAGCACAGAGAGATGTGTGTGTTGGTGGGTCGGGGGGTTGGTGTAAGCAAGATAGGTAGCAAGTACTGGCACTGCGCTGGTTTCCCAAGTATCCCTGTGCTTATGCTGAAGGGCGGGGGAGGGAAATGGTACCTGCCAGTTCCTTTGTTTCCAGAGGGGTCTCTCCCTCAATGTTGCCTCTCTGGGACAGGCTCTTAAATAAGTAAATAACTTCCTCACTCTGTGCCCCACGCACTCTTCAAATTGCTATTTCCATGCCATATGCCCACAGTCAGTTTTCCCTGCCTTCTTTCCAAGAATAGTCCCAATGCCTCCAAGCTTTCCATAAGCCAAACTGCTAATATTTAGAACACCAGGCTTTAAGCCCCACTGGATGAAAGAACTCACAAAATTTGGGCCTTATTATTTTCCAAACCAATTGTTCTGGGGATTCATTTTCCCCATGTACTCCCCCACATGTTAGTCTGTCTCTTTCCCTTCTCCGCAACCACAGAGCCCTCCCTACCACATTGGTCATGATCTGTTTCTCTCCCAAACCATGTCCGCACACTTCCTATATTCTTCATGTGGCCTCTTCTCTACCTTCAGTTGTGGCGTTTGTTCTGTCAGTTGCCAGGTCAGTTTCTGTAGTATTTAGGATGATCTGATAGTTATCTAGTAGTATTCATGGGATGGGGGTTTTCCTACTCCACTACCATCTTCACCTCCACACCAAAGATGAATTTCTTGACTTTGTCTAACTGGAAATCATAACATGCATTCATTTTCCAGAACTAATATTCACGTCTTTTAAAAATAATGCCAATGCTTTTTTATAAATACAAAATAATTTTGGGAAATTTCTATAAGACTATTTCTCACTTTACCTCAGAGCTCTTTGAAGTCAGTGGGAGCTCTGCACTTGAATCAGTTCCATGGAGTGAGCAGGCAGAGGAGGAATGGGCCCAACACAAAAATATCCAAACATACAGAGTGACATTTTCCTATCTATGATGCGTCTCAAAGGGCTGGACTCAGAAACTATTCTAATGAGAGAATTCTTCAAGGAAAAAAAAAATAGTTCCTAAAAGTGGCTAAGAGTTAGTTAAAATAAAAAGGAGTTAAAGTAAGAAATTTAAAATGAATTTTAATGAACACTAATTCCAGGTTCAACAAATTAGTTATAAAGTTTGTCAGAAGGATAAAGATAGCCTTGATAATAGTTAAAATACAAGTTGCAAGAAAGCATGATTTTACATTTAACCGACCTGCTCATTTCCCCTCCCAACGCTCTATTTCCCACCTTATCTCACAAATCTCTTTCCTGCTTATAACTATAACTTCACCATTAATAATCAGTTCCCTCGGATTAGTGCCCCTTTGGTGGCCTTTTATAAAGCAAATTCTGTAGGACCAGGGTGTTGGGCCCTTGGGCTAGTAACAAGAACAGAAATGTTATGGACTGAATGGTATTCTCCTACAAATTTCATATGCTGGAGCCCTAACCCCTAATGTGACTCTATTTAAAGATAGGGCCTGTAAGGAAATTAAATAAAATCATAAGGGTGGCACCCTGGGACTAATAATGTCCCATAGGAAGGAATGTCCCAAAGGAATAATGTCCTCATAGGAAGAGACAACAAAGAGTATTTTCTTGCTCTCTCCCTCCTTCTTTTATCTCTCATTCTCCTCACAAGCACAGTGAAATCATATGAGCAGATGACAAGATGGCAACTGCCCACAAACCAAGAGAAGAAGTCACATAATGGAACTTATCCTGTGTCCAGAACCCTGAGAAATTAATTCCTATTGCTTAAGCCACCCAGTCTGTGGTATTTTGTATGCCAGCCAGAGTTGAATAAGACAAGGGATGATAAGGCAAGGAGAAACTGTTATACCAAGGACATGAGGAAATCATACTATTGGGAATGTTTGTTTAAACCATATTACACCCCACTCTTTGAGAACTCCTGGAGTCCACTCATATCATGGGCCTGCAGTACAATAAAAAATAAGTACTTGGTCTTTTGTCCCAAGTTCCTGTTACAGAGGTCATAAAACTCTTGGAATTTCCTGAATGATCGGTGTCTTTTGCACAGTAATGGTGATACCTGGTGGAAGAGGTCCAAGATAGCTTCAGGATGGGAGCTGATTGTCATAAAAGCCAACAAGATGATTAGAAGGTTAGAACACCCAGGCCTACCCTCTGACTTCTAGAAACAAAGATAGGCTGGAGATTGAGTTCAGACACCAATAGCCATTGGTTTAATCAAATATGCCCACACAAGGAAATGTGAATAAAAACCCCTGAACTTTGAAGTGTTACCAAGTCAGTGAACACATTCATGTACCATAAGGATAACACATCCCAAGTCCACTGGGATAGAGGTTCTTATTCTCAGGTCCCTTCCAGATCTTGCCTTTTGTACCTCTTAATCTGACTGTTCATTTATTTTTTTAATAAGAAAGAGTAATACTGAGAACAGCACTTTCCTGAGTTAAGGGAGCCATTCTAATATATTATTGAAACTGGGGGGGGGGGGGGGTCACAGGATAGTAGGCCTGGCAGAAGAGTAGGTAGCCTGGGTACCATATTATTGAATGCTATATGAATTTGGAGTAGTCCCGTGAGACCAACCCTTAACTTATAGGGTCTGCACTAACTCTTAGAGAATTTAATTGTTGAACACCCACTTGGTGTCAGAATTGGTTTGTGTGTAAAAAAATGACACACAGGGCCCTTGCATACATCTGATAGTCCCACTCTGGCAAAAGAGTACACCAGGAACAGATACCTAATCTAAGCTGTGCCCAATCAAATTTTAAGAATTTGAAAAATAGGTGTCTAAGTAACTGTTTAAAAATGCTATACAACTGTAATTGATCTTGTGGACTGAGGACATGAAGACTCAAAGTAGTGGTGTCTCTATGCTCTAATCTGTGCATGTGGCAGCTAAAAATAATTAGCCTGTAGTCAGAAAGAAATGAAGTACATGCATGAAAGGAAGACTCTAGCTTCAGAGAAAAAGACTGAAACTCAGGGGATGGTTGCCTTGAATCCTGTCAGCTCTCAAGTTCCTGGGTTCCATCTTTCTCAAGAACAGACTGCAGTTCCTGGTCTTAAGTCTCTTGAGTTCTCATGCAATCTTATAATAAATCCCTTCTCTTTTTATTTAAGTTTGTACCCTTTCAAAGTCCTAAGATTATGAGTGTTTACTATGTCCCAGACTCTCTCCAAAACACTCTACACATATTTTTTTCATTTAATTCTCAAACCAAATCTATGAAGTTGATATTATTACCCCCATTTTATTATAGAACATGCAGAACTTAAATGCTTGAGAGTACTCATAACTCATTCCAGGTAAAATTTCTCAATTGGTAGAGCCTATATGACTATTTTGGTAACGAATCCGGCATACACATAAGGTTAGCGGCAGGCCTATCCACAGAAATCTAGCAGGTCAGAAAGAAGTGGCATGATCTATTCAACATACTAAATGGGAAAAATATGCAGCCAATAATAGTTTATCCAGCAAGACTATCATTCCAAACAGAAGGAGAGATAAAGAGTTTCCAAGACAAGCAAAAACTATGAGTTCACAACCACTAAACCAGCATGACAAGAAATACTACAGGGAACTCCTTGAGTAAGGAAGGGAAAAGACCAAAAGCAACAAAGACTAGAAAGAACAAAGAACAGAGAACATCACCAGAAGTACCAACTTTACAGGTAATAATGGCATTAAGTTCATTTATCTCAATAATCATCTGAATTTAAATAGACTAAATATTCCAATAAAAAAACATAGGGTATCAGAATGGATTAAAACAAAAACAAAAACAAGATTCATCTATATGTTGCCTACAAGGGACGCATTTTAGACCTAAATACACCTGCATAACTTCTTAGACTTGTCTCCAAAGGTAAGGGAAACAAAAGCAAAATGCACTACTGGGACTTCAGCAAGATAAAAGGCTTTTGCGCAGCAAGGGAAAGAGTTAACAAAACTAAAGGCAACCTACAGAATGGGAAAAGATACTTGCAAATGACACATCAGATAAAGGGCTAATATCCAAGATCTATAAAGAAGTTATCAAACTCAACACCCAAAAAACAATAATCTAGATAAGAAATAGGCAGAAGACATAAAGAGACATTTCTGCAAAGAAGACATAAATGGCCAACAGACATGTAAAAATGCTCCACACCACTTGGTATCAGGGAAATATAAATCAAAACCACAATAAGATACCACCTCACACCAGTCAGAGTGGCTAAAATTAAACAAGACAGGAAACAACAAATGTTGGCAAAGATGCGGAGAAAGGAGAACTCTCCTACATTGTTGGTGGGAATGTAAGCTGGTACAGCCACTCTAGAAAACGATATGGAGTTTCCTCAAGAAGCTAAAAAATAGAGCTACCCTAAAACCCAACAATTGCACTACTAGGTATTTACCCCAAAGATACAGATGTAATGATCCAAAGGGGCACCTGTACCCCAATGTTCATAGCAGCAACATCCACAGTAGCCAGACTATAGAAAGAGCCAAGATATCAACAGATGAAGATCAAGATGCAAGACATATATATCATATATATAATATATATATATATGATGGAATATTACCCAGCCATCAGAAGGGATGAAATCTTACAACTTACATTGACATGGGTGGAATTGGAGCATGTTATACTGAACGAAAGAAGTCAATCAGAGAAAGACAATTATCATATGGTTTCACTCATATGAGGAATATAAGAAACAGAGCAGAGGATCATAGTGGAAGGGAGGGAAAAACAAAATGGGAAGAAATCAGAGAGGAAGACAAACCATGAGAATTCTTCACTATGGAAAAGAAACCAAGGGTTGCTGGAGAAGAAGTGGGTATAGGGATGGGGTAACTGCATGACAGACATTAAGGAGGGCATGCGATATGATGAGCACTGGGTGTTATATGCAACTGAAGAATTACTGAACTCTACATCTGAAACTAATGATGTTCTATATGTTGGCTAACTGAATTTAAATTTTTTAAAAAATGTTTAAAGACATCTGTAGATTGAAAGTAAAGGGACAGAGAACTATTTATCATGCCAATGGACAACAAAAGAAAGCCAGAGTAGCCATACTTATCTTAGGCAAACTAGATTTTAGAAGACAAGGATGCCCACTTTCACCACTCTTGTTCAACATATTATTAGAAGTCGTAGCAACAGCAATCAGACAACAAAGAGAAATAAAAGGTATCCAAATTGTCAATGAAGAAGTCAAACTCTCTCTATTCGCAGATGACGTGATTCTTTATATGGAAAATGGAAAACCCAAAAGACTCCACCCCCAAACTACTAGAACTCATACAGCAATTCAGCAACGTGGCAGGATACAAAGTCAATGTGCAGAAATCAGTGGCTTTCTTATACACTAACAATGAAAATACAGAAAGGGAAATTAGAGAATTGATTCCATTTACTATATAGCACCTAGAACCATAAGATACCTGGGAATAAACCTAACCAAAGAGGTAAAGGATCTGTACTTGAGGAACTACAGAACACTCATGAAAGAAATTGAAGAAGACAAAAAAAGATGGAAGACCATTCCATGCTCTTGGATCAGAAGAATAAACATTGTTAAAATGTCTATACTGCCTAGAGCAATCTATACTTTTAATGCCATTCCGATCAAAATTCCACCAGTATTTTTCAAAGAGCTGGAGCAAATAATCCTAAAATTTGTATGAAATCAGAAGAGACCCCGAATCGCTAAAGGAATGTTGAAAAACAAAAATAAAGCTGGGGGCATCACGTTACCTGATTTCAAGCTTTATTACAAAGCTGCGATCACCAAGACAGCATAGTACTGGCATAAAAACAGACACATAGACCAGTGGAACAGAGCAGAGAGCCCAAATATGGACCCTCAACTCTATGGTCAATTAATCTTCGACAAAACAGGAAAAAATATACAGTGGAAAAAAGACAGTCTCTTCAATAAATGGTGCTGGGAAAACTGGACAGCTATAAGTAGAAAATGAAACTTGACCATTCTCTCACACCGTACACAAAGATAAACTCAAAATGGATAAAGGATCTCAACGTGAGACAGGAATCCATCAGAATCCTAGAGGAGAACATAGGCAGTAATCTCTTTGATATCAGCAAAAGCTTCTGCACAGCAAAGGAAACAGTCAAAAAAACAAAGAAGCAACCCACGGAATGGGAGAAGTTATTTGCAAATGACAGTACAGACAAAGGGTTGACATCCAGGATCTATAATGAACTCCTCAAACTCAACACACACGAAACAGGCAAACATATCAAAAAATGGGCAGAAGATATGAACAGACTTCTCCAATGAAGACATACAAATGGCTATCAGACACATGAAAAAATGTTCATCATCACTAGCCCTCAGGGAGATTCAAATCAAAACCACATTGAGATATCACCTTACACCAGTTAGAATGGCCAAAATTAACAAGACAGGAAACAACATTTGTTGGAGGGGATGTGGAGAAAGGGGAACCCTCTTCCACTGTTGGTGGGAATACAGGTTGGTGCAGCCTCTTTGGAGAACAGTGTGGAGATGCCTCAAGAAATTAAAAATAGAACTTCCCTATGACCCTGCCATTGCACTCCTGGGTATTTACCCCAAAGATACAGATGTCGTGAAAAGAAGGGCCATCTGTACCCCAATGTTTATAGCAGCAATGGCCACGGTCGCCAAACTATGGAAAGAACCAAGATGCCCTTCAACGGACGAATGGATAAGGAAGATGTGGTCCATATACACTATGGAGTATGATGCCTCCATCAGAAAGGATGAATACCCAACTTTTGTAGCAACATGGACGGGACTGGAAGAGATTATGCTGAGTGAAATAAGTCAAGCAGAGAGAGTCAATTATCATATGGTTTCACTTATTTGTGGAGCATAACAAATAGCATGGAGGACAAGGGGTGTTAGAGAGGAGAAGGGAGTTGGGGGAAATTGGAAGGGGAGGTGAATCATGAGAGACTATGGACTCTGAAAAACAATCTGAGGGGTTTGAAGTGGCAGGCGGGTGGGAGGTTGGGGTACCAGGTGGTGGGTATTATAGAGGGCCTGGATTGCGTGGAGCACTGGGTGTGGTGAAAAAAATAATGAAGACTGTTTTTCTGAAAATAAATTAATTAATTTAATTAAAAAATAAAGACATCTGTAGATTGAAAGTAAGGGGACAGAGAACTATTTACCATGCCAATGGACAACAAAAGAAAGCCAGAGTAGCCATACTTATCCTAGGCAAACTAGATTTTAGAAGACCAGTGCTCTAACCCCTGAGCTATGGAGCCAACTGGCAATCTAGATTTTAAAACAAAGCCTGTAACAAGAGATAAAGGGCATTATATCATAATTAAGGAGTCTATCCACCAAGAAGTTCTAAAAATTTTTAATATTATTAATTTTATTAAAATTAATTTTTAATAGTTATGTCCCCAACCTGGGAGCACTCAAACATATGAATCAATTAATAAACAGCATAAAAAAACTCATTGATAATAATACAATAATATTATGGGACTTTAACACCCCACTTATAGTAATGGATATATCATGTAAGCAGAAAATCAATAAGGAAAAAATAGCACTGAATGACACACTGGGCCAGATGGACTTAAGGGATATATTCAGAGCATTACATCCTAAAGCAACAGAATATGCATTCTTTTCTAGTGCACGTGGACCATTCTCCAGAATAGAATCAACCTTCAACAAGTAAAAAAAAACTTAGATCATACAATGCATATTTTCAGAGAACAATGCTATGAAACTTGAAGTCAACCAGAATAAAAAAACTGAAAAGATCACAAACACATGGAGGTTAAAGAACATCCTACTAAAGAATAAATGGGTTAACCTGGAAACTAAAGAAAAAATTCAAAAGTACATGGGAACAAATGAAAATGGCAACACAATTGTCCAAAATCTTGACATAGCAAAGGCAGTCCTAAGAGGGAAGTATATGGCAATACAGGCCTACCACAAGAAGCAAGAAAAATCTGAAATGCACAACCTAAATTTACACCTAAAGAAGACAGAAAAAGAATAGCAAATAAACCTAAAGTCAGCAGAAAGAGGAAATTAATAAAATTTAGAGAGCAAATAAATGAAACTGAATTTTTTTAAACTATAGAATAGATCAATGAAACTATTGATAAACCCCTAACCATATTTATCAAAAAGAGAAAGGACCCAAATAAATAAAATCATGAATAAAAGGAGAGAGATCATAACCAACACCACAGAAATACAAACAATTATAAGAGAATATAATGAAAAATTTTATGCCAACAAATTGGGCAATCTAGAAGAAATGAACAAATTCCTAGAAACATACAAACTACCAAAGCTGAAACAGGAAAAAAAAAAAAACAGAATTTGAAAAGACCCATAGCTAACAAAAATATTCTATCAGTAATCAAAAATCTCCTAACCAAAAAAAAAAAAAAAAAAAAAGAAAATCTCCTAATGAAAGTCCAGGGGGGCCAGGTGGCTTCCCAAAGGAATTCTACCAGACATTTAAAGAAGAGTTGATACCTATTCTTCTCACATTGTTCAAAAAAACAGAAATGAACTCCTTCTTTGAGGCAAGCATTGCCTTTGTGATACACCACATTAATAAAAGAAAGGATAAGAACCAAAAGATCCTCTCAATGGATACAGAAAAAGCATTTGACAAAATATAGCTTCCTTTCTTGAAGAAAAAAAAAAAAAAACCTCAAGAAGGTAGGGAATGAGAGAATATACCTCAACATCACAAAGACTGTATGAAAAGCCCAAGCTAATATTATCCTCAATGAGGAAAAGCCTTTTCCACTAAGGTCAGGAACATGACAGGGAGGTCCACTCTCACCACTGTTGTTCAACATAGTACTGGAGGTTCTAGCCTCAGGAAAAATAGACCAAAAAAAAAGAAATAAAAGCCATCCAAATCAGCAAAGAAGAAGTCAAACTTTCACCTGCAACCAATATGATACTCTATGTAGAAAACCTGCAAAATGCAACCAAAAAAAATGTGAGAACTCAATAAATTCAGCAAAGTTGCAGGATATAAAATCAATGAACAGAAATCTGTTGGATTTCTACACAGCAATAATGAAGCAACAGAAACAGAAATCAAAGATTTGGTCCCGTTTATAATTGCACCTAAAACCAAAAGATAGATAGGAATAAACCTAACCAAAAAGGTAAGAGCTCAGTACTCTGAAAACTATAGAATACTTACAAAAGAGACTGGAGAAGACACAAAGAAATAGAAAAACATCCCATGCTCATGGATTGGAAGAACGTTGGTAAGATGTCTATAATACTCAAATCAATTTACACATTTAGTGCAATCCTTATCAAAACACCACCAGCATTTTTCACAGAACTAAAACAATCCTAAAATTTGTATGGAACCACAGAAGACATAGAATAGCCGAAGCATTATGAAAAAGAAAAGAAAAGCAAGAGGCATCACAATTCTGGACTTCAACTTCTGGACTTCATATTACAAAGCTGTAGTAATCAAAATAGTATATTACTGGTACAAAAACAGACACAGATCAAGAGAACAGACTAGATGACCTAGAAATATACTCACAAATTTAATGGTCAATTACTCTTTGTCAACGAGGCAAGAATATCGAATGGAAAAAAGACAATCTCTTCAACAGTTGGGAAAACTGGACAGCAACATGCAAAAGAATGAAATGGGACCACTTTCTTACACTATACACAAAAATAAATTCAAAATGGATGAAAGACCTAACTGTGAGACAGAAAACCATCAAAATTATAGAGAAAATAGGCAACCTCTTTGACCTCAGCCACAGCAATTTCTTACCAGACGTATTGCCAGGGGCAAGGGAAACAAAAGCAAAATAAGCTATTGGGACTATATCATAATAAAAGCTTCTGCACAATGATGGAAACAATCAACAAAACTGAAGGCAGCCAATGGAATGGGAGAAGATATTTGGAAATGGCATATCTGTTAAAAGGTTAGTATCCAAAATCTATAAAGAACCCATGAAGCCCAACACCCTCTGAAACAAATAATCCAGTTAAAAAATGGGCAGAAGACATGAATAGACATTTTTCCAAAGAAGACATCCAGATGGCTAACAGACACTTGAAAAGGAATTCAACATCACTCATCATCAAGAAATACAAATCAAAACCATAATGAAATACTACCTCACACCTGTCAGAATGACTAAAACTAACAATATAGGAGACAATAGGTGTTGGTAAGGATGCAGAAAAAGAGGAACCCTCTTACATTGTTGGTGGGAATGCAAAATGGTACAGCCACTCTGAAGAATAGTATGGCTGTTCCTCAAAAAGGTAAAAATAGAACTACCCTACAACCCAGCAATTGCACTACTGACTATTCACCAAAGCATGCAAAAATACACATTTGAAGGAGTACATGCACCCTATATTTATAAAAGCATTATCAACAAAAAGACAAATTGTGGAAAGAGCCCAAATGCTCATCAACTGATGAACAGATAAAGAAGATGTGGTATATATACATACCATGGAATGTGTTATGTTAAGCAAATAAATCGGTCATAGAAAGATAAATATTGTATGATTTCATTCATGTGGAATTTAAGAAACAAAATGGATGAACATACAGGAGAGGGAGAAAGAGAGATGAAAACAAATCATGAGCAACTCTTAACTATAGAAAATAAACTGAGGACTGACGGAGGGAGAGAGGTGGGGGATGGACTAGATGGGTAATGGATATTAAGAAGGGCATTTGTTACAACGAGCACTGGGTGTTGTACATAAATGACGAACCACTGAACTCTACTCCTAAAACCAATATTGAACTGTATGTCAACTACCTAGAATTTAAATTTTAAAAATAGAATTAATTTTTAAAAAAGAATCCAGTATACAAACTGAGAAGAAACAAACCAAGACCACATCTTACAAACTCTTATTTCTAAGAAGTTCACCAAACAGCATCAAATCTAAGATGCTCTCAATTATCAGAAACCATCATTATTTTTTCATATTTCCCCACTTTATTTTGAAAAATCTCAAACATAAAAGAAGTTTAAAAGGTAGTACAATTAACTTTCCTTTTTACCTGAATTTATTTTAAGTAAATTCAGTTGTTAACATTTTACCACGTGCTATTTGTATAGACATATGTGCTTATACAAACACACAAATCTACTGTTTTTCTTAACCTGAAAGTAATTTGCAATGAGACCACACTCCTAAACACTCTAGCAGACATCTGTGAACAAGCATAAGCTCCTGCATAACACAATAACATTATCATACCTAACACTTTTATCTAACATGTAGTTAATATTCACATTCCTACAGTTGACTCTGGACCAAGATGGTAACATAGGAGCCTCCTCCTACCAATGCACTGAATGTACAGCTACACAAAGAATAATTCCCTCAGAGAGAAAGTCAGAAACTAGATGAGTGACTCCTACACACTGAGTGAACAAGAAAATATCCGCATCAAAACAGGTAGGAAAGGCTCACCACTAAGCCCCACCCTCAGGATAACACCATACAATCTAGAGGGAAACTTCAACACCCAGCTTCTCTCTAGGGTTTGAACATACAATGAGTATGCCACACAGGAGTTTAAAGCTCTCACCCAAGGGACAGGACCCCAAAACATGTAGCTCTGAAAGCCAAGGAGCCTTGTGTTCACAAGTCCCACATGACTACAGCAAACAAAAGAAGTGGTTTTTAAACGGGAGCAAGAGGACTACCCAATAGCTATACACCCAGGCTCAGTATCAACAGAATATGCAAATATGCTCATCTCTTAGTTTCCCCTTCGAAGGAACTCCCTACACACTTTTCCACCTGCTGCCTAAAAGTCTACCTTCTTTTTTGATTTCATAGTAACATTCTTAGTTTATTAATCCTCTCATGAAAAATCTGTACAACCTCCTTCTGTTGTCCAATCTCCAGTTCACTTTTACCAGCACCAACACTGGCTCTTGCAGTCCCCCTGACTTTCTTCATTCTGTTCTTGAGTCCTTCTCGCTGTTTTCTTCACGTCTTTTTCTTCTCATACAGAGCATGTCTTGTGAATCTATGCTTGGGTTCATTTTTCTTTGCATAATCCAAGGAACCATAAATCATGCCAAAGGCAGTTGTCTTACCACCACCAAAATGGGTTCTGAATCCGAATACAAGTACGACATCTGGTGTAGTCTTGCACATTTGGCTAGTTTTCCCCAAATTTCTGTCTTAGGTACGGTTACCTTTCTGGGGTGAAGGACATCAATGACCATCTCTTTCTGTTGAAGTAGTTAGGTTAAACTTCCTGGTCCGGATAGTTACCATGTTGTTCATGATGGTGGCTAAGCTTAAACCAGTCAGAGAGGAAAAGAGTGAAAGTCTACCTTCTAATCAGTATACATCTAGATCCCTACTGTTGTCCTCCCTTTTGAGACAAGACGCAGCTTCAACTCCTGGGAGTCACTCAGAACAGATAGAGTGGCTTGAATAATTACAAAGGTTCAAAATGCAACCATATGCTTGAGCCAGGCTGATTGACAAGGTTCATCTCCTATACCAGACCAGTCTATCAAACTGAAAGAGGCAGCTCTTTCATCTATACATAGAAACCAACACAGAGAGCTAAGAAAAATGAAGAAATAGAAATATGCTGCCTATGAGAGACTCACTTTATTTTTTTAATTAAATTTATTTATTTTCAGCATAACAGTATTCATTATTTTTGCACCACACCCAGTGTTCCATGCAATCCGTGCCCTCTATAATACCCACCACCTGGTACCCCAACCTCCCACCCTCCCGCCACTTCAAACCTCTCAGATTGTTTTTCAGAGTCCATAGTCTCTCATGATTCACCTCCCCTTCCAATTTCCCCCAACTCCCTTCTCCTCTCTAACACCCCTTGTCCTCCATGCTATTTGTTATGCTCCACAAATAAGTGAAACCATATGATAATTGACTCTCTCTGCTTGACTTATTTCACTCAGCATAATCTCTTCCAGTCCCGTCCATGTTGCTACAAAAGTTGGGTATTCATCCTTTCTGATGGAGGCATCATACTCCATAGTGTATATGGACCACATCTTCCTTATCCATTCGTCCGTTGAAGGGCATCTTGGTTCTTTCCATAGTTTGGCGACCGTGGCCATTGCTGCTATAAACATTGGGGTACAGATGGCCCTTCTTTTCACGACATCTGTATCTTTGGGGTAAATACCCAGGAGTGCAATGGCAGGGTCATAGGGAAGTTCTATTTTTAATTTCTTGAGGCATCTCCACACTGTTCTCCAAAGAGGCTGCACCAACCTGTATTCCCACCAACAGTGGAAGAGGGTTCCCCTTTCTCCACATCCCCTCCAACAAATGTTGTTTCCTGTCTTGTTAATTTTGGCCATTCTAACTGGTGTAAGGTGATATCTCAATGTGGTTTTGATTTGAATCTCCCTGAGGGCTAGTGATGATGAACATTTTTTTCATGTGTCTGATAGCCATTTGTATGTCTTCATTGGAGAAGTCTGTTCATATCTTCTGCCCATTTTTTGATATGTTTGCCTGTTTCGTGTGTGTTGAGTTTGAGGAGTTCATTATAGATCCTGGATGTCAACCTTTTGTCTGTACTGTCATTTGCAAATAACTTCTCCCATTCCGTGGGTTGCTTCTTTGTTTTTTTGACTGTTTCCTTTGCTGTACAGAAGCTTTTGATTTTGATGAAGTCCCAAAAGTTTATTTTCGCTTTTGTT
Source organism: Mustela nigripes (assembly GCF_022355385.1). Classification (NCBI taxonomy): domain Eukaryota; kingdom Metazoa; phylum Chordata; class Mammalia; order Carnivora; family Mustelidae; genus Mustela; species Mustela nigripes. The sequence continues at coordinate 248,235,370 of NC_081557.1, read as the reverse complement.
TCCTTTGCCTTTGGAGACATATCTTGAAGAGACTCACTTTAGCTTTAAGTACACACATAAAATGACAGTGATAGGTTGGAAAAATATATTCTATACAAATGGAAACAAAAAAATAAGGGGTAGATATATTATTCTTTTTGTAAGATTTTTAGTTATTTATTTGACAGAGAGAGACACAGTGAGAGAGGGAACACAAGCAGGGGGAGTGAGAGAGGAAGAAGCAGTCTTCCTGCTGACCAAGAAGCCAGATGTGGGGCTTGATCGCAGGACCCTGGTATCATGACCTGAGCCAAAGGCAGATGCTTAATGACTAAGCACCCAGGTGCCCCAGTATAGATATATTCTTATCAGACAAAACAGACCTTAAGCCAAAAACTGTAACAAGAGACAAAAAAAAGACATTATAGAAATATAATCCCCATTAAGAGGATATAATTGTGAATATTTATGTACCAAACATCATAGCACCTAAGTAAAGAGAAAGGAGAAAATAGAAAGCAATACAATATAGTAGGGGATTTCAGTACCCCACTTTCAACACTGATTAGAACACATCTAGACAGAAAATCAGTTAGAACACACTGCACTTAAGCTACACGTTAGACCAGATGGACCTAAAAGACACACACAGAACACTCCACCCCACAGCAGAATATACATTCTTCTTGAGCACGCATGGACTATTCTCTGGGATAGATCGTATGTTAGCCCACAAAACAAATCTTAACAGACTTAAGAAGACAAATCATATCAAAAATCTTTTCCAACCACAATGGCATAAAACTAGTAATCAATTGTAAGAAGAAAACTGGGAAGCTCACAAATACATGGACATGAAACAACATACTCCAAAATAACCAACAAGTCATAGAAGAAATAAAAGCAGAAATCAAAAATTCTTGAAAGATATCACCTCACAACTAGCACCTAATTTCTATTCATTAAAATAGCTATCACCAAGAAGATTATAGACAACGACAATGTTGGAGAGCACATGGAGAAAAGGAAAGCCTTGTACACTGCTGGTAGGAATGTAAATTGGCGCAGTTGCTAAGGAAAACAGTATGGAAGTTTCTCTAGAAATTAAAAATAGAATGACCACATGATCCAGCAATCCCACTTCCAGATACATGTCCAAAGGAAACAAATCCAGTATCTCAAAGAAATATCTGCACTCCTATGTTCACTGCAGCATTATTCACAATAGCTAAGATAAGGAAACAACCTAAGTGTCCATCAATAGATGAATCAATAGAGAATGTGGTATGTATATACAATGGAATATTATCCAGTATTTAAAAAGAAGAAAATTCTGCCAGAACACATGAACAGATATTTCTCCAAAGAAGACATACAAATGGCCAGTAGACACATGAAAAATGTTCAGCACCACTCAGCATCAGGGAAATACAAATCAAAACCAAAATATGATATTGCCTCAGACCAGTCAGAATGGCTAAAATTAACAAGTCAGGAAACAACAGACGTTGGCGAGGATGCAGAAAAATGAGAACCCTCTGACACTGTTGGTGTAAATGCAAACTGGTACAGCCACTCTGCAAAACAGTAAAAAGGCTCCTCAAAAAGTTAAAAATATAGTTACCCCACGACCCAGCAATTGCACTACCAGGTATTTATCCAAAGGGTACAAAAACACTGATTCAAAGGGGCACATGCACCCCATTGTTTATAGCTGCAATGTCCACAATAGCTAAACTACGGAAAGAGTCCAGACGGCCATCAACAGATCAATAATAAAGAAGATGCAGTATATAGATACAACAGAATATTACTCAGCCATCAAAAAAAATGCTGGGGTGCCAGTGTGACTCAGTTGGTTGGGCATCTGCCTTTGGCTAGGGTCAGGATCCCAGGATCCTAGGATTTAGCCCTGCATGGGGCTCCCTGTTCAGTGGGAACCTGCTTCCACCTCCCTCCACCCTCTGCTCCTGCTCTCTCTTTCTCTCTCTCATAAATAAATACAGTATTTAAAAAAAAAAAAAGAAAGAAATCTTACCATTTGCAAAGTCATGGATAGAACGAGAGGGTATTATACTAAGAGAAATAAGTCAATCAGAGAAGACAATTCTATTTCACTCACTTGTGGAATTTAAGAAACAAAACAGATGAACATAGAGGGAGGGAAGGGAAATAAAATAAGATGAAATCAGAGAGGGAGACATGCCATAATAGACTTTTAGGTACAGGAAACAATCTGAGGTTCCCGGAGGGGAGGTGGGTGAGAAGATGGGGGCACTAGGTAATGGGCATTAAGGAAGGCACTTGCTGTAAAGAGCACTGGATGTTACAAGCAACTGATAAATCACTAAATTCTACCTCTGAAACTAATAACACACTGTATGTTAATTAACTGATTTTAAATAAAATACTAAAATAAAATTAAATAAATAAAAAGAAGGCAATTCCGCCATCTGTGATGGCGTAGATAATGTTGGAGAGCATTATGCTAAAGGAAACGAGCCACACAGAGAAAGACAAACACTGCATGTTATCACTAGAATGGTGATTACCAAGGGTTTAGGGGATGAGGCAAATAGGGGGAGACTGGTGAAAAGGTACAAATTTTTAGTTATAAGATGAATAAGATCTGAGGATCTAATGTACGGCAATTACAGTTGATAACATGAAATTTGCTAACAGAGTAAAGAAATGTTCTTAACAACAAAAAAAAAAGGTAAAAATGTGAGGTGATGGAAATGTTAACTCAATGGTGGAAATCCTTTCAAATGTATAAATACACCAAATCATCACACTGTGTACTTTAAATGTATTATAATTTTATTTGTTGATTATTACCTGTGTAATAATTCTAAGACTAATAAAACTTATATTGTTCTTTGATTTTTTAATTTAAGACCTCACTACTAAATTTGGTTGCCCTTTCTCTTTAATCTCCTTTAATCTAAACTAATTCCCCTGCCTTTTTTAATCATCAAGCTATACCTTCATTTTAATTATTGCTAAGAGAAAAAAAAGTACTATCATTTATAACTGCAAAGTCTCATCAATTACATGATGAATCTGTTAAATGTTGAAATCTGATATGTTAAAATGTGAGAAGGAAAGGTACTTCCTAGGATCCATGAAATATGATATTTCTGTGTGGATTTGATATAAAGATAAAATGACAGATAATAATCAAAAGCTTAGAAAATATGTCCAGTAAGAAAGGGCTAAAGGAAACTGAGAGTACTTAGCTGGAAGAAGAGGTTATAAGGCAATTTTATGACAAGCTGTAAGTTTATGAGAACCCTTACGTGGAAAAGGGTGACAAGATTTTTTATTATAGTCTAAGAAAACAAAAGGAAAAAAAAGCACATGAATTTAAACCATAAAGTAGGGGCTTTAACTTAGCCAAAAGTAACTTTTTTATGCCTAGAAATACTTATAAAACTTTTCAGAACGGTTCATGAGTCTCTCAAAAGATGTGGGCAGAATGTGCTTGACTGGAAAGCAGGCTTTTAGACAATTCTTTTTGAGCAAAGATATGTGGCCTGGTGGAATAAGGGACAAAGAGCACTTTGGAGGTGAAACATCAAAGGCAGAAGTCTGATTACTGAAGCCAGACAGATGTGTCTGTGACAGTGACAATATATAATGGGCATTCACTCCTAGTCAGAGAATTATTGTGACAAAAATCATATGTGAGGAATTTTTTTCCTGGCACTTATGTGTTGGTTGGCTTAGAATAAGTAAAGAACAGGAGTAGGGAGACCAGCTAGAGTCAAAGCAGCAAGCCAGCCTGACCATGAACTCAGTATGTAACCACCACCTTGCAGATCCCCCATACAGATACCAGAAGCCTGAAAACTCACGATTAGAACATTTTTCTCTGCCTTCCTATAAACGCACTAAGTTACTTATCCATGTTTCAAAACTGAGTAGGGGTGCCTGCATGGTTCAGCTGGTTAAGCATCTGCCTTCAGCACAGGTCATGATCCCAGGGTCCTGGGATAAAGTCTGGAGCCCTTCATCAGGCTCTCTTCCCAGCTGGGGTCTGCTTCTTCCGCTCTCTTTGCCCCTCCCCCCACTCATGCACACACACTCTCTCTTAAATAAATAAAATCTTTTTAAAAAATAGTAACACTGAGGATATTTCTGTTTCCTTAGGAAGGCAAAGGTTAAGTCTTAGTGGGTGGTTAAGATCTTGCAGACACAGAGAGCCCAAGGAGAACAGAGGCTATAGATTCCAAAGCCAGGCTTTAGCTACTTAACTTTAAAAATTTTGCCTGTGTCCCAGCACCACAATAGAAACAAAAACAAAGGAGCTTTTCTTTGCTTTTTTTCACACTCATGGAAACAAGGTATTTTTACTGAGATTCCATGCCTACTGGAAACCTTTATTAGTTGTAAGGTCAGGTCAATCCTAACAATATGAGGCATGTTCCAAAATCTATTATCTAAAATATACTTCAAATCTCAGCTCCACGCTTCTTTAATTTTTGATAATGAGCATTTGGTGTTCAAGAGTATATAGCGTTATAAATTGAGGTAGCTAATAACCCTAAGAATTAGCTCCTTTGAAATCAGTGACAAGAATGCCCTCTCGGGCTTTTATTTTTTTTCTCCTAACCTTGACGTTACCAAACTGCAAATAGTGCTGATGCTTTTAATTTACTAAATTATAGTTCTCCTTTAAGTGATTCCAAAGAACAGAAGCCTCTCTCTGGAAACAGCCTCTGATTAAATACACCATCTTCATCAGTTCACCAGAATCACTGAATCATTCTGCCCTTGACCCCAGATCCTAAATTTGCTCACAGGAAGATAATGGAAGAGAGACAATAGAAGGAGAAATTCGACACTACAGTTAAAGGTGTCCTAAAAGGTATGGCCACCATCAGAAACTGCTTAAGTTATCAACTCTTTATAAAGATGGGGTTGGACCTTCCCCAGGGGAGGTTTATACCTGGAGCAACCCCTTCCGATGCCTTGCTCCCTGGAGGTATTTAGTAAATGTGTACCGGCCTAAAGAAAATCCTCTAATTAGTGAGAAAAGGCATCAAGGAGTTTTAAGAAAGTGCAATCCATAATGTAAATTGGTTCCAAGAGTCCCTTTTTGCTGATGACAACTCCAAAGAAGCTGCAACCAGCCCCTTAGGGGTCTCCCATCCAGGTATGGATAGAACCTGCTGCTCCCACTGTTCAAGTGTTACCTTGAACAAGATCTGCTCAGGTCCTTGGAATTCCAGGGCAGAGCATGTCATCTGCCGACACAGAGTATTTTCTTCATTCCAAATCTGAAAGTGAAATGCACCCTCTCAGTTCACTCTTCAGGGCCTTCTTTACGCCTCCAAAGTAATTTTGAGACATTCTATTTCATTTCCATGATAGCAGATTTATGAATATTTACTGATTGCAAGAAATGGCTACAGGGAAGCCCTGGGAGAAGGCTCAACTTCACTGCAGAAGCTTTAACAATAATCAAAGATTCAAAGGAGTCAGTATGCCTTCTTTAGCTCATTACAAATAACATATCACGGCTTAAAGATCTCAAAGCAAATGACTGAAACAATAAAATATGATAAAGAAAGGGGGGAAAGTCATCTACCTCTTTAAAAGAGTTAAAGGGTTCCAGATGTTAGAAAAATTGCCATTGATCAGAAAGTGACTTAAGAAAGAAGCTAAGATTGCAAACCAGTTGCTTTCTCTTCTTGCCCCCACCCCCATCAGTCCTTCTGTCTGGGTCTTTAAGGCATTTTTCATTTACACAAAGACTTCTTTAAGCATGTAGATTCTACTTCCCTTGGTTTTACAACGACCTCCATATTTTGAGTTATCTGAAATGCCAGCTAGACGGTTGCGGCTCTCTAGGAATGTTGAATACTGGCTTTTCAACAGAAAAGTGTCTGAGAACCTCTGAATTCCTAGAGGACAGTAAGATATTATTGTTGTTCTATCTAAGCACCAAGAGTGGATTTAACAAACTAAAAACTAAATAATCCATTCATAATCATACTTGAATTCCACACATATATATTGACAGTCTACTGCGTGCCAGGCACCTTTCCGGACCTATGGGATTGAGCAGTGAACAAAGGCAGAAAACAATGATCGCTCTCAAGGAGCTTACATTGTACCAGAGGGAGACATAATAATGATTAAGCAAGAAAGTAAGTAGTATATGAGATGGGTGTAAGTGCTAGGAAGAAAAATAAAAGAGGAATGCCAGGAAAGGACAGAGAGAGTAGGGAAAGCCTCACTGATAAACGACGTGCAAGCAGAGCCCTAAAGCGGGTGACCAGATGCATCTTGATGTGACTGAGACCAGGAGTCACAGAAAAGCTAATGTGGCTGCACCCAAGTGGCAAGGAGAGACTGGTACAAAATAGAGTTAAGAGAGAACAAGAGGCCAGACAGGACTGGCTTTGCAACCATCCTGCCTCTGTCTGGCTAGAGCTCAGAGTAAGACGGAAAGTCACTGGAGGCTACTGTGTCAGGGAGAGTGGGAACACTTTTATTTCCTAATAACTTAAATCATTTTCAAGCAGTTACTATTACTAACCCTTAGGTTTTACAGATTCAAAAAAAAAGTCTTACTCTAAAAACAGGGCTGATCCAAGACTCAATCTTTATACTTTTGTGAATCTATTGGCGAGAAACTGGCTTCCATTCTGTTGCAGAGAACATTGGGGAAGCCCAAATTCAACATACTGATCGGCAAACAGAATTATCTGCTTTGGGAGAAACGCTAGCTCAGGCCTACTGCATACACATACTTCTCTTAGGCCTAAGGTAGATGGATGAGATGGTCCATAAACGCTGATAGAAAACCTATTAGCTGAATCACATTAGATCAGCCAAGTAGTGTTATTGAGGGCATCCGAAAAACGTCAAGTGCTAACGTCAGTGGACTGTGCATTAAACAGAGGTGAGATACTAACACCTAGAAAGGACAAATGGAAACTCTTTCATTACTTAAAATAAATTTATCCATATTTCCTTAGCAACTACATATTCCTTTGATCATACAAGAGAAAAGCTTCTCCTCAGTCAGGAGAAGGCAGTTACTTAAAGAGGCAGGCAAGTATTTGATGGTTTGATGTGCAAACCCCTTGCTGAAATGACCTCCATCTGAGTCTGCCCAGAATTAGGTATTCCTTTGGGCTAAGTCATTATCTCACTAAAAGGCCTTTGCAAAGGCTAATAGCATAGTTTAGCACATTAACTTCCCAGCCCTTGGTGATGCACACTAGCTAACTGAAACCTTGGCAAGCAGGGCCCTGAGGGAAAGTAATATAAGTGGGCACTGGCCCAATAACAGCACTTCTTTATCCTTTCATTAATAATACCATTTATTGAGCTCGTACTATGTGCCAGCTTCTAATCTTAGAAGAGCCCAGAGGTTACTATTATTATTCTCATTAAAGAGACTGAATAAATCTCCCAAGGTCCGAAGCTGTAAGTGTGAATCTAGATTTCAAACTTAGTACTTAACACAGTGCTTAGAACATAGTAGGTGCTAAATAATCCTGAATGAATGAATGAATGAAACCCAGATCTATCTGATTCTAAAGCTCAGACTCTTAACTATATGCATTTATTGAGCAGTTTATAGTTTTTAAGCACTTTCCCATATCCTGTGGTAACTTGGGTCAAAACCACCCAAAGTGGTATTTCTCCCAATAAAGCACCTCTTGTAAGATACTTCCTCTTTGGGAGCCTGGGTGGCTTGGTGGGTTAAAGCCTCTGCGTTCTGCTCAGGTCATGATCTCAGGGTCTTGGGATCAAGCCCCGCATCGGGCTCTCTGCTCTCCGGGGAGCCTGCTTCCCCCCATTTCTCTCTCTGCCTGCCTCTCTGACTACTTGTGATCTCTGTCAAATAAATAAATAAAAATATTTTTTAAAAAAAAGATACTTCCTCTTCCCCCAGCTTATTCATTATGACCCCAAGAGAACCATGAGGCATACACAAGGCAGAATGTTGCCTTATGGGGAACAGAAAGGAAAGGAAAGGGGGCCACTCAGTTATCACAGTAAATTGGGTGAGAACTTTGCAGACAAAAGGCTAAGAGATGCATAAAGATGAAGGACTGCTGTGGTGGTTACAAGGGCAGGCTCCAGAGTCACTCAGGCTTGAGCTGGTAGCCAGTCCCATCTCTTAATAACTGTGTGACTTAACCATTCCGCCCCTCAGTTCCTGCATCTGTAAAATGGGGATCATTGTACCTAATTTAACAAATAGTCATGAAATCATGTGAGAAAATGTGTATAAATCACAGTGACCAACACATAGTAAGTGTTCAATAAAGTTAACTATCCTGATTATTAAAGAGTAAGATGTGGTTCCCATGGACAAATGTTACAAAGTGACCTACGGTCCCCAGTGGAGCCATAAACCACTGTAGTTCCCACATTTAAAGATCTTCATAAAATTAAAAAAAAAAAAAAAAAAGTCTCTCTCTGACCTAAAGATTTTGAAAATAGTCACCCTCCTAAAAGTAGGAACCAGAAAGACCTCTTAAGAACTTATTTCACCCTTCAATGCTAAGATGTCCCAGTTTCTAAAGCCCTGTCTGGGGGAGGTTGAAGTGAGCCTTCCTCTAGTAGTTTCCCCTTTTAGAAATTCTGTTTCATGCCAGTGTTAATTTCACAGTCTTTAGTATTCTTTCTATTATTCATGAGTTCTCTGCAATTCAATTTTACAAAGCAAAGGAGGGCAAACACAGATACGTTTTCCCCTTTGAAAACAAAACAGCTTTAGCCTCTGTGGAACGGAAGGCCCGCTGATCAGATGAGTCTCCTGCACCCACAGCAATTGGATTTAAGCCTGCTTCTTGAAGACAGCCCAAAGACAAACTCCACGGTTTGCATTTACATTTGGGGGACATTTTACACTGCATTTCTTTTTGTGAGCGTGTATCAATTGCCTGAAATCTATTCTGCTTTTCTTTGTAATTCAGCTTCCCTCCCCTCCCCCTTTATTAGACAACTGTGAGAGCCACCTACAAAAGAAAGTGGGGGAAGTAGGGTGTCCCCCACCCTACCTCTATTCGTCCTGCTTCCAGTAGGCCCTCCCATAACACGATTACATTCCTTCATAACCAGAGTGTGTCAAATGCTTTAGTGCTAACGGAATAACTTGACCAAATGGACTGCCATTAAATTTTCTGTCAGCCACTGTGCAATATACCTACCTGTTAGATGCAGAAGGGTTGTGGCACATATGAGATCTTTGTGCAAAAAAGAAAAAGTCACTCTTCTGATGATGCAGATTTGGCAGACAGTGTCTTTCTGCAAAGTAAGAAAAAAAAAAGTACACTTTCCTCAAGACTGACACTGTCTTGAACGTAGGCTAGATTTCAGGCCTTGCTCACACCTACCAAATTATACAGTAGCTCTGCCCTCAACCACAGGACGAGAGTACTCTGTCATCCTCTGTTACCTGCATACTTACACTCAGTGTGAAATCTATGTTGAGAAAATCTAGGAAGCAGCGGTCAAGCTTAGGGACTGGTTTATAAATTCCTCATTTCATTCTCTCTTCTTTTAATTTGTTTAATTAACATATAATGTAGTATTTGTTTCAGGGGTACAGGCCTCACTTCATTCTGAAAATGAAAACAACTAACCTACTTTGCTGGAAGTGGGGTTGATCACCTCAGACTAAAGCAAAACGGACAGGATATCATTTAAGCCTGGGCATCCTTCCCTTCTGGAAAAATGTTTGGTACTACAGACGAATATATAAACATCCAGCCCCTCAGGTCTTGTTGTTGGACACACATGAGACAAGATGTTGAGATTTTGACTGTCCTAATCATACACTTCATGTGCCCGAGCGTTTGGACGGAGGACTCAGGAGCCACCACACCCACTTTTATCCCATCCCCCCCTGGCATCCAGACAAGCGACTGGGGCTACATCATCACAGAGATACTGGTAGTGATAAGGCCATGAATTCATTACAGGGAAGGGGGAATTTTTCTCCACCATACTGGAGAGCATCAAAACTAAAGGAAGAGGGGCGCCTGGGTGGCTCAGTGGGTTAAGCCGCTGCCTTTGGCTCAGGTCATGATCTCAGGGTCCTGGGATTGAGCCCCACGTCGGCTCTCTACTGAGCGGGGAGCCTGCTTCCCTCTCACTGTCTCTGCCTGCCTCTCTGCCTACTTGTGACCTCTCTCTGTCAAATAAATAAATAAAATCTTTAAAAAAAAAAAAAAAAAAAAAAACAAAGGAAGATATCAGAAGTGGAAGAGGGAGAATATGATGCACAGGTATGTCTGCCTGCAATCAGCCAGAAGTAACAGGCTCAGGAAAGAATTATTAGGAAAATAAGAACTGTAGAAATCACCTAAAGAACCATCCTGATATGAATCTGAGATCTTCTCCTCCAGTACCAATAACTGAGCCTCTTCCCATCACTTTCACATTGAAGACAACCTGGACCACATGCAGGTTCAGTGGGACACATGCTTCCTGGGACATGCATCCATGTTCAGTGAGCCTCAAAGGCTGTTTGGATATCTGGGGCAATCATCAGTGAGCAATGTACTACTGTGCGGGCAAGTAGTGAAGGGGACACCCTCTCTTCAGAGACTTCCCCTGGTACACAGTGACATAGCTTCCGTGTAGCAAGCTCTCCTTGACCAGGAACAGCCTTTACAGCTTCTAAAACTCATGAACTACTGGTCCATTCTACATCATGACAAAGTGGTCTCCATCCTTCTTGTCATAAACATCCCTGGGTCTAGAGGCCACTGTCACATTGTCCAACGCCTTCTAGCCCCAGTATGAAACAAGCCAACTCTCTTCTCCTTTCCTGTCTTGGTCTGGACTCCTCTCTCTCAGATTTGTGGCTGTCCTATAAATTCTGTTTAAGTCACTGAGTTAATAAATGACTTAATAGAGCTCCCAGCAAGGACTAAAAGCAGTGCTGAGTGTAATCTTGATTAGATTAAATGTTCACCATTCAGCGAAGTCCTCTAAGATAGGAATTAAAATTAAGTTGAATTTTTTTTTTTTAAAGAATTGAAATTCAGCCTCAGAGTCAAGTATTAGGCACTGGTGACAAAGACAGAGAGCAGATGTCCCCTTGCCGTCTTCCACCATCTTCTTCATTTTCCCACCATGTGCCCATTTCTCTTTCCTAGCACCTCCTGCTTGGATTTGGCACTAAGGAAAAGACATAGGAACAAAAACCAGGCAAATAGGAGTATATGGATATTTCCACCTATTTCTCACATTCCTCTGGCATAGCTCTCTCCCACATTCCCCTGTTCCCACATCATGTGTGGGTGCATGTGCGGTGTAGCCATGCACGCACACATACACACGAGCAGGCACACACACACACACAATTAGCCAGTGAGCACAAAAGTGGTATTAAAGTCTTTTATCCCTCAGTCAGGGGGAAATGGAGTTGCTAACACAAATTGCATTTTCAAACCTTGTCCTGCTCTATAGAAACAAATGCTCCTGCCAAAAAAAACACCCTGTAATTCACTTGGCATCATTACCAGAGGATAAATGAGAGGTTGTGATTTCAGCTCTCCTTCTGATTGCCCTATGAAGTGGCATCCCCACTGACACTAGGCTACCCTGTTATTCTCAGAGCGTTCAAACCACCCTCCTTCCCCCTATTTTGATAATGGCCATTGAGATACAAACAAAATGACTTTAAAACTTGACATTCCAAAATATGGTTGTTGTGCTTTGTGGAAATTAACTGTCTCTTTGTGTAGGAAAAAAACAAAACAAAACAAACAAATAAAAAAGCATGTGTAATTAAGATACCCATTTCCAGTTGGATCTGAAAGGTTTCCACAAAAGAAGAATGAGCCTCACTGTCTTTGCTCACTCATGCTTCTCTTGGGAGCTATCCCAACAGCACCCCTTCAGGTCAGCTGTGCCAAGGCACTGTTCAGGCACTTTCTGAAAAGGAAGAAATGAGCCACTGAAACCTGACTTCCTCCACCTCCAGCAAGAATCTTCTGATTGGCAGTGAAGTACAGACGTTAGTAAGACTCAGACCATTAAACTGGAAATATTAATTGGTACAGAGCCAACAGACAATTATGAAAGAAAAAAGGGATTAATATCTAAAATATATAAGGAACTTATACAATTCAATAGCAAACAAACAAACAACCCATTATAAAATGGGCAAAGGACCTGAATAAACATTTCTTCCAAAGAAAACGTCCAAATTAGTAACAGGTCCTTGAAAAGGTGTTCAACATCACTAAGCACCAGAGAATGCAAATCAAAACCACAATGAGGTATCATCTCATATGACTATTAAGATGGCTTTTGTCAAAAAGATAAGAGGGGGACCTGTGTGGCTTGGTCAGTTAAACGTCTGCCTTCCGCTCAGGTTGTGATTGAGGGGATCCTGGGCGCGGCAGATCAGTCTGCTTCTCCCTCTCTCCCTGCCCCTTTCCCCACTTGTGTGTTCTCTCTCATCTCTCTCACTCTCCCTCTCAAATAAATAAATAAAATCTTACAAAAAAAAAAAAAAAGAAAAAGAAAAAGGCAAGAGGTAACAAGTGTTGGGAAGAATGTAGAGAAAGAGGTGGGAATGTAAATTGTATAGCCATTATGAAAAAAAAAAAATTTCTGCAACAATTTAAAATGGAACTACCATATGATCCAGCAATCCCACTTCGGAGTATATATCCAAAGGAAACAAAATCAGTATCTCAAAGACATAGCTGCACCCCCATGTTCATTGTGGCATATATTCACAATAGCCAAGACTTGGAAACAACTTAATGTCCATCAACAATGAATGCATAAAGAAAATGTGGTCTATAAATACAATGGAATATTATTCAGGCTTAAAAAAAAAAAAAAAGAAGGAACTCCTATAATATGTAACAACATAGATGAACCTGGAGGGCATTTTGCTAAGTGAAATCAGTTAGTCACAGACAAATATTGCATGGTTCCACTTATATGAGATATCTATAAGCTCATAGAAATGAAGAGAGAATGGTGATTGGCAGGGACTGGGGGACAGGGAAATGGGGACTAACTGTCCGATACGTGAGCAGTTTCAGGTTATAGTGAGTAAGATGAATGCAACAGAGATCTGCTGTACAACATAGTGCCTAGAGTTAACAACACTGCATGGTACACTTAAGAATGTGTAAGAAGGTAGATTTCATGTTAAGTGTCTTATCTTACACACAGACACACCACAATCTAATAATTTAAAAAAAAAAAAAAAAAGCACCATGATGGGCCACATTTCTAGAAACTGAGTCATTTCTATCCATGCCAGCCTGGCACAGCTTTGACTCTCTCTGATACAAAGCAGCTAAGAGAAGATAAGGAATCCAAAAATGCCTCCTAGGGGCAGACAACACAGCATTCCTAGAATCAGGATTAAGAATATCGAGGCTGAAAAGCAATGGCTCTGAAATTTCTGCAGTTTTGCTTCAACCTGATCTAAAGTCCAACAGTTCTCCCTCCTGAAGTGGCAGGTGTCCCAGGTTCCTAGGACCTGAGCTCCGGACCTAAGGAGACCTGCTCGTAATTATGTATAAACTGCTACAAATATGTGGTGGACTCTGTAAATTACCATTTCAAAATCTGAAAAAAAAAAAGTCAAATAATGAAAAAAGAAAAAAAAGAACTTTTTATTCCCAAACCAATACCGCATGAGAATTCTGCTTTTTATTTTGGGGGTTTCTTTTTTTTTTTTTTCCATTTTAAAATGCTTTTTTACGGAGAATTTCAAATATATAGGCTAAGGTAATGAAGTTGCTTGTACCCAACACTGAGATGAACAACTTATCAACTCTTGACTAACGTTTTTAACCTATACACCTTCTCTGGGGATGGTGTTAAACCAGCTCATATCTCCCTCAAGAGTGGACTATAAACATTTCTTCACACAGCTCAATAGTCTGAAATCAGTCATGGAAACGCAGGTGTTTTGACCTGCACCATTTCTGATCTGGGCCATTTCATCTCTCCTTAAGCAACTTGGTGGCTCCACACTCCCAGGAGGTCACCATATTGATGCCAAACCTGGTGTCAACACAGAGTTATCAGCAGACTGTTAAGGGCTCAAGACCCAAAGGCTCTGACCCTACCCTTCAATATATTTGCAGGGAATATTTGAAGCTAGAAAAAAAGGTGTTGGGGCAGAATTCCCCTTACCCTCCACTCCTTCTGGACCACAATCATAATGGTGAACCCAGGACAGTAGTACAGAGGATGAGCCATCCAACCTGGGGTCATAGTGCCTGTTGCCCTCAGCCAAAGCCCTGGGTTCACCCTGGGTTCTCTACAGAGAGAGAGAACTCAATTCCCATTGTCTCTCCCTCTACCAGCTGTTTGATGGATGGTGACAAAATAAGTCACCAAACATCTTCTGATAGGCAAACATCTGATACTTTTCTCATGCTCTTACAGGAATGGAAGGAATCTAGAGCCTTTGTCTGTGTCCCAAACCTCCTAACTTCCCCATACTTATCTTGGCTAATAAAACCACGGCTAAGAAGAATTTCACTGACTGAAGATATTTTTTAGATATCTTATGAATTCCCAGAGGGAATTAAAATACACAGTGTGGGGAATTAAGCCCAGATTCCCCAGCACTGTCTCCTATACAATTGAAAAGTAGAACCACATGTAAAGGAAAAAAGAGCTGAAGAGAAGGGAAAAAATGTAGAAAATGGAGCTGTTTTCTGCCAAGATAAGAAATCGTTCTAAGTTGCCCCTGGCTTAGGTTTAAACTGTACAGTTTGCTCTAAAATGTGCTCAAACCCCATCACCTTCATTCAAGCCCTCGCTAAAACTTTAAATGAGTTATTATACACATTAAATTGTCATTTAATCGTACCCAAGCACTGTCATAAAAGCAAATGAAGCAAGTCAAGCAGCAATGGAATAAAAAATACTACACTGGTTACATTCTGAAAGCACAAGCTGAAAAATGCTTACTGTCACCTCATACAAGGGGAGAGGGAGGCCTGCCATCAACAGTTAACAAATGGCTTAGGAGGCTCTGGCTCTTCACTTTCCCACTTGCAGCTCGGGAACTGATGGCTACCAACCAGCCGCAAGACCAGTTTTCACCTAACTGACCATGTTTGCACCTACCTGGATTTGTGGTTGTTTGATCCAAAGATACAGCTCAGAAAGACAATGAGGCACTCGTCCCAATGTTCTCACACGTTCTTTCTTAATAAGGAAATGATGACAAGTCTCTGTTTCAGAAATCCTTAGTACAACGCCCACTGGGGCTGTCTTGACAGTGAAGTTAAAAGCTCCATACAACTTATATAAACACAATCCCCCCACCACTTCCAGTCCATACCCACCCAGGGATTCGTGTCTTACCCAGCCCCATCAACCCTTGCTTTTGTGACCTTGTTAGGGGCAAGGACAGCGGAAAACTGGCAAACCCAAAAAGACCAGTTGGATTTAGGCTGGTAAGACCAGAGAGAAGTCAGGGAGCTTGGAGAGATTGTTAAAGCTGAAGGCGAGAGAGTGAGGGGGAACTCAGGTGGGGGCACCAAAGGCCTCTGAGACACTTTTAAAGAGGAAGATGGAAAAAGATGGTTTTATGAAGTTATGCTATACATTGTGAAGGTAAATCTTTTTATTTGGTTTTGTGTTTGTTTTCAGTTCACTTGTTTGCTCTGTTTTTGAGAGATTGCTTTTTTTAAAGATTTAAATTGCATTTCAAGTACTTTTGGAATTCCAGACAGGAGTATTTTTCTAAAAAAACTATGTTGAGACTAGCTCATATAGTGACTTCATCTTATACAGTTATGTTTAGATATTTATATCTGTTTGGCATTTTCTGAGAATAATTTATTCCATTTATTTATTATTTGTTGAGTATAAAAAACACTCAACCTGGCCTGCAGAAAACTCAAAGATATCAGACAAGGACCCTGTTTCCAAGAGCGTAACCTGGTGTAATTACCATTTAATGGCTGATAATTATATTCAATTTAAAAGCACATACTCCCTGAAAGAGCAGCTGAAATCAGCTCTATAGAAGCTCAAAATAGGGAGAGAACACTTCCAGCTGGGGAGACGTCGTGGGAGAGGAAGAACCATCATAAACTTCAGAAGGCTTCGTTGGAGAGGCAACGTCATAGATGGGCTTTACATGGTGGGTAGGCTTCGAGCATGCAGAGATGGGAGGGAAGCGTTTTCTAGGCAGACAGAAGGGAATTCCTAACTGAAAGAAAAGCCTAAGCAAAGAGTAGGAGGAAAAAAAATGAAGGAATGATTCAGTAAATAGTGAGTGATTCTGTTCAACTAAAGAAAAGACTGTATGAGGACAGCTAATAGGAGATGGAGTTAGAAAGGCAGGCTATAAGCAAACCATAGTGAGCTGCAAATTCCATGTTGAGACCCTGGATTTGATTCAACAGTCAATTGTGAAGGATGCAAATACAGATCAAAGATTTTCAACAGCGTGTTCCTAAAACAGGACAAGTTTCACGACTCTGTTCTGACCCAGCCTGCCCCTCATCAATACTGCTCCCCACCCAAGCTCACTCAGATTTTCCTTAATTCTGACTCCAAAAACGTAAGTTTTCAACCAAGTCTGTATTGAGGCTTTGGAGAAAGGACTGAATTCCCTCTGTTAAGCAGGCAAGGCAGCGTTTGCTAACATGCCTGGTCACTACTGCCTTTTTTGCCCAGCTAGGAAAAATATGATCAGACTAGAATACCATCTCCTGCCCTCACTCTCTGGCACAGGTACAGTCCCATAGGCTGTTGGTTTAAGACATGTTAAATGGTGGCTGAAGCAGAGCTCAAGGTGAAGGCTAGGTGACAGATGGCATGAATGCAGACAAATCAGGGATACTGGAGGTTCTAAAGCTGAGGACACCTAGACCAAGTGTCAGGGAGAACTGATGCTGGTATCCTAAGAGAAGGGGTTTCATGTCCCAGAGAAGGGTATTAGAGCTGAGAGCCGGCCACTGGTAGGATAGAAAACTGCCATGCACGGTGTATCCCAGACACTGTAAGCACTATTGCTGAAATAGCAGGCTTCCTGCTACAGGGACTGTATCTCCTCTGATTCACTACTGTAGCCTAGAATTGTTTCTGTACATAGGAAACACTAAATATTCATGGAATGAATGACTGGGTGAGCTAGTGCAGCCTGGTAGGCAGCCTCCTAGAATACTGTAGAGAAGATTTCCGCCTTGACAAGAGGCTGGGTTCCATTTCTAAGATCCCTCCCACTACCAGGACCCCATGTACAAAACAATGTACTGAGCACACACACAAAAAAAGATAAATGAAGGAGAGCCCTCATTTTCTTTTCTTTTTTTTTTATTTTAAGATTTTATTAATTATTTGACAGAGACACAGCGAGAGCGGGAACACAAGCGCAAGAGCGGGGAGTGGAGAAGGAGAAGCAGGCTTCCCGCTGGGAGGGAGCACAATGGGGGCTCGATCCCAGGACCCTGGAATCACAGCATGAGCCGAAGGCAGATGATCAACCAAATGAGCCACTCAGGCGCCCTGAGAGCCCTCTTTTTCAAAGAGCTCATGGTCCAAAGGACATGACAGTCGGTGACTTAGCAATACCTTCTTCAAAGGGATCAGAGATTCTCAAGGTTTCTGATTTATCTATTTAGTTTCTTCCAGAGATCTTGTAAGTGTTAATATGCACATTTACTAACAACCACCTTCCTAGACTACAAAGTTCTGAATTTCCTCCCCATCTGAAAAGGTAGATGAGGACCTTAAAGCTCTGATTCAAAACACTTCCAGAAGACAAGTGATTGCCTGGAACGGTGGCATTTTAATCAAATGGCTTATCTTTCTTTGCCTCCTGTGTATTCTTTTATTGGAGTTCATGAAAGAATCATAGGATTCTGGGGCTGGAAGGGAACTTAGAGCACATCTAGTACAATACCCTAAGGAAACTGAAGCCTGTGCAGTCAAACAGCCTCCAGTTAGTGACATAACTGAGACCAGAACTGCATCTTCTGACTCACAGCTAACATTCTCTATGCCACACCAAACTAACATACATTTTAAGCATTAGGAAACTTATGATGTACTGCATGAATGTGTATTATAGCTTTAAGGCCTTATTTCCATAATCCAAGAAGATATAATGAAATACTTGTCTTTCTTTAATTCTCTAAGGGAAATTTATAGAGGCTGCTCAGTGTAATGGGAAAAAAATATTGGAGTAGATCCTTGAAACAAGGGTTCTAGGCCAAGCTCCACTAGTAATTTTATGGGCGCCTTCAAACTTCAACCCTCTAGGTCCTAGTTTTCCGGCTGAAAATAAGGACCCTGCACTAGAAGTGGGTGTAACAAACCCAAGTGCCTCAAGCAATCAAGAAGGTGACTTAAATATGGGTAAAACCAGCCAAACACAAGACTACAAAGCAGAGGTTAGAGGCTAAAGGGCTCAGGTCCCTTTTAAAGGCATTCAAGCCCAAATTAAAATAAATAAATAAATAAAATTGTGCAGACCCCAGAAGACAGGGCTATGATTCAAATGCAGCCCATAGTCAAGCAATTTAATACCCTAGAATGAGATGTTTAGGTCCCTTTTTTCTCTAATTTTGGAATATTAAAATAAAATAGTTATCAGAGGTTAATTTTTTTATCAGAGTCTAATATGTTATGGTTATCTTCAAATAACTCATTCATTTTAATGCTCCCATGATGCAGAAAAATCTAATCATTTTCCTCTAGCTTGCTGTGCAGCTTTCAATCGTTTGCATAATTTCTCTGTGCCATAGTTTTTAATTAGGTAAATGAAAAGTAACATTGCTGACCATTCCTGTGGGGCATGGTAGGGCTTAACTAGTTAATGTTTCGGCATAAATGATAAGGATGCTCATTAATAAAATATATCTCGTGGGCATATGCTCTTCATGATCATTTGCCTCAATAGTTCTTTTGTTGCCATCAACTTTTACTGACGGTTCCACATAATTAAAACCCCAAGAAATTGATTTTAAAAGACCAGAAAGGGTGTGCAATATAGGACTGCCAACACTAATGAAATAATTTAAGTCAGAATTAGACAAAAGGACAAATTAAACTCAGCAAATTACTCAAGGACTACGAAAGGCTGATTGTTCAAGTGTAATTAAAATATACAACTAGAATACTAACTGCTAACAGAGTGATCTGATCAATGAACATAGTAGCTATAAAAATGTAATGCAGTGTGAGAAGCCTATTTCTTAAAGTGCAAATAATCAACCCAAAATGCAGCTGCCTATTACGAGGCCACCATGGAAAAACTAACAAGCTCATGTAAATTGTACTGATAACTCAGAAGAACAGGCTGCTATAAGATATTAAGAACATTGCTCTTGATATGAACATCACCATTTAATCATAAAGATTAATTTCTCTAAAAGGAGGGGTGGAGCTCTTAGAGCTGAAGGAGTATTTATTTCCTCCGGCGGATTCTTTACTGAACGCCTGGGCTGAGCAGTGATGTACGCCACATCTCCTCACCCACGCTGTCCACGCTACACCCCTTCCATTACCTCCCAGACCACTTTTCCTACATGGTATTAAGATGTTCACATCTAAGCCCTTGAATCTGCATAAAAACAAGACCAAACTGGACTATAAAAGTTATAGACAGATATCAATAAAGCCCAGAAGGGAACAGGGGACTGGGGCGGAGGGAGCAGTGTAATTTTAGCCCCCTGCTCCAATACATATCTCTGCTGCTCACCCCAAAAACCAGTCCCTCGGTCCTCAGTACCTTGTGAGTGCTCTACGGTCCCCCTTATGGAAAGGATCTCCCTCCCTCTGTGTGATGCTCCACAAGGACTGTCTCTCAGTTCACAGCTTGTTTTCTCCCCAAGAGAGTAAGACACGCCACAACAGTCAGGCAAGATAGGCTTCATTACCAGCCACCAACATGCACCTGGACTCTACCCCTCTCCAAGCCTCAGAAGTCTGTCTTCCTAGTCACTCAAGATTCAGGCTTTCTTTGTGGTAAACTCTCCCCACCAACATCTCTACAAAACCCTTCTTACTGGGTAAGATGTGGCTTTCATTTATATACACACAAGCACATTTAACCTACCAAATGGTCCTGAATACATCGGTGGTAAATGCTGAGGGGTTCAGAGGCTCCTCATCTTCCGTGAGTACAAGAGATACTACTGTGGAGCACATATATGAATATTTATTTAACAAACACATCACAGTTACCATTGGCACTTTTCTGAGGCTTTTACATATATATTAACTCATGCAAATCCAAAAACAGCCCTACAGGGTAATTAGAGCCACCTTACACACAAGGAAACTGAACACATAGAAGTTTGGTGACTTGAGGTTACCCAACAAGTAAGTTTTGAGGATGCTCTTGTTCTAAGGCCTGTTCTTAATTGTTATGCCACACAGCCCCCCAGCCCAGGCTGGATCCCCACTCTGGCATGACAGCGGTAATATTCTACTGAGGAAGACCTGAAGACGCAAGAACAGTAGAGTGAAAAGTCTACATCCCTTGATGTCCTCTTCTCCATCTCACCCAGGCAAATGGCCAAGGCTAAAATCTCACTTCACAAGTGGCTGGAAAGCTGTTGACATCAGAATAAATCTATAACATATTTCAGGCCATTCTCCTGATATCTGATTTCTCCCCAGCCTCTGTTCTCACACCAATACCCCAGCAGCCCCTGGGGAGGCTTAGGTGGGTCAGGTGAGGGCAGCTCTGGCCTCAGCCCCACCCACTGCTTTTGGCCTTATGTGTAACAAAGCAGCCATTGCTCAGTGTGACACAATTCTCAGAGGTTTTCTGAGGCTAAGCAAGCTTGGCTAGAGTTAACACAATTCATAAGCAGGCCATGAATCCTCTAGAGCTGAGGGAACACCTCCACAGCCAACATATTGATACTATTCCAGATGGTTTCCTTCTGACCTGGTCTGCACTGCCCATGCTGTATATACCAAGAGTTTATACTCTTAGTTTGAACCTCTACTACGGTAATGCTGGGAAGACTTAAGTTCAATTCAGTTACTTTTTTTTAACTGACTAATAGCAAATCACTCTGCAAGAGATGAAAGGCAACAATATTAACATTTATAGAGCATCCATTATACAGAAAATTTCAAATATCTTAGTTACCCTCACCACAACAGTATGCAGTATTATCACTGTTTTCAGGATGAGGAAAGTGATTTGAAAAAGATCCCACAGCTAAAAGTAGCAAAGCTAATGTAAACCCAGGCCTGTCCAACTCCAAGCCTCTGTCTGCTCTCTCTCACCACACTCTAGTGATTTGCTAGAAGAGCTTACAGCAGAGTGAGTGAAACCAATGTATAAAGAACTAACCACCAATCAAAATCCCAGGAAACTACTTTATGGGTATCGACAAACTGATTCTAAAGTTTATATGGAAAGGCAAAAGAGGGGCGCCTGGGTGGCTCAGTGGGTTAAAGCCTCTGCCTTCGGCTCAGGTCTTGATCTCAGGGTCCTGGGACCCCCCACATTGGGCTCTCTGCTCAGCAGGAAGCCTGTTTCCCTTCCTCTCTCTCTGCCTGCCTCTCTGCCTACTTGTGATCTCTGTCTGTCAAATAAATAAATAAAATCTTTAAAAAAAAAAAAAAAAGAAGAAGAAGAAAGTTTGGGACACCTGGGTGGCTCAGTCAGTTAAGCTACTGCCTTCGGCTCAGGTCATGATCCCATGGTCCTGGGACTGAGTCCCGCATCAGGCTCCTTGTCCAGCAGAGAGCCTGCTTCTCTCTCTCCCTCTGCGTGCTACTCTGCCTACTTGTGCTTTCTCTCTGACAAATAAGAAAATAAAATCTTTAAAAAGAAA